>NC_135818.1:4703782-5071701 GCF_964213995.1 Mustelus asterias | reverse complement strand
CCTGAAAAATTGGGCAACACTTTAATTCCCGACTCCCGATCCTGGATGAAATGCAATTCCCGGGAAGGAGCCGGAGAAAGATCTAGGATGTCGAATGGGATTCCAAGTCTGGAGGGTCAACAGTAGACCATCCATTACTGGAAGACTGACAGCCCCACCTTAAATGGCTGACTCGAGATGCGCCCTCTGAAGACATTTCGGTATTTGAGAAATAAATCATGCTTGCAGCTGCAACGTAGTGGAATGGGGGAAACCACTCCACAGTTTAGTTTGTATGTGCGACAGCAGGGCTGAAATCCCTCACGTACAATATATTTGACGCTGCTTTTGTGCAGTTTGTGGCGGAGATACCTTAGCTCAAAGGGCAACTTCTGGATTTTCATGTTTAAAGAAGGATGTGCTGGAGAGGGTCCAGAGGAGGTTCATGAGAATGATCCCAGGAATGAAGGGGTTGTCATATGAGGAGTGTCTGAGGACTCTGCGTCTGTACTCGATGGAGTTTAGAAGGGTGAGGGGGGATCTCATTGAAACTTACAAAATACTGAAAGGCCCGGATAGAGTGGACGTGGGGAAGGTGTTTCTATTGGTAGGAGAGACGAGGATCCAAGGGCACTGCCTCAGAGTAAAGGGACGACCCTTTAGAACCAAGATGAGGAGGAGTTTCTTCAGCCAGAGGATGGGAAATCTGTGGAATTCATTGCCACAGAGGGCTGCAGAGGCCAGGTCATTGAATGTATTTAAGACAGAGATAGATAGGTTCTTGATTGGTAAGGGGATCAAAGGTTACGGTGAAAAGGTAGGAGAACAGGGTTTGGAAACTTATCAGCCATGATTGAATGCGGAGCAGACCCGATGGGCCAAATGGCCTAATTCTGCTTCTATATATTATGGTCTTATTAACTGTGCATACACATTCACCTGAAGTTGCTGTCCACTATGTTAATATGGAAATTTGACATGTCCACTACGACTCTCACCAACTTTTAGAGATGCACCATAGAAAGCATTCTTTCTGGTTGAATCACAGCTTGGTATGGCTCCTGCTCTACCCAAGACCACAAGAAACTACAAAGGGTTGTGAATGAAGCCCAGTCCATCATGCAAACCAGTCTCCCACCCATTGACTCTGTCTACATTTCCCACTGCCTCGGCAAAGCAGTCAGCATAATTAAGGACCCCACGCACCCTGGACATACTCTCTTCCACCTTCTTCCATCGGGAGAAAGATACAAAAGTCTGAGGTCACGTACCGACCGACTCAAGAACAGCTTCTTCCCTGCCGCTGTCAGATTTTTGAATGGACCTACCTCACACTAAGTTGATCTTTCTCTACACCCTAGCTATGACTTTCTGCACCCTCTCCTTCTCTATGAACGATATGCTTTGTATAGTGCACAAGAAACAATACTTTTCACTGTATACTAATACATGTGACAATAATAAATCAGATCAAATATATTAATTTAACAGTGAGAGCATATAATACATTCTGACGCATTGGCTTCATTCTATAAGAAATAGATAGGGATACATGAATCAAGTGAGCTCCTGGGTCGAGCCATTTTATATCTGGCTTCATTTCCAGTGTGGTACTCTGTCTCTACGAGCTCAAAACTATTGTACAAACAAGACATATTGCCACATGGAACTCCTCACTCAGCAACCCTAATTATTTTTTGACTGCCCAGCGAGTCTTTTGATCTGTCGGTTCCACGTACTGAGTACTCAATTTAACACTTGACTAACAAGTAAGATCAAATAACAAGATTAAGTGGATAATTTTAGTAAACCTGTACCTTCATTTAGTTCGCCATTACTCATAAGTGCATCGGAATACTAACGTTAATCACCTTAAATTGAATTCAGAGCACATATTTATATAATTTTTTTTTAAAGTACCCCGGCCGTTGTGCTTGTTCAACAAAATCTAGTGGTACAAGGCTTCGTACGCCCTGTGTTTTCACGGCAGAGAGTTCGATATCCCACACCTGCCTTCAATCAACCAAAACAGCTCACATCAACTCGCTGTATTAGCACACACAAACCAAAAGGCATGCAGTGTTCACAGAGCAAAGTGTCTGTTGATAAAAGCAAAACTCTGCTACAGTACGGCAAATAAATGAACAAAGATAGGACTTTATTAAACATCATGTTGTAACACATGAAGCCTGCAATTTTCAATTTGTTTAACGTAACCACTCAATCTCGTATTTTCACTCAGAGCAATGTATCGTACAGGTTTTATCCTCCACCTTTTTTAAAATTTGGTTCCACTTTTCTTTCGGTAAGTTATTTGAACCTCTGGTCTGATTTTCTTGTTGTTTTTTTTCTGCATCTTCATTTTCAAACTGTAACAGGATCTTGAGCAGTACATTGTGGGGAGACGATGGCCTAGTGGTATTATCGTTAGACTATTAATCCAGAAACTTAACCAATGTTCTGAGGACCCGGGTTCAAATCCCGCCAGGGCAGATGGTGGAATTTGAATTCAGTAAAAAATATCTGGAATTAGGAATCTACTGATGACCATGAAATCATTTGTTGGAAAAACCCATCTGGTTCACTAATGTCCTTTAGGGAAGGAAATCTAAAGTTTATTTATTAGTCACAAGTAAGATTGTGAAATTCCCCCAATCCAGCGCCTGTTCGGGTCAATGCACCTAACCAGCATGTCTTTCAGAATGTGGGAGAAAACGACGGAGGTTGAGGGGAGACCTGATAGAAGTCTACAAGATTATGAGAGGCATGGACAGACTGGATCGTCAGAAGCTTTTTCCCAGGGTGGAAGAGTCAATTACTAGGGGGCACAGGTTTAAGGTGCGCGGGGCAAGGTTTAAAGGAGATATACGAGGCAGATTTTTTACACAGAGAGTAGTGGGTGCCTGGAACTCGTTGCCGGGGGAGTTGTGGAAGCGGATACAGTAGTGACTTTTAAGGGGCGTCTTGACAAGTACATGAATAGGATGGGAATAGAGGTCCCTGGAAGGGTAGGGGGTTTCAGTTAAGTTGGGCAGCATGGTCGGTGCAGGCTTGGAGGGCTGAAGGGCCTGTTCCTGTGCTGTAATTTTCTTTGTTCTTTGAAACCGGAATACCCAGAGGAAACCCATGCAGAGACAGGGAGAACGTGCAAAGTCCGCACAGACAGTAGTGACCCAAGCTGGGAATCGAACCTGGGTCCCTGGTGCTGTGAAGCATCAGTGCTAGCCACTGTGCCGACCTTTACCTGGTCTGGCCTTCATGTGACTCCAGAGCACAGAAATGTGGTTGACTCTCAACTGCACTTGGGCAACTAGGGATGGGCAATAAATGCTGGCCAGCCAGCGATGCCCGTGACCCATGAATGAATAAAAAAAAGAGAAAATGTCCTTGACAACATTCGAGCTCTATATGACATTCTCCCCTCAAGAATTATCCAGAGGTTGCACTCTACTGATTTGTATACTCCATGGAAAAAGGAGATGCGAAAGGTGTACAGGATGTTCACACAACGTTGGAATCTTCTTGGAGCTTTGAAACACACAAACGTCTAGACTTGGATTTATCTTGCCCCTTATATTTTTCCTCGGTTTTCTTCAAATTTGAAATAGCTGAATTAACAGATGTTGCCAGATTGCAGTCCTCATGGCATCATGTTTTTAAAGGATGACTGATTAAATTAAAAGGCCTTAAACTGGCGCCAGTTACGTTCCTGGAAATGACCTTTGGCATACTGACGCAATTCAAGTTGGGTTGTGGTCACTCTGGAATCCAGCTGTTGCAATGTTGGATAGAAAGTGCTGGAAGCATCTTCATTGTTCTGGATGCAAATGAGCTCAACAATTTCAGATCATATTAATAACCGTTTTTTTTGGGGTTGCAATTGTTGGCGTTGATTCAGCTATTGCTATTTACATCGGCTTTAGAAGACCCATTTTTTGTTTCATAACTTGTCCCAGTACCATTTCCTTCAGCTCACACCATCAACTATTTTGCCAATAGCCATTCCTGCCTTCCACCTGATCACTAACCTTTTCCTTTGTTCCTCTCCTGCCTGTACACTTGCCCCAAACCTTTTTGCATTTCAGATTGACCTGAAATTTTATTTCTCGTCTCTCTCTCTCTCTCTCACCACGGATGCTGAATATTTTCAGGATTTTCTATCTTTATTCAAGATTTCCAGCGTCAGCTTTTGTATTTCAATGTTGAACCTAACTTATATAAAAGAAAAATCACCACTATACCATGGAGCTAAAGAAGTTACAGCAGATACAGAGGCTTAAAGTTTATTTATTTATCAGTCACAAGTTTTTTATTTATTAGTCACAAGTAAGGCTTACATTAACACTGCAATGAAGTTACTGCGAAATTCCCCTAGTCACCACACTTTAGCGGCGCCTGTTTGGGTCAATGCACCTAACCAGCACATCTTTGGAATGTGGGAGGAAACCAGAGCACCCAGAGGAAACCCATGCAGACACAAGGAGCATGTGCAAAGTCCACACAGATAGTGACCCAAGCTGGGAATCGAACCTGGATTCCTGGTGCTGTGAAGCAGCAGTGCTAACCACTGTGCCACCGTGCCACAAGTAGGCTTGCATTAAACACTGCAATGAAGTTGTTGTGAAACTCCCCTTGTCGCCACACTCCAGCGCCTGTTCGGGTACACTGAGGGAGAGTTTAGCACAGCCAAGGTATCCAAACAGCACGTCTTTCAGAGGAAGACTGGAAGGAAACTGGAACACCCGGAGGAAACCCCAGACACAAGGAGAACATGCAAACCCCACACGGACAGTGATCCAAGCCAGAAATCGAACCCGGGTCCCTGGCGCTGTGAGGCAGCAGTGAGGTTATTTAGCACATTGTGTCACTGGATTCTGTCAGTCAGACCAAGTGCAAAGCCATATTTGAAAGGTGCTCAGGCAATTGTCTGAGCGAGCCAGTGATGTTATAAGCTTATTTGCTGTAAAGAAAGACATGCCTGCACACTCATAACATTGAATATATCCCAGCCTCGCTTGGGTATGCCTGCTTCCCTCTTACTGAGCTAAGTGGAAAATGCAAGTGCATCAGCCAATTGGATATGATGTATAACAGTCACAGTATCTGTTGGACAAAAGCAGTGAGACATCAGGGCAGAGTCTTCAATGAGCTCATCATTTGGTAAATTAAAGTATCTTATCCATTTAATTCCAAATCTAAATAGTTGGCCACATATCCCAGTGAAAGTCAGAAGATTGATTGATTGATTGATTTATCATTGTCCCATGTATTGGGATACAGCGAAAAAGTATTCTTTCTTGCACGCTATACAGACAAAACATACAGTTCATAGAGTACCTAGGGGAGAAAGAAAGGAGAGGGTGCAGAATGTAGTGTTGCAGTTACAGATAGGGTGTAGAGAAAGATCAGCTTAATGCAAGGTAGGTCCATTCAAAGGTCTGATGGCAGCAGGGAAGAAGCTGTTCTTGAGTCGGTTGGTATGTGACCTCAGTCTTTTATATCTTTTTCCCGACGGAAGAAGGTGGAAGAGAGAATGTCCATGGTGCGTGAGGTCCTTCATTATGCTGGATGCTTTTCCAAGGCAGTGGGAAGTGTAGTCAATGGATGGGAGGCTGGTTTCCATGATGGATTAGGCTACTTTCACGACCCTTTGTCGAAGAAGAGATGTTAATTCTCATCTTAAATCAACAACTTATCCTTTACATCTGAGGGGAACATTTGGACAGATTGTTTAGGCAGATTTCACCTTTCATTTCACACTTATGTACCTAAACTTACAGGGAGGATAAACACGCAAATATTGCCTTTGTGTAAGGAAAACAGAAAATGTTGGAAAATCTCAGCAGGTCTGGCAACATCTGTGGAGAGAGAATAGAGCCAACGTTTCAAGTCTAGATGACCCTTTGCCAGTTCTCATGAAGTATTGGAAAACATTGACGATTGCCAATCAACAATTCCATCTCAAATCCACTTGAAGTGTCGGAAGGATGTGTCCAAGGGTGGCACGGTGGCGCAGTGGTTAGCACTGCTGCTTCACAGCGCCAGAGGCCTGGGTTCGATTCCCAGCTCGGGTCACCGTCTGTGCAGAGTCAGCATATTCTCCCTGTGTCTGTGTGAGTTTCCTCCGGGTGTTCTGGTTTCCTCCCAAAGTCTGAAAGATGCGCTGGTTAGGGTGCATTGGCCATGCTAAATTCTCCCTCAGTGTACCCGAACAGGTGCCAGAGTGTGGCGACTAGGGGATTTTCACAGTAACTTCATTGTGGTGTTAATGTAAGCCTTACTTGTGACATATAATTGTTAGTTCTTTGCACAGTCTATCAGGAAATCTTTCTTAAGTGAAGGAAATCAGCAGCAAAATCCATTGGTTTTATTCTGAACGCAACTATTTCACGTGTTAGTTGCGTCATTTGGACACTGAGAGACACAGCAGTTTTATATCAAAACTATAAATCCTTTACACAGTTTGAACCAGTCTTTCCGGTACATTAATGGTTTATACTGCTGTTATATTGACAACATATATCCATCTTCAGCATTTTCCACCACTGTGCTTTATATTAAATGTTCTCTGCTGACGTCTGACTTTTTTTCCATGAGTTGCTAAACCTATCATGGATTGGCAAGTAGTATGAGCACCTGAATTGAATAAATACTCTTAAATATATCCTGAGTTCGAACCCCAATAAGATTATTTCTTTTCTATGTTAAATAAGATATACATCTGAATCTGAAAAATTTTAATGTGCTAACCTGTACTCATTCACATTCTCGAGGGCAATTAGGAATGGCAATAACTACTTAGAATCATAGAATGCTACAGTGCAGGAGGCCATTCGGCCCATCGAGTCTGCACCGACCACAATCCCACCCAGGCCCTATCCCCATAACCCCATGCATTTACCCTAGCTAGTCCTCCTAAAAGTAAGAGGCAATTTAGCCTGGCCAATCCACCTAACCCGCACAACTGTGGGAGGAAACCGGAGCACCCGGAGGAAACCCACGCAGACACGGGGATAACGTGCAAACTCCACACAGACAGTGACCCAAGCCGGGAATCGAACCCAGATCCCTGGCACTGTGAGGCAGCAGTGCTAACCACTGTGCCACCGTGCCACCCCGTTGCCTAGCCAGCAGCGTTCAAGTGTCGAGAAGAAATAAATAAATGTAATAATTGAGCAGAATCTGAACTGGACTCGTCATATAATATGTAAATATTGTGGCATGTCAGAGGCTAGCAATTCTGTGGCCAGCAACTCACCTCCTGACTCCCCAAAGCCTGTCCACCATCGACAAGGCACGTCTCAGCAGTGTGATGGAATACCCCACACTTGCCTGGATGGGTGCAGCTCCAGCAACACTCAAAAAGCTCAACACCATCCAGGACAAAGCAGCCCACTTGATTGGCACCACATTCACAAACATTTACTCCCTCCACACCGATGCTCAGTGGCAGCAGTGTGTACTATCTACAAGATGCACTGCAGGAATTCACCACGATTTCTTAGACAGCGCCTTTCAAACCCACGACCGCTACCATCTTGAAGGACAAGGGCAGCAGACACATAGGAACACCACCACCTGGAATATTCCCTCCAAGCCACTCACCATCCTGACTTGGAGATATACCTCCATTCCTTCAGTGTCACTTTGTCAAAATCCTGGAGCTCCCTCCCTAACAGCACTGTGGATGTCCCTACATCACATGGACCTCAGCAGTTCAAGAAAGTGGCACCAGCACCTTCACAAGGGGCAATTAATAACGGGCAACAAATGCTGGCCTAGCCAGCGACGCCCACATCCCATGAATGAATTTTTAAAAATATTGTGGTATTTAATGCACATGTAAGGACAGGTAGTCCTACTATTTAAGCTTGAGCGTATTGGGTAACTTGAGTTAGACAATAAAGCAGGTAGACTCATGTTCTATTTAAAGAAATCTGCCCCATTTTTTCTGCAATCACTAATAGAGGAACAGTTTGATAGGCATTGTTATATAGGCGTGAGCTGTCTGCCTGATTTTCCTCCATGTGGTGCATTCTGGGGATCCTGAACAATGAAGATCATGTTGCCATAGTAATTCAGTTGCCATTATAATCAGGGTCCCTTTGAGGTCAAGGTGTCTTGATGTTGAGAGTTTGGTACAGTGATGCTCCTCTGTGGAGGTCATGGTGATCGGAAACCCGAGTGAAGCAGCTTTGTGGATCTCTAGGTTAACCAAGCGATCATGCTTCCTGTTGGGACCAAGCGCAGCCTAATGATATTTGCAATTCTTCTCACTCGGCCCGGGTTAACACTGCAAACCCTCTGATGGGTGTTGTTGTTTCTCTTCCCACATCTAGTGTTGCAAGACAGACTTTCGTCTGTTCCCGTGGTGAAGATTTTCCTGTTGCCAGAGACTTATAGCTTGAGGGGGCTCCATTCCACGCCAAGCATGGCTGACCAGGAGTCTCTTACTGCCAGCCATTGGCCTGTTGGAAGGATTTTGCAGGCTGATAAGCTGTTTAGCCACATTATGAACGCACCTTCTTTGACCATCAAGCCCAAGGTGGACTCGAATTGGGGGCTTCTGGCTGAGTGGCAGGGACACAATCCACTGTGCCACAAGACGTCCAATGATGGGTGTTGCAGTGCTAGCTAAACAGACAAGTGGAAGCTTATCACTGCTCTATGTTTGTTAAGCTGCGGGGTTCTTGGGTAGTATATTTCTGCAATAACCCAATACATACTTTGGGTTCTCGCTGACGCTTAGCTCACACCAACATCTGTCTCAGTTCCCTGGAGCCGTCAACACTTATTGTCTAAAGTGACAGTAATGTCTACATCTGCACATGCGCAGTTGTGCACAGAAGTGCCTTGTTGCCACTGATACTTTGTTCCTTTGTAATCTGCACTGTTGCAGTCTTTGTCAATGGTACCAACATAGTAAATCGTTAGCCATCGTCTACAAAGGACCATTGGAGAGAGACAATTGGTTATATAGTGTAATAAGTCTTTGGAAGGAGAAGTCCCTTCACCAAAATCCCTTCATTTACCAGTCTGACAACAGCAGTACACAGAGTGCTATCACGCAGCAGTCTACCTTCGGGAGCGCTAGAGGAACTGACACTCCTGGTTAAATACAAGGAAAAGACTCCCTGATTGGCCCATCAATTGACTCCTTAATCAGGGAGTTTATATTCCAATAGGCCAACCTCAATGGCCTGATTGAAGTCATTACAATAGCTTGAGAGACACCACCCTGCAAGCATGGGGCAAGACAAGGTTACAGGCCTTAATGAATTACCACAGAGAGATCACTGTAATGATATGAAATATCCATAGGTCTCTTACAGAAAACAGCTGGAAAAAGTTAGAGCTAGTACAATCTGGAGGAATTTAGCTTTTAATATGTAACTGATTATGACTGCTGAACAACATCTCTGGACCTGAAAATTTATTTTTTCCAAGTGTGGAGTCTAGTTCCTTCAGACAAAAGTTAGTGTTACAGTTTTTTCTTTAAACATTGTTTTTAGTTTCTTGGTTTTTTTTTTAGTTATGCCTCTCTCTTACTAACATGTGTATTTCCCAAAAGCAAAGGACTGCAGATGCTGGAAATCTGAGATGGAAACAGAAATTGCTATAAGTACTCAGCAGGTCAGGCAGTGTCTGTGGAGAGAAATAGAGTTAACATTTCAACCGATGACCTTTCATAGGAGCTATTCTGCTTCCTGTGCAATCATTTCAGTGTAATTTATATTTCCTGATTTTATTTTAACTCCCTGTTTTATCGTCTTCTTAATTTGTTGAGGATTCTTAAGTCTGCTTGTTTGAAAAATGTCTCTGCTGCGTGCTCTATTTTATTGATGCCCTCTTGCTCTGCGGTAGAGGGCACAGGACTAAATAGGGAACTCGGTTACTCGCAACTCCAGTGCCAAGCCTGTCACAAGTCCCTGGGTAGCTATAGACAGGGTGAAAGATGAACATTGTATTTTCATCGCAAAGAGAAAATTTTGAATGATAAGTTTCACTGACCGCGAAGATATACCTTCACCTGTCAAACAGAGTCAATTTTAATCTGAACATTTGCATCTGTTTTCAGTTTTGAATCAAGTTTGGATATACATACCGCAGATCAAATGCATTCAAGTGGTATTGGAACCAGTAACAGCAAATCGTTCCAATGCACACATCAGGGTTATAATCCACCTAAACATTGTGTTTAATTGGAAGAAGGTGGGATTTGTTGGTTTGCTTTAACAAAATTGGATGAGCTTCTGCAATTTAGCTGGGAATGTTTAATTGCTCTCCTGATCCATCTTTATTTGGCACTATGATACTCTTGGGGGGGATTCTGGTGGAAGGTGTGTCAGTACATGCACAGTGGACAGATCATAATATCGAGCAGCAAGTTGGATGCCAATGTCATTTCAGAATTCCATACTCCTGCTAATGTTGGCAGCACAGCGGCACAGTGGTTAGCACTGCTGCCTCACAGTGCCAGGGACCCCTGGGTTCAATTCCCGGCTTGGGTCACTGTCAGTGTGGAGTTTGCACGCTCTCCCCATGTCTGCGTGGGTTTTCTCTGGGTACTCTGGTTTCGTCCCACACTCCAAAGATGTGAGGGTTAAGTTAATTGACCACACCAAATAGACCGTTAGTGGCAGGGAGATTAGCAGGGTAAATATGTGGGGTAACAGATACAAGACCTGGGTGGGATTGTAGTTGGTGCAGACTCGATGGGCCAAAAGGCCTCCTTCTGTACCATAGGGATTCTATGATTTCAACATGCCTTTACTATGATTATTCAAACATTTGGTGCTTTCTAGAATTCTTTTAAAGTTGATGGGGGGGGGGGGGGTGCGGGGGGTGCGGGGGGGGTGGTGGTGCGGGGGGGGTGGTGGTGCGGGGGGGGTGGTGGTGCGGGGGGGGCGGGTGGTGTGGTGGGGGCGGGGGGTGCGGTGGGGGGGGGGGGGGTGCGGTGGGGGGGTGCGGGGGGGATTCTCCAGCCTCCCAGCCGCATGTTTCCCGCTGGCAGGAGATGGCATGATGTTTGCTGGCGGCGGGATTGTCTGGTCCCGCTGCCTTCAATGGGAATTTCCAATGGAAAACCCGCGGGGCGGGGGGGGGGGGGGGGGGGGGGCACGTTGCCGGCAGGGCTGGAGAATCTCAGTGGCGTGATCAGCTGAAGAATTCCCCCCATAGTCTACAGAAGGTGGTGTGGCTTCTCGGTTTATGCACAAACCAGCTGTTCCCAGAAGGCATTCCCAATCAACTGCAGCCTGGCCGGGGAAATGAAGAGAGGCAACACAGAGCAGGATAAATTGCCAGAAGTGGGAGGAAGGGGAGGAGCAGAAGGGAGCTCAGCCAGAGGCTGCATCCATCCAGGATGATCACGGTGGCCTGGCCTGAACTTGAGCACAGAACAAGGTGCGCAACATCTGTGTTTCAGTAAGGACGTCCCTACTGAGATCTACCACTCGCTACAACTGCAAACCCAGAGCAAGGCAACGACTACATGGCCAGTGGCTGTAGAGATAACCGTGACAATGAATGTTTACGCAGTGAGCTCCTTCCTGGAGCAGGCAATATATGAAACCTGCGACCTACTCTTGTATCTGGGCTATCTCTGATGGTCTCTATTCATAAACAACTGAATGAATTTCCTTCTTGCCAGAGAGTGGGCATAAAGAGTGAGCACGCACCCTCACAGAGAGATCACAGGCTTCTGCATGGTCAGGGTGCCTCGATTACCCGCGCGTTGCTTTGCAAGCGTCGCACCTCAGCCTTAAGAAACCAAAAGATATTCCGTTCCCTCAATGTTCAGCTGGTGTGGACCATAGACTGTGAATTCTGTGAGTCAGTGACTAGTCTCTTCTTCAAATATTGCTGTTCCCTATCTTGATGGCAGCAGTGTGACCTCACAGAGTAATAAGCTGAACCAGCGCAGCAGGAGTCGGAACTTTCACAGCAGGCCTCAGACACTGGGTCGCTTCTGCAATGGAAACTAAGACAATGGCTATCAGACGCTGCATCATGATTGGTCCGCAAACAAGGCTCATGGAATGCTTGGGTCACTGTCTGTGTGGAGTTTGCATGTTCTCCCCGTGTCTGCATGGGCTTCCTCGGGGTGCTCCGTTTTCCTCCCACAGTCCAAAGGTGTGCTGGTTAGGTTGATTGGCCATGCTAAATTGCCCCTTGTGTTCCAAGATGGGCAGGTTAGGTGGATTGGCCAAGCTCAATTGCCCCTTAGTGTCCATAGATGTGTAGGTTAGGGGCATTAGCGAGGTAAATATGTGGGGTTCGTGGGATAGAATGGTGAGTGGGCCTGGGTAAGCTGCTCTGTCGGATGGTCAGTACAGGCTCAATGGGCCAAGTGGCCTCCTTCTACTCTGTAGGGATTCTATGATTCTAATTGGTCCTCACCTCAATGCCAGAAAGGATGGATTCCAAATTGTGCAGAGCCCCGTGCCAAACTGGTTCTGGACATCTCCTTGACATTGCACGCAAGCTTCCTGGCAGGCCTGTGAATCCACCAAGCATTTCAT
This sequence comes from Mustelus asterias, assembly GCF_964213995.1. Classification (NCBI taxonomy): domain Eukaryota; kingdom Metazoa; phylum Chordata; class Chondrichthyes; order Carcharhiniformes; family Triakidae; genus Mustelus; species Mustelus asterias. The sequence continues at coordinate 5,059,198 of NC_135818.1, read as the reverse complement.
TGTGCAGAATAAAGCACTGCAGTGTTAGAAATCTAAAAATACTAAAATTACTCAGCACAGCAACAGAGAAAGAAAAAAAGTTAAAATCTCAGGTCAGTGATCCTTCTAGCGGAAGAGGACCAAGTTATGGAGGCAGGGAAAGGGGGGAGGGAGGGGAGAAGGAAAGGAAAGGCCTTTGATAGGTCAGAAGGCAGTAGGGATCAAATTATAAAAGGGATGAGGGTATAAGTCAAAAGGAGAAGATAATGGGACAAGTAATGAAACAAGAAATGTGTCCAGAGTGGTGTAAATGAGAATGACAGAATCTTCACCAACGACTCTGTTTCAGCAAAAAATAGGGCACAAGTTATGATCTGAAATTGTTGAACTCAGAAGACTTCAATGAAAAACGAAGTTCTGTTCCTTGAGCTTTATGGTGTGAGTCACTGGAACAGTTTAAGAAGCTAAGAACAAAGAAATCAGAATGGGATTGGAGTGGAGAATTAAAATGACAAGCGACCAGATGCTCCAGGCCACACTTACACACTGAAGGAGGATGTTCTACAAAGCAGTCACCCACTCTCTGCTGGGTCTCTCTAGTGTGGAAGAGAACACAAGCTGAGCAGCAAATGCAGTTAACAAAACTTGGCAGATGTACCAGTACATGGCTGTTTCACCTGGAAGGAATATTTGAGCCTTGGACAGAAAGAAGGAGCAGGTAAAAGGACAGATGGTGCATCATCAATTGGAAAGGTGCCATGGGAAGGATGGGGGCGGTTGAGAGTGACTGAGGAGTGGACCAGGGGAGGGGAGGTGAAGATGTGTTTGATGGTGATCGTAGCAGAATTGGCAGAGGATTATCTATTGGATATTGAGACTGGTAAGGGGTTGAAGGTGAGGGCAAGGGAACCTCATCATATTTCTAAGAGGGTGATAAAACGGTGAGAGCAAAGTGCAAGAAGTGGAATGGACACGGGTCAACCACGATAGGGGAGAGTTTCAGTTGAAGATAAAGGGAGACATGTCAGAAGCATTGGTACAGAAGGTAGCATCACCACAAAAGATGCGGCAGGGAAGAAGAAACTGAGAGAATGAATAGCCATTAGGTGTGAGGAAGTATAATCTTGTTGGCTGTGGGTGTCAGTTGGTTTAAAATGGATATTGGCCGATACTCAACCCCAGGAATGGTGAGAAAGAAGTTGAGGATGGGAAAAGGAAGTGTCAGAAATGGATCGTGTGGAGGTGAGGGAAGAGAGGAAATTGAAAGCAAAAATTATCAAGTTTTCAGTTCATGTCGAACTTCATGAGCAGTTTTTAGTTGCACATTGCCCTTTCACGGATAAGTATCAGTTTTGCCTTGGTGACTCTTTGCTTTATAAAGCATTCATTGCAAATGTTCTCAACCAAAAAGAAACCTTACTAATTTCTCATTTGCCCTTTTTAACTCATTCTATGAAGGCAGAAATGAGGACATACACTAATTTTTGTGTCCTCTTGATCAGGTTTGCTTTATCCTTTGAAGGCACTTTGATGCTGTTTCAGAGAATTTGTGCAGACTTGTTGGGCTGAATGGTCTCCTTCTGCCCTGTGGGGGTTCTTTGGTTCTCTGGAATAATATGATTAATGAAGAATTGTGCTTGAATCCAGCCTGTACTGAGGCAGATTGAGATTGTGAAAATTATTTTTATTGCCTTTAGTGACAAGTTTGTATGTAACATTTTGGCACGGTGACCCAGTGGTTAGCACTGCTGCCTCACAGCGCCAGGGACCTGAGTTCAATTCCAGCCTTGGGTCACTGTCTGTGTGGAGTTTGCACGTTCTCCCCATGTTTGCGTGGGTTTCCTCTGGGTGCTCCGGTTTCCTCCCACAGCCCAAAGGTGTGCCGGTTAGGTGGATTGGCCATGCTAAATTGACCCTAGTGTCAGGGGGATTAGCAGGACAAATATGTGGATTTACAGGAATAGGGCTTGGGTAGGATTGTGGCCAGTGCAAACTCAATGGGCCAAATGACCTCTTTCTGCACTGTAGGAATTCTATGATTTCAAATTCTAAGTCAGTTGGACTGTGATGATTTAGGAAAAAAATGTACATTATTTACAGCAAAATGGTAAACACATGTAGTTGTGTGTGCATTCACAACTTTGCAATGAATCATAAATTGAAACATTCCACCAAAATTCATTAAAATGTAGACAATAACTTAGAATGAACGACTAAGGGCGGCACTGGGGGATAGTGGTTAGCACTACTGCCTCACAGCGCTGGGGACCAGTGTTCGATTCCTGGCTTAGACCATAAGACGTAGGAGCAGAATTAGGCCACTCAGCCCATCGAGTCTGCTCCGCCATTCAATCATGGCTGATATTTTTCTCATCCCCATTCTCCTGCCTTTTCCCCATAACCCCTGGTCCCCTTATTAATCAAGAACCTATCTATCTCTGTCTTAAAGACACTCAATGACCTGGCCTCCACAGCTTTCTGCGGCAATGAGTTCCACAGATTCACTGCTCTCTGGCTGAAGAAATTCCTCCTTATCCCTGTGGGTCACTGTCTACACGTTCTCCCAGTGTCTGCGTGGGTTTCCTCCGGGTGCTCCAGTTTCCTCCCACAGTTCGAGAGACGTGCTGGTTAGGTGCATTGGCCGTGTTAAATTCTCCCTCAGTGTACCCGAAGAGGAGTGTGGCGACTAGGGGATTTTCACAGTAACGTCATTGCAGTGTTAATGTAAGCCTACTTGTGACACTAATAAATAAACTTTAAAACTTAACTTAAACTTAGTTTCTTTTGAACTTATTTTAGGTTGAAGGAGGCTCAGCAATCTGTAAAGAAGATAACTTCAGAAAAGAAAGTTGAAACAAAGAAAACAAATCCCAACAGCCTGGTAAGATTGTTATTATTAGTGCTCTACATTTCTGTCCTGGAAGATATTTGTTGAGGATTATGGCACTCAAGGTAATAAAAATCCAAAAAATATTTTTTTAAAAACAATATTCCCGTTAATTTATATATAAATTTGATATTTCAAGACATTGATGTGGGATTTGTAAAAACAACATGCAGTCTGAGTTCCATCTCTGGAAAAGATATTAGAACGCTGGAAAAGATCCAGTGAAAATTCCAGAGAATGAAAGCAGGAATGAGAAATGGTAACCTGAAGAAAAATGTTAAAGTTACAGGCTTTTCCACCGAAACGGAAAAGATTAATAGCTATAATGGAGATTTTCAGCAATGGAAGAGGGTCTGGCAGGGTAAATGGTGAAATACTGTTTTTACTGCTTAACAATTCGTAAGAACATAATATGGGGCGGCACGGTAGCACAGTGGTTAGCACTGCTGCCTCACAGCGCCGGGAACCCAGTTCAATTCCGGCCTTGGTCACTGTCTGTGCGGAGTCCGCACGTTCTCCCCGTGTCTGCATGGGTTTCCTCTGGGCGCTCCAGTTTCCTCCCATAGTCCAAAGATGTGCGGGTTAGGGTGATTGGCCATGCTAAATTTACCCTAGTGTCAGGGGGTTAGCAGGGTAAATGTGTGAGGAATAGGACCTGGATGGGATTGTGGTCAGTGCAGATTCGATGGGCCAAATAGCCTCCTTCTTTCCTACAGGGATTCTATGAATATGTAGGAGCAGGAATAGTCCATTCAGTCCATCAAGCCTGCTCCACCATTCAGTACAAGCATGGCAGATCCTTCATCCCAGCTCCACGCTCCTGCCTGATCCACACATCAGTTGATTTTGTCAAAGCTAAAACTCTATCTATCTCTGTCTTAAATATATTCAACAATGGAGCATCTAGATTGGATAGACAATTCCAAAGAATCACAACCTCTAAATGAAGAAATTTATTTCCATCCCAGTTCTAAATGGCTGGCTTCTTATCCTGAGACTGTGCCCCAGACTCCCCAGCCAGGGGAAACAACCTCTCAGTATCTACCCAATCAAACCCCTTCAGAAACTTGAATGTTTCAATCAGATTTCCTCTCATTCTTCTAAAGACCAGAGACTCATCGCACAGCAAACCCCTCATCCCAGGGACCAATCCAGTGAACCTTCTAATGCAAATTGTAAGCAGCAGAGGCCGTAGCACTCAGTACGCCAAGTTTAAAAATTCCCTATCTGTCCCTACTCTCTTCTTCCTGTCCATTAACCAATCCTCTATTTATGCTAAAATGCTACCTCCAACTGCATTCGCCCTTATCTTACACATTTTGTGTGGCAGCTTACTGAATGCCCTTTGGAAAATCCAAGTATACTACATCTACTGGTTCCCCTTTACCTACCCTACAAGTTTTTTTTTCCCCCCTTTTATAAAACTATGTTGACTTTGGCTGACTATTCTATCATTTTTCTATAGATAGGGTCTTCCAGTCCTGCCAAAAGCGCACCCCAGTGGTGGCATGGGATGGATTCAGTGGAAAATCCCATTGACAGTGGCGGGACCAGAAGATCCTGCTTGCCAACCAATAGTGGACGGCCCGCCCACCACCGAGACTCACGCCGTGGAAGGGGGGTTGCAGACAATCTCATCCTATATGAATTGCTAAGAGTTCCTTAAGAAGAGATTCCAGCATTTTCCCATGACTGATGTTAGCCTACTTGGCCTGTAATTCCCTGTTTCTCCCTCCTTTCTGAACTGCAGTGTCACATTTCCTAACTTCCAATCCACTGGGACTGTTCTAGGATCGAGGGAACTTTGGAAAATAATAGTCAGTGCACCCACTGTCAATAAATTCAATAAAAAGGAAGCTTTACTTTCGGACCATCACCAAAAGAATGAAAGTAGGTTTTGGGTGATTTTCTCCTGCATTGACTAATTAAACCATAGGATTCTTCAGCACAGGTAGATATTGAGGCAGGACTATAACATAATCTCTTCTGTCTTGGGCAAGTAATTTTTCAGCAGAGCCCTGAGAAATGCTATTGTTACCTGATACAAATGTTACCTCTCACTCAGTTATGTTGGATAATTGCAAGCCATTACCTTGGTCTGCTGAAGCAACAGGATTACATCACTTCATCCAATATCTTTGAATTAACGACTTGCCTCATTGTAATGTGCCGTGCGTTAGACAGTTTCGGGAATGTCAGCAAGTGTTATTTCACTGATTTTCTTTGGTTACAGAGTGTTCTAGTTAATTATAGCCCTGTTTGGATAATCAAGGTAAACTGTTAAACTTTGGCATTTTTAATGGCTGTCCAAATGCTGGGAAGTAGCGGAACGTGTGCTTGACAATGGACAGTATGTGCCACAAGTGATTAGGAGCATAGCATAGACTCTGGATTCAGCCCACTAATAGGAAGAGTTAAAATTGACCCGGCAATTATACCATAAAGACACCTCATTTTGTAAGAAGTGCAACAAATGGGACGATTTTAACCAACTGGCTGGTGAGAGTGGGGTAGGACTTTCCGTCTATTCAGTCATGGGATGTGGGCGTCACTGGCTAGATCAGCATTTATTGCCCATCCCTAACAGCCCAACAGCCAATCCACTGAGTAAAACCTCACAGAACTGACCTCAGGCGCTGACTGGCATGACTTATAGTGCTCATGCTACTCCTGGCGTGCAGATCTTAGCAGACTTTGTGCTGCTATACTCCATAGATTTCTAAGGGATTGTTTAGCGTGGAAATTGCTTGTTGCTGTTTTCATGTTTTTATTTGACTAAGTGTCATTGTTTTGCATGAGTGCCATTTTTCCTTCATTACTTTGAGTGGAAAATGACATTCTAGGAAAGAGAAATAGGGATACTCTTGACACGGCAGCACAGTGGCACAGCGGTTAGCACTGCTGCCTCACAGCACCAGGGACCTGGGTTCAATTCCTGTTTGGGTCACTGTCTGTGTGGAGTTTGTACATTCTCCCCGTGTCTGCGTGGGTTTCCTCCGGGTGCTTCGGTTTCCTCTCACAGTTTGAAAGACGTGCTGGTTAGGTGCATTGGCCATGCTAAATTCTCCCTCAGTGTTACCCGAACAGGCACTGGAGTGTGGCGGCCATGGGATTTTCACAGTAACTTCATTGCAGTGTTAATGTGGGCTAATTGTGACACTAATAAATAAACTATCGGGTTAGCAACAGATGGGGTTTTTAGAAGACAGGAGGTGAGTGGGCTGCCAATAGAAGGCCTGACCCAGCCCACAAGTTCTCCACAACAACAGTCATCTTTCTGCATTTCATTGAGACCCCTGTGTTTCATCAGACACTGTCACTGATCTGTGTGTCTCCTGTGTCAGAATCTGCTTCCTCCTGGCCCAGGTAACCTCCACCTCAAATAACTGACTCAGTTTGTCATGAACACCCGATATATAGGGCAGGATTCTCGGGCCTTCCCGTGGCAGCTTTCTCATGGCAGGAAGTAGCATGCCATTGGTGGCATCGCGATCTTCTGGCCCCACCGCCATCAATGAGATTTGCCAGTGACTCGAGCCCATGCTGTCGGGCAACATACAGCAGCGATGCACGCTCTGCGTAACCAGAAGACCCCGGAAGGGTGAACAGCCAGAATATTCCAGCCTTTGTCTGTCCCATGAAAGTCAATACTCAAAATGAAACAGATCCTTCTTCCTTGAAGTGGCTTGCTTCTCTTGTGCCTGCTGCCTTATGGACTGCAATCAAATAACAGCGACAGTCACATGGTAGTGATGCCATTGGACTGATAAGTCAGAGGCCCTGGTTAATGCCCTGGAGACATGGGTTCAAATCCCACCAGGGCAGCTGGGGCAATTTACATTCAGTTAATTAACTAAATTAACAACAAAAAATACCTGGACTTGAATGAAGCCTCACCTCCGCGCCATCAAACTATCATTTGTAAAAGCCCACCTGATTCCCTTTAGGGAAGGAAGTTTGCTGTCCTTACAACAGATCTGGCCTACATGTGACTCCAGATTCAGAACGATATGACTGACTTAGCAAGCCATTCAGTCATACCAAATCGCTACAGAAAAGTCCAATAGGAATAACACATTACAGACCACCTGGCATCAAAATAGGCTCCAAAAATGAGAATGGCACACACAGCCCTGGCAAGCCTCCACGTTCCTCCTTACTAACTTGTGGGAACTTGTGCAAAGATTGGGAGATCTGTCCCACAGAATCCTCAAACAGCAGCCTGACATAGTCACACTCACAGAATCATAGCTTACAGATAGGCTAAGTACGTGGGCAAAGAGCTGGCCAATGGGGTATAATGTGGGAAAATGTGAAATTCTCCATTTTGGCAGGAAGAATAAAATATAAACGTTTCATCTAATTGGTGAGAGATTTCAGAGCCCTGAGATGCAGAGGGATCTTGGTGTTCTAGTGCATGCATCATGGAAGACTAGTCGACAAGTACACCAAATAATTAGAAAAGTTAATAAAATGTTATTGTTTATTGTGAAGTAGATTGAATACAAAAGTAGGAAGATTATCCTTCAGTTGTACAGGGGGCATTGGTAAGATCACATCTAGAGTACTGTGTGCAATATTGGTCTCCTTATTTAAGCAAGGATGGAACTGCGCCAGAAGCAGTTCAGAGAAGGTTTACTAAACTAATACCTGGAATGGGTGGGTTGCGTTATGAGGAAAGGTTGGCCAAGTTATTCACTGGGGTTTAGAAGAGTGAGACGTGACTTGATTGAAACAAGATCCTCTTTTTTTGAAGATGATCAATGCCTGGTACTTGTGTGGAGCGAATGTTACTTTCCACTGACCATCCCAAGCCTGAATGGTGTCCAAGTCTTCCTGCATGCAGGAACAAACTGCTTCATTATCTGAGGAGTTGCGTGTTGGAGAGAGGATCATTGATGAAGCAGCTGGACACCACACTCTGGGTAAAAAGGGTTTTCCTCACATCCCCCCTAAACCTCCTGCTTGAACCTTGAATCTGTGTCCCCTCGTGACTGACCCTTCAACTAAGGGAACAGTTGCTCCTTATCCACTCTGTCCATGCCCCTCATAATCTTGTACACCTCGATCAGGTCGCCCCTCTGACTTCTCTGCTCCAACGAAAACAACCCAAGCCTATCCAACCTCTCTTCATAACTTAAATGTTCCATCCCAGGCAGCACCCTTGGGAATCTCCTCTGCACCTCCTCCAGTGCAATCACATCCTTCCTATAATGTGGCGACCAGAACTGCACACAGTACTCCAGCTGTGGCCTCATGAAAGTTCTATACAACTCCAACATGACTTCGCTGCTTTTGTAACCTGCGCCTCGATTGATAAAGGCAAGTGTCCCATGTGCCTTTTTCACCACCCTACCAGACCAAGCACAAAGGAAGATGGATGCGGTGTGGAGACTAATCATCCCAACACAGGAGATTGCTACAAGGATTCCTCAGCATACTGCCCGTGGCTCAATCACTCTGGTGATGGTCTGGAATGCGCTGCCTGGGAGGGTGGTGGAGGTGGGATGTCTCGCACCCTTTAAAAAGTAACTGGATGAGCACTTGGCACATCTTAACATTCAAGGCTGTGGGCCAAGTTCTGGTAAATGGGATTAGGTTGGAATTCAGGTGTTTCTCGCGTGTCGGTGCAGACTTGATGAGTTGAAGAGCCTCTTCTGCACTGCTGCCTCACAGCACGAGGGACCCAGGTTTGATTCCTGGCTTGGGTCACTGTCTGTGTGGAGTTTGCACATTCTCTCTGTGTCTGCGTGGATTTCCACCGGGTGCTCCGGTTTCCTCCCACAGTCCAAAGATGTGCGGGTTAGGTGGATTGGCCATGCTAAATTGTCAGGGGGACTAGCAAGGGTAAATGCATGGGGTTATGGGCATAGGGCCAAGGTGGAATTGTGGTTGATACAGACTTGATGGGACAAATGCACTGTGACTCTAACCATATTTTGGTAATAGAAAGACAAAATTGTATTCTGTTAAGTCACCAATGTCAACACTCTCAAGGGACCACTGATATGAGGATGTGTTGCTCCAATTTGGAATGGTTCAGGGTTCTGGGCATTCCTTCCCTGGTCGTAATACAAGAACAATATGCAAAAAGCAAACAATAGATGTGTAATGAAATGTGAAGTAATTATTTTTAGACAAAAATCCAGTTTTCAGTTGAGAGGCAATTTTCCAGCCTTGGATGTTAAATGTAATCCTACTCAAAACTGACCGAATGGCATTGTTAATCAAATTCATGTGGATTTTGTAATTCACAGAGAATTGAACATCCAGACCTGTAAATCACAACACGCATTTTTTTTTTGTCTACAAAACAGAAAGAAAGACTACGCCAAAGAGAGGCAAGTGTTACCACCAACTGAAGGAAACCAAGAAGAAATGGAATCCTGTGACCTGATTCTTTCTCGCAGTCAAAATTTGAGGATGCTTCTTGAAAGACTTATTCATCTTCGCACATCGCAATGCCACCCCACCATGGTGGTTTTTGATTCCATAATGGCATCAAAAGTGCCTCCATTCATTCCAGAAGGCAGTAATAAGTTCTTGGTTATAGTTATCACAGGATGTAAATGTTCTGTCCTCACACAAATGAGATTTAGATGCTTAAGTTAAAGTTATGTCTAATTACCATGCGTCCCATGAAAATCCAGCAAGTGCATCCTGGAATCCAAAGTTCGATATGCTGTTCCTTCAGAAAGATACGGGGTGACACAGTGGTTAGCACTGTTGTCTCACAGTGCCAGGGACCCGGTTTTGATTCCCGGCTCAGGTCACTATCTGTGTGGAGTTTGCAAATTCTCCCCGTGTATGCATGGGTTTCCTCCGGGTACTCCGGTTTCCCCCCACAGTCCAAAGACGTGCGAGTTAGATAGATTGGCCTTGCGAAATCGCCTCTTAGTATCAGGGGGACTAGCTAGGATAAATGCATGGGGTTATGGGGATAGGGCCTGGGTGAGATTGTGGTTGGTGCAGACTCAATGGGCTGAACGGTCTCCTTCTGCACTGTAGGGTTCTATGATGTTGGGCAGAATTTCGAAGTCACTGGACTATTTTACTGCCCCGCTCCCCCCAATAGCATTGGAGCTGTAAAATTCTACCCAGTCTCTCCTGGACCTCAATCTATTCCAAACGCTGCACTACAAGACAGCCATTAAGAATGGATACAAAGGTCTTAAAGGTTTAGTCGAATGATGAAATATTACAGCTGCTCAACAAGTTCACAATGATGTGATCTGTGTTTCAGTTGTGTTTTCTGTTCAATTCCCACGGTGTAAATCGCCACAAAATCTGTTGAACCAAATTAACCAATCTGGAGTGGGATTTTCCGGTCTTGCCCCAAAACCAGAAAATCCTGCCCGAGCTCAACAGATCTTTGCATGTTCCACCCCCACCGCGCACTTCCCCCCCCCCCCCCCCCCGCCCCCCCCCCCCCCACCCCGTCTCCCCAGCTCGCTCCGATTCCTGTGGCGGGCGGGACGGGAAAATTCCAGTGCAAATCTATAACATACCACTCGATACAACACACATTGGCTTCCAAAAAATCAAGTGCCTAGTGTTTACAGAGAAACCTATTCGAAAAACAAGGCAAAGACCCAACTTGAAAAAACATTAGCCCAAAAAGAAATGTGACTTGCAACTTAAACTCAGCAATACCCAGTCTTACTTTTTCTTTATCTCTGCCAAGAAGATCATTCAACTTCAGAAAGTACATCAGAATTGATATTCGTGGTGATAATATTGAGAAGTATCACTACCAACAGTCACATGCTACTTAACAGACTTGAACATTCACTCACATTTTGAATGATATACAGCAAGTTCTGAGGTCTGGTTGCTTGCCAGAGATTGTTCCTCTGCCCCACAACCCAACTGCCTACTGTTTCCCCGCCTTAGGGAAACTGGGCTTTTGCCCGTATCTCCCATAAACGTCCCATGACTGTTAGTCTGCCCTCTCCCTCAGCAGGACAGGACTCCAGCTTGTCTCTTGGCAACAGTGAAATATAATGACAACTTGTTGGATCTGAAGCCTGGCAAGTGTAAATTAGGATTGTTTCATTTTGTACTCGCACTCCTGAGGAGGAAGCTGCGATGTTTGGAAAGACCACATTTGCTGCAGGCAAAAATTTGTGTTAAATCCACAACTGCTTCTCCAGATGCTGCTTTGTGAAACATATCATTTATGCTCTCCCTGTCTTCCTTTTCCTCTGATCATTTCAGCATTTCAGTACCATTCTCTGTTCCATAAAGACCTTGAATTCACTTGAAACTTTGATCTTCTGCAAGTTCTAGAAGCTATAGTTAGTGTGAGAGCCTATCCTGCATCCCATAACCTGATGTCAGCAGTCTTGTATACTTACCTTAGCCTGTGTAAGAGCCACTATAGTTTTGATACAGCCCTTGCAATTCTGTTCTGGGATTTGAATATGTAGAATCTGTAAAACTCCAACACCCGCAGGCTTCACAGTAATTCTTGTAGAATGTTCAGAAGGCTGCCATTTGAATACCTATTCAAATATTCCAAATATTATTTTAAAATGTTTCAAAAGATTACTTGCAGTAATAATTTGCTTTCTGTGTAGCTGTACACTTGACATAATCAATGAGTTCTGGCCAAAATAAATTAGTATTAAATGTTTGATTTAATTCTTCGAAAGACAGATGTTATTTTTACTTATCTGAAGTGCAGATAAAATGAATGATGAACATGGAGATGAAAATCGATACCTACATTCAGTTCATTATACTTTGTATTTTACATTCCCACAACGGATTTATGTGCAATTTTTAAAAAATTTATTTTGGTATACGCTACTGATCTTAGCAAGCTGCTGAGAGGAAATACAGCTTTAATTTTTGGGAGGGGCAACACATGGGTGGCACGGTGACACAGTGGTTAGCATGGCTGCCTCACATCTCCAGGGACCTGGGTTCGATTCCCAACTTAGGTCACTGTTTGTGCGGAGTCTGCATATTCTCCCAGTGTCTGCGTGGGTTCCCTTTGGATGCTCTGGATTCCTCCCACAGTCCAAAGATGTGCGGGTTAGGTGCATTGGCATGCTAAATTGCCCCTTAGTGTCCTGGGATGTATAGGTTAGTGGGGTAAATATATGAGGTTACTGGGGTAGGGCCTGGGTTCGATTGTTGTCAGTGCGGACTGAATGGCCTCCTTCTGCATTGGAGGGATTCTATACTAAAACACATTTTTTAATCTTTAGCATAGTGCTGTAAAATCCAATTGATAAATTCAAAATCAGGAGTTGTTTTATTAGCTGCTGTAGTTTTACACCCCCCCCCCCCCCCGCCCTCAAACCTCACATATGAAAATAGTGATCTAACCATTAAAGGGCGAACATATGCTGCGTGATAAACTAATGCAAGCGAATAGGCACATGAAAGACAAAGTATCCATCTTTCCTTAATGGAATTGAGAAATATGGAGAGACATAGCACTTGAATGCATTTTGCTCAGCAAAAGCTTCGCTGAACATCAACTTTGAATATGTTTTTGTATAGAACGTATGTCATGTGGATGACTTGATGGTTTGATTCATTTACCAGAATTAAAGCAAGTTGATACATGATATTTACCAAACCTTTAGAGTTAACAATGTACTTTATAGAAATGTCAATTTGGACAATTGACTATATCCAAGTATTTTTTAATCGTAGTTATTGAAAATAGAACAATTTTATCAAAACAACGTAATATATGTAGGATTATAATTGTGAAGGTTTTTACTATATTGCCTTGACAAATCAAGCCAAAATCCCTGAACTCCCTACATGGTTTGGTGTCATGGTAACCATAAAGAGTATGATAGCCTCAGATTCACTCCTTGGTTCGGGTTAAGTTCACTGATCTCAGACAGGGTAACATGTCGGGGGTGCTGCAGTTGTCTTCAAGTGTCCTTGGGCTGGCAAAGGGGGAACATTAGCCTGAGCTGCCCCTTACGAATTGCTAAATGGTGACCCCTTCTGGAATGAGAGAGCAGGACTGAGCTCAGCTCTGATGTCGCTCAAAGACCTTTTGTAACCTGCTATTGTTTACTGCCTGTGTTTGCACGTCAAATAATGACCAATTGGACAACACACTGCATGCCTTGCAGTGCCCAAGGAACTCTGCACCCCAACAGAAAGCAAAGTGTGTGGTATAAAAACTCACCAAAATATCTTTGCTATTTTCTTTAGCACATTTAAGTTCAGTGAACAGGAATGAATGCTATTTCATAAATTAAGTAAAGAGGCACGAGCAGATTCCTTTAATTAATTGAATTGTATTTTTCCTTTTCACTTGTTATAATGGTTATTTATTAATTCCCTAAATGGAATATACAGTTTGTTGTTGAAAAGATTATTTTTATTAATTCGTAGAACTAAAAGTCTAATCATGAGGTGTAATTAAAAATTGTGTGGTAAAGGATGTTTCTTTCAAAGTCATTAAAACTGTACACAATTGCTAAACATTTGGAGTTCTTAATTAAAGCTTGAAAATTTAGTTCGGATATCCTGAAAATAATATCAGCTACAAGCAATATTAGAGAATCTATTTAATTACCAAAGAAAGTGGGGGAAAGAGATCTTTGCAAACACAATTTCATTCTATGTTCTACATTGTTTAAAGAAACTAATAATCCAAGTGCATAATCACTATAATCTGTGCAAATTAGTGAACATTGGGCAAAGTTTCCTCTGTGTGACAAGTGTGGCAGAATTATAAACCTGTTCTTTATAAACAATTTTATGATTTAAATCCACGGGTCACACAGAGAAAATAATTATCTATTGCTGACTGAGTATGTAAATGTGTACTCTGCTCGATAATACTGCTCTGTACTGCTGCTATTGCTTTTAACCTTTTTAATGCAAACTTGTAGAATGTTTACGAAACTGGTGTGACATGTTTCAGCAAGACAACATTTCTCAAACTCGCAGAATCGGGATCTCAATTTCACTGTTGGGAAGACGCACACCTTCCTTATTTTATATACAAGAAATGTACTAGTATCTGGAAATGATGTAGCAAGCTGTACTTTGTCTTACAAGAAATGATCTTGGGTTTACAATGGTCACAAAATTTTCCTACCGGACTTTATTCCTTTCCATCAAAAGCATTGTCTGTAGATGTTTCTTAATGCACTTTAAAATAAAATGATCAATTTTGCTATTATTGATGTTTATCGATTTATGCTTCTGTTGTGGTTGGCAAAGGAATATGGATTTGAAGTTCCAAGTAAAGGTGAACAAATCTTAATAAGATTGACTATTATGTATCCTTGTTGTAGTGTATACAGTGCAAAAATGTGCAGTTTGGTGCATTGGCCGTGCTAAATTCTCCCTCAGTGTACCCGAACAGGCGCCAGAGTGTGGCGACTCGGGGATTTTCACAGTAACTTCATTGCAGTGTGAATGTACTTGTGACTAATAAATAAACTTTAACTTTATAAAGGTTAAATGTGAAAGTGCCTGATCAAAATAATACTTTTTACAGCATAATGTAGACAATCACATGTTCCAAGCACTCATTGAACAGATTTCCACTGTGTTGCTTAGATAATGCAAAATAAGATGGAAATGCTTTGGAAATAAACCCTAATCATATTTTTTTTTCCTTCAGTGCCTTTTTCTCTTCTATAAATAATAAATGCAATTTGTAAAATTGAAGTGAATGGGGATTGAGAGCAACACGATGGCAGATTGAGGCTGGAATTTTACTGCCCTGCCCGCTATGGGAATTGGAGCGGGCCAGGGGGTGGACATGGAAAGGTCCGTTGACCTCAGGCTTTTATGGTCTCAGGACGAGCGCGGCTGTACAATCCCACCCTGAATGTATTGAACGTATTGTAATTGCAACTAAACACCAGTTTATTGAAAAGCATTGACTTTGTAGCATAATTAGACCTTGAAAATATTATTTTTACACAATATTTTTTCACATAGTTAGTTCTGGATGACATTGCATATCAATATGCACAACTTGATTTCCTGTAAAGCCCTAACGCTTTGGGAAGCGTTGAATTCTTTCTTCACAAAATCTAAGCAAAGTAATTCATAGCATCCCTACAGTGCAGAAGGAGGCCATTCAGCCCATCGAGTCTGCACGACCACAATCCCAACCAGGCCCTATCCCCATAGCCCCATGCATTTACCCTAGCTAGTCACCCTGACACTAAGGGGCAATTGAGCATGGCCAATCCACCTGACCCGCACATCTTTGGACTGTGGGAGGAAACCGGAGCACCCGGAGGAAACCCACACAGACATGGGGAGAACGTGCAAACTCAAGGTGGGAATCGAACCTGGGTCCCTGGTGCTGTGAGGGAGCAGTACTAACCACTGTGCCACCCCACAAGAGAGCAAAGGAACACTCATCAATGACACCGAACAGTTGCTAAAAGCAATGCTCAGAAGAGAACACTATGTATCCTCCTCATGGTTTGTGAGACCACACACTTTAGAAACACATTTCTCTAGGAAAACATTATAGAAATGATTCCTAAGAGTATAATTGTGGCAAGTTATTTTGCAGTGCACCCGGATAGGTGAAACTGAGTGTTTGATATATGGTTCTAAATTGGAAATAGACTTGAAAGCCTTTTGTCATGATTTTGGTTGGTTTCAGTGGGTAATTGGAAAGTGGCTGATTTAAGATTGTTGCTAAGAGCCTGTATCATTAGATCATCCGGTGTGTGCAAGTACCTTCTGACTTCATGTCGACATTAGCAATACAAATTAGAGGCCCACAATGGGCCACTGAACTTGTAAGTGACCTGGGAGCTTATAGGTTTGGCTAAATGTTTAAGTTTTTAGCTTGGAGAAGTTCTAATATTTGAAAGCTAATGTTAAACAGAATAGGTGCATAAAGTGAAATCAGGTCAGCACGCAGACTTGGCTAAACTTCAAAGGCCTGTCAGCCAACCGTACATTCTTTTTAAAATCCACAACGCTAAGGTAAATGCTCCAGTTGAGGCACGCTGACATCAGGTCTTTTGAATTCCAAGTATTTAAAATTATTTTCAGCCATTCTGGTGTTATGAGAACATTTATTTTTCAATCATGATCTCATTTTTATTAATGACTTGAGGAGGGGGCTGAAGGGTGGATCAGTAAATTTGCTGATGAAACCAAGATTGGTGGAGTAGTGGATGAGGTGGAGGGCTGTTGTAGGCTGCAAAGAGACATAGATAGGATGCAAAGCTGGGCTGAAAAATGGCAAATGGAGTTTAACCCTGATAAATGTGAGGTGATTCATTTTGGTAGGACTAATTTAAATGTGGATTACAGGGTCAAAGGTAGGGTTCTGAAGACTGTGGAGGAACAGAGAGATCTTGGGGTCTATATCCACAGATCTCTAAAGGTTGCCACTCAAGTGGATAGAGCTGTGAAGAAGGCCTATAGTGTGTTAGCTTTTATTAACAGGGGGTTGGAGTTTAAGAGCCGTGGGGTTATGCTGCAACTGTACAGGACCTTGGTGAGACCACATTTGGAATATTGTGTGCAGTTCTGGTCACCTCACTATAAGAAGGATGTGGAAGCGCTGGAAAGAGTGCAGAGGAGATTTACCAGGATGCTGCCTGGTTTGGAGGGTAGGTCTTATGAGGAAAGGTTGAGGGAGCTAGGGCTGTTCTCTCTGGAGCGGAGGAGGTTGAGGGGAGACTTAATAGAGGTTTATAAAATGATGAAGGGGATAGATAGAGTGAACGTTCAAAGACTATTTCCTCGGGTGGATGGAGCTATTACAAGGGGGCATAACTGTAGGGTTCATGGTGGGAGATATAGGAAGGATATCAGAGGTAGGTTCTTTACGCAGAGGGTGGTTGGGGTGTGGAATGGACTGCCTGCAGTGATAGTGGAGTCAGACACTTTAGGAACATTTAAGCGGTTATTGGATAGGCACATGGAGCACACCAGGTTGATAGGGAGTGGGATAGCTTGATCTTGGTTTCAGATAAAGCTCGGCACAACATCGTGGGCCAAAGGGCCTGTTCTGTGCTGTACTGTTCTATGTTCTATCTGCATTTGCCTCCTTCATCAAAACCGTTTTACTCTGTTCTGTTAATTGGGGCTCAACCAAGTTGAATCTGATTCTGATAAATTAAGAGTGCTAAATGGTTGTCGCACTTTCTGGAGAATGTGATTCACTTACAGTGATGACTGTACTGTAATCGAATCAAATCTGTCAGCGATTTTGTGACGACTGTAGTGATGCGATGGATGAGTGTGTAGGTTATTCAGAATATCTCCTACAAAGGAGAATCCTTTAAGTGCAGTGATTGTTCTAAGATGGTTCGATTCATTTACATTTTGCATTTTTCAGTAAAACTCTGTTGAGATCGTTTTCTTGAGTTGTATTGTGAGTGCAAAATTTAACAGTCGGAAATCCTGAACACGGGTGGCGCGGTGGTAACACAGTGGTGAGAACTGGTGCCTCACGGTGTCAGGGACCCGGGTTCGATTCCTGGCTTGGGTGACTGTGCAGAATCTGCACGTTCTCCCCGTGTCTGCGTGGGTTTCCTCCGGCTGCTCGGGTTTCCTCCCACAGTCCGAAAGACGTGCTGGTTAGGTAGATTGGCCATGCTAAATTTTCCCTCAGTGTAACCGAACAGGCACCGGGGATTTACACTAACTTCATTGCAGTGCCTACTTGTGACACTAATGAATAAACTTTAAACACTGTTTTGTACAGCAGGCTACAAGAACTACACTTTTCTTGAACAAATTGACTATTGAACATGCAAAAATATTTGATTCAATTACCGAAGAAGTACATGGACAAGCCACAGTTGATTCATAGACAGAAGATGTGTTTTGAAGTACCCTCGGTGAATGATGAGTTTGAGCCCTTTAGTCATAAATTAAGTACATTTTATGATGGAAAAGAACCGCGGGAGTGAGCAATATATTAAAATCACGACAAGGAGCAAATTCCTAGTGAGAATAAAATGGAGCACAGTGCTTAGGAAGGTAGTTTTTATTTGTGTACTAAGAGTAAACATGGCATATAAAACGCTTGGAATGAAATCGAATTCCGTTCAATTACAAAATCTTTATGACGTCTTGGTTTTGCTTACTATAATTGGATGAGGCTCTGAAGACAAGCTAGCTCATCAAAAACCTGCAGTACATGCTGTAAAATGGGTAGAGTAATTACAATGCACAAGTTACCATAAATACATGCAGTGCTCATTGTTTAATATTATCGACTCAGGCTAATTAATTGCTACTCATGATGCCTGGCTGTAGCAATCGGAACTGTCATGCATATACTATAGAGGAGAGAAACATGACCAGTTGGCTCCACTGTGTTCCCATTGAGCATAGCACTCCACAGTTGTGTCAGCTTTGCAATAGTCCTTCCCACCTCCTTGAACAGTTTATCCTTTGTAACCCCTGGGGAGAGTTGGGAAGAAATGCGCTGTCGTCGTCCCCGCCCCCCCTGCCACCCCCAATTTTCTTTCAAGCGTTTCAGCAAAACTCACTGCTCAAAGTTTGCAAATAGTTCCCATGGCATCCAACCCAAACTCATTTTGCTAAATCTTAATTTGACTAATCTTCCAATCTGCAGTGTTCGATAGCCTATTCTGTCATGCCGAGATCACAGATTTGAGAGCATTCTTACCTAAGTGAAGACTGGTGCACAGGATTGCGTAGCTTTTATTTTGAAGTGAAGCATAGACAACTCAATACTTTTATTTTAAAATAAAGACCTCTCTGCTATTACCAAAAAACTCATTGTTCATCGCCAACTCTTGTTTTTACTTTGTTTTTGTCATTTAGTGCATTCTGCCTGAAGGCAGGGGGTTTGCTTATAGTAGTTGTTCCATGTCTCCCTGTCCTGTGCCAGTCTTCTCATTTTCCAAAAACTTCCTTCAATCCAAAATTGATATTCTCTTCCTTCCTCACCCTCTTTGTCCATGAAATCTATCCTCCAGATGTCTCTTACTATTCCCTTTCCTGTTACGATGTGCTTTACCCAGACTCTGTTCCTAATTACGCAAGCAAATATCTTTTGCTCATTCACTCTCCTCAGCACTTTAACATTTGATATTTCTTTTCTATCCAACTGAACCTTTCCATTCTCTTCCAAACCTGCATTTCAAAGTTATTTAACAAGTCGGGCTCCTCTTTCCGTCAGGTCTAAGTCTCGCATCTCCACAAAGCATCACTCTAAATCAAGCTCTTTATAAGTCACTTGTTGAGTTGTTGATGCAGCTTTCTGATTAGCAACTGTCTCTTACCGAGTGTGCTTTTCCATTGATAAAAATAAAACACTGCGGATGCTGGAATCTGAAACAAAAACAGAAAATGCTGGAAAATCTCAGCAGGTCTGACAGCATCTGTGGAGAAAGAATAGAGCCAACGTTTCGAATCTGGACTCTGATAAAGGGTCATTCAGACTCGAAACATTGGCTCTATTCTCTCTAATGTGGAGATGCCAGCGTTGGACTAGGGTAAGCACAGTAAGAAGTCTCACAACACCAGGTTGAAGTCCAACAGGTTTATTTAGCAGCACGAGCTTTCAGAGTCTCAGGCTCCTTCTTCAGGTGAGTGAAATACCTCACCTGAAGAAGGAGCCTGAGACTCCGAAAGCTTGTGCTGCCAAATAAACCTGTTGGACTTTAAGTTGGTGTTGTGAGACTTCTTACTCTACTCTCTCTCCACAGATACTGTCAGATCTGCTGAGATTTTCCAGCATCTTCTGTTTCTGTGCCTTTCCCATTGCTATCCTTGTTCTTATTTCTTTGTTGCACTTTCTGTCTGCAGAAATCCTTCCTAAATACATGAATTCTTGTACCTGTTCTTTTCTATGAAAATATGAATGTGTCTTGGTGATTTTGTGATATGGATCACTTTTGCTAATGTTGTCTTTCATTCCAAAATTCGTGCCTGCTGTTACTCGTCTAATCCATTAATTCTTGTAATCCATCCTCTGGCCTTGCTACAAATACTTTATCATCTGCAAATCTAACTTCTGTCATTCACCAAGTGTTTCTCAACTCTTTTCACAGAGTCTCCAGGTGTTGTGTTAAGTATATCTGAGAGAACAAGTGAGGTGTTCTAAGGTGTACTGTTTTCAGCATGAAACAAGCATGAGACTGACTCACACTCCCACTGCGAGGGAACTGCTGGATTCTCTTCCTCGCCTCCTCACAGTAACTTAGTTAAAATGAGGATATCAATAATGTGGAGTTTTAGAGACGGGAATCCACATCCCGCAGACCTGTGACACCATGCACTGGTGCTCCAGTGAATTGTACTCACCATTGTTCTGACTGTTTGCCCCAGAATTCTAATATTTAACAGGAGTAAATGAAAAAGAAAATTTACAATGACAAACGACAAGTAGAATATCTCCTTCTGCTAAGGGCATCAAATAAAAAGCCAAAATACAGTTGCATTTTATTATTGTGGCAGTAGTTACCACATTTTGCTCTTTATTTGTTCTGTGTAAGGACATTTTTCAAGTATCTCAATAAAATTAAAGTTAAAACACACCCAAAGGGAGAATTTAGACATTTAAGGATAACTGATATTGGATGATACATAGGAACAGATCCCTGTCCTCCCCATCAGTGTAGTAATGTACAGCAATAGTGAATCACATAACGTTTATAGAGCCTACCCAATATTCATTGCATCCATTAAAATAGAATGAAGATCAGGCAAGTTATATAAAGGATGTACGACCGACCAGCCCTGCTACAATCAATTACCATAAAGCTCTTTCCCATAGTTTGTGTGTTTAGTGTGGGTTATATACATAAGAGCTTTTGCAATCTGCACATTAAAACTGCCTGTTGATCAATGCCTTTACAACAGATTGCACTGGATATTTAGTGGTGCAAAGTGGTTTGCCAATGATGCTGCTTTTCAGTTTGGAGTCTAAAACTACTGGACACATTCAGTGGTCAGTTACAGATCATGCTAAAAATGCAGCCAGTCGCAACAGTCAAATGCAATGGTTCTCCTCAGGAGCAGAGAGCAGAAGTGTATGTGAGAATGTGGATCTTTGCCTGGGCTGGTTGGTTTTCCGACACCAACAAACTCCTAATGCAAACCAATGAAAGCACAAGTGAGAACAATCTGCAAATTCCTAAATAAACTACTGGGCGGCACGGTAGCACAGTGGTTAGCACTGCTGCTTCACAGCTCCAGGGACCTTGGTTCGATTCTCGGTTTGGGTCACTGTCTGTATGGAGTTTGCACATTCTCCTCTTGTCTGTGTGGGTTTCCTCCGGGTGCTCCGGTTTCCTCCCACAGTCCAAAGATGTGCGGGTTAGGTTGATTGGCCATGCTAAAATTGCCCCTTAGTGTCCTGAGATGTGTAGGTTAGAGGGATTAGTGGGTAAATATGTAGGGGTAGGGCCTGGGTGGGATTGTGATCGGTGCAGACTCGATGGGCCAAATGGCCTCTTTCTGCACTGTAGGGTTTCTATGATCTATGATACTTTTGTGAGTTCATCTATCTTTTAATTTCAGGATGCTGACGATATATTTTGTGTTATTGACTCATGGGACATGGGCCTCGCTGGCTGGCCAGCATTTATTGCTCGTCCCTAGATGCCCTTGTTCAGAGGGCAGTTGAGAGTCAACCACATTGCTGTGGCTCTGGAGTCACATGTAGGCCAGACCGGGTAAGGACGGCAGATTTCCTTCCCTGAAGGACATTAGTGAGCCAGATGGGTTTTTCTGACAATCGACAATGGTTCCATGGTCATCAGTGGATTCTTAATTCCAGATATTTTTGATTGAATTCAAATTCCACCATCTGCTGTGGCGGGATTCAAACCCGGGTCCCCAGAATGTTAGCTGAGTTTCTGGATTAATAGTCTAGCGGTAATACCACTGGGCCATCGCTTTCATCTAGTGTGGAATGGTTTTAATTAACATCGGTGAGTTTTATCAATGCCAAAATTACCTCCCTCAAGGTCGACCGTGTAACATTATGGGCAGAATTATGCAGAACACAGGCTCTCTCACTGAAACAGAAATTAATTATTAAATACCCATAACTTTCTGAACAAAAAGCTTTGAAATAATTACTTAAATATTCATATCCTTCTCTCTGACTATTCACATTCCACACAGTGGAAATTATCTACTTAGGGGGCTTGGTTTCCAATCCAACTCCTTGAACAAATAAAGGTAATGGAGGATACAGACATGTGTAACTGTGCATGTCCCAGTATTTTTGCCTAGGGAATATTAGATGGTAAGTTGCTGAGTTATGTTAGTAGTGGCTTTGTTGTGTCAGTTGAGGTCTATGGAAATACAACGGCACTGTTTAACTCTCTGAATTCTTTTCTTCTTAATTGTTGGCTGCAGATCGGGACAGTTGAGGGTGACTGTCATAGTGGTGAACCTTTTGGGCTTGCAGAAAGAACAGGACTGGAAGGAGCCTTCCTCCTTGCGGACATGCCTGGGTATGTAAAACGAATTACACTGGCCATAGCAGAACCTATTTATGATGGTGCGGCTGTTGCAACCTTCTTCATGGATGGTCTGCTTCAGGGGCTGCGTTTTGCACCAGTCCCGTTTCAGGTACTTCCTCTCAGTGACATGGAGTGCCTCGTGACTTGACTCCAAGACCTCGTCCACGTTACTCCGGTTCCCCGACTGCTCCGAGTCGTTGGGCTGCCCCTTGTCTGGGGAGGGGATCACCCCTTGGGAGCTCCGATTCCTCTTCTTCCCAGCTCCCTCAGTGGTACCCAACAGAAAGCCCCACAGGAACAGGACAATGCACAGAGCACACAGAGTTCGGGTCATCCTGGGGAAAGAACACAGAATGTATTTAATAATAAAAGCAAATTACTGCGGATGCTGGAATCTGAAACAAAAACAGAAAATGCTGGAAAATCTCAGCAGGTCTGACAACATCTGTGGAGAGGGAATAGGGCTAACATTTCGAGTCTGGATGACCCTTCATCAGAGCTGAAGACATGGAAAATCAGACAAGATTTATACAGGGGGTGGTGCAATTAATGGGGATGGCATGGACAAAAATACAAAGGGAATGTAAATAGTGATGATAAAGGCTGAGAATTGTGCTAATAGCATCCATTTAATGATACATCCATTGTAACTATTGTGTATTTTGTTTTGTTCCATAGATTGGTGTAATTCTTGATTGTTCTTGAGAGAAAGATGTAATTCCTGGACCAATCCCCTTTCAACAAAACACAACCTAAATATTTATGATTGTATACAATATTGGCTCACCTCAGCTTAATTTCCACATCTGATGATTTTCAAACACATCATAAATGAAGAGCGAAGATAATTCATCATTGAGATCAACTTTTACAGATGCACCATAGAAAGCATTCTTTCTGGTTGTATCACAGCTTGGTATGGCTCCTGCTCTGTCCAAGATTGCAAGGAACTACAAAAGGTCGTGAATGTAGCCCAATCCATCACGCAAACCAGCCTCCCATCCATTGACTCTGTCTACACTTCCCGCTGCCTCGGCAAAGTAGCCAGCATAATTAAGGACCCCATGCCCCTGGACATTCTCTCTTCCACCTTCTTCCGTCGGGAAAAAGATACAAAAGTCTGAGGTCACGTGCCAATCGACTCAAGAACAGCTTCTTCCCCGCTGCTGTCAGACCTTTGAATGGACCTACCTCTCATTAAGTTGATCTTTCTCTACACCCTAGCTATGACTGTAACACTACCTTCTGAACTCTCTCGTTTCCTTCTCTATGAACGGTATGTTTTGTCTGCATAGCGCACAAGAAACAATACTTTTCACTGTGTGCTAATACGTGTGACAATAATAAATCAAATCACTGACATGTAGTCTATTATCACAATACTCACACAGTTTTGCTAAACTGCTATTTTTAATATATTACTGGCTTCAGCTGAACTCAAATACATATTAGCCTTTACCCAAAAAAAAGTTATCTCATAAATAATACATGAGCGCATCTGAAGCAACGATCATTGGATTTTAACCATGTCAAATGTAAATATATATGGGTTAATGTCTATTTTCACAAAACTGCTGTTTTATTTTGTAATAAAACCTTGTCTTCCTCTATTAAGTCCCAGATCTAGAGTAAATAGGCTTCTAGCCTATTTCTGAGGTAGAAATGGATATACTGCCCATGTCGCCACTGCCTCAACAAGGAGTCCCATGGCGGATCCAAAATTGGACCTAAAGCCTCAATAACATTGCTTGCGTATGTAACAAATGCTGATTACACCTGTGCAGAGAGCTTACCCATTTTTTAAAATTGGCAACGGCTCAAAGATAAGTCCCAAGATAGGATTAGCAACAGTGGGGGATGCAAGCGGAAGGATGGCTCAGTGGTATACATGGTACCGGAGGAATATTTCTGCTGTTCCTGGCTCCACATTTCATTTTTCCTTTTCTCTGAACAAGTTAGACTTTAGGTGGTCGCCATTGTTTAGCCCACAGTGGTTGCTGGAGATTCCCAATTGGATCAAGCTTCTGTAATTTGCAAACACGTGTTTCAAATGACTGGCAAGGACACTTGAATACGAGCCCAATCCAATATCAGGGTAGACATCTTCCACATGTTCTTTCAGCACGGGATGATGATCTCCAAAATTGGCTCTTGTTTTGCTTAAGTAAAGGGTGGCACAGTGGCACAGTGGTTAGCACTGCTACATCTCAGTGCCAGGGACCCAGGTTCAATTCTAGCCTTGAGTGTCCATCTGTCTGGAGTTTGCATGTTCTCCCCATGTCAGCATGGGTTTCCTCCGGGTGCTCCGGTTTCCTCCCACACTCCAAAGATATGGAGGTTAGGTGGATTGGCCATGCTAAATTGCCCCTTAGTGTCCCAAGAATGTGTAGGTTAGGCGGATTGGGTGGGAGGTGATAAGATGCTGTGTCAGAGAGTCGGTGTAGACTCGATGGGCCGAATGGCATCTTTCTGCACTGTAGGGATTCTGTGATTCTATGAACAGGGGCGGTGAGCTCCAGCTTTGACCACTATATGCAGTCTTGGCTAGTCCTTAAGTCCTTGATTCGGTCACGTGCCAACCGACTCAAGAACAGCTTCTTCCCAGCTGCCATCAGACCTACCTTGCATTAAGTTGATCTTTCTCTACACCATAGCTATGACTGCAACACTACATTCTGCACTCTCTCGTTTCCTTCTCTATGAACGGCATGCTTTGTCCGCATAGCGTGCAAGAAACAATACTTTTCACTGCATACTAATACATGTGACAATAATAAATCAAATCAAATTCTAAAAAATCAAAGTCCTATTCTCAGTGGATGTGCTTGCACTATAAGTTTACGATCTTTTTCCTACCAACACTAAACTGACAGTGTAAGGCTGGAGTCTTTGCCTGAACTGGCTCCAGACTTAAGTAGAAATGAGACTCTCTGGCGGGATAGTCTTGTAATGCTTTGATTTGATGCTGCATGGTGTATAAATTTGGTATGGTGTCAAACCTGGTTTACAAAATGCTGAGAGTTTCTGCAATCTAAATGTTGAGAAAGTAGTGATTCCCTCTGCCGTGCTTCTGAAATGTTTATGTACCACTTATTGGGGAGAGGGCTACATCGACCCCTATATCCAGGCATACTAACTGAATAAAACTGTGATAGTTGCAGTCAGACATGAGCCTATCAATCTAAATACAGTTCTGTTTGTCTGGAACTCAAACTATTGCTGTCAGTCACAGTCAACTGAGTCTTAAACAATTGGAAGGAAATTACTGTTTTCGGAAGAGGGTGTTTAGTATATTGATCCTCCCAAGTTAAAATCATCCCCTGCTAAATTGAAAAATATTTTGAGGATCATTTTCTCATTCTTGTATGTCACAGAATTCAAAAGCCTTCCTTCGAATGTGTGATTACAATACTGCTGAACATGAGGAAATCTCAATGTAGTGTGCTCAGACCTTTTAAAACAAGTCTTGCATTTCTGCATTAGATCAAAGAATCCCTACAGTGCACAAGGGGGCCATTTGACCCATTGATGCCAGCACTGACTCTCCGAAAGAGCATCTCACCCAGGCCCCCGCCCTGTTCCCATAACTCTGCGCATATACCATGGCTAATCCACCTAACCTACACATCCTTGGACACTGCGGGGTAATTTATCATGACTAATCCACCAAACCTGCACATCTTTGGACACTAAAGGACAATTTAACATGGTCAATCCACCTAACCTACACATCGTTGGAGTGTGAGAGGAAACTGGAGCACCCGGGGGAAACCCACGCAGACACGGGGAGAATGTGCAAACTCCTCACAAACAGTGACCCGAGGCTGGAATCAAACCCGGGTCCCTGGTGCTGTGAAGCAGCAGTGCTAACCACTGTACCACCATGCCGTCTAAACACATGATATCTTTGATCAGGCCAAACATTTTGATGTCAGGAAGCAATCCTTTATCCAAAGAAAATTTAATATAGGGAAGGGATCCATTCAGGAAAGTGGATGCAAAAACTCTTACACTGTTCAAGATACAATTAGATGCTTGAGAAGTCAATCTTCTGTGAAAAGATTATTTTGATTTTCCAAACAGTCTACATTGTCCATTTTCATCTTTATGACTTATAGGGTTTTTAATGGAATCAACCATCTATAATGTAGGAACGTTTGTTACAGGGGTACAGTTTTCATTAAGCTTACTAATGTATGAAGAGTACAGGGTTCCCAAATATAATAATTGTGCCAAACACAATGCCAGATATGTAAATATTTTCCACCGTTGCCCCTGTTCTTTTTAATATTCATCAGCAGTCCAGTAGCTGATGTTCGTTTCAAAGTTATTGCCTGGTGTTCATCCTGGGACTCTGACAAATTGTCAAAGGGTTATAATGTACTCAATCAAGTCACCCACTTAAGACTCTGGTTAATTAAAAGTTCTTACAGTAAAATAAGGATTAAATCTATTTTTCAAAACATCAAAGCATTGTTCACAAAGCCGCTGTGGTGATCACTGATGTATAGATGATCCCAGTTGGAATTGTGGTTTTGAGTTACAGTTGTTTTTTTTAATCCTGAATGGGGGTGGTACGTTTTCCTAGTCATTGCTGTTTATCTGAGAGGAGAGAAAATTAACTCCCTCGTCCCCTTCTACACCTTCCTTAGACTTATAGTCAAAAGATTAAGAGGTACTAACTTTTGTCAAAGGGAAGGAAAGAAACAGAAGCTGAGATATTCTGATTATTAAATTTAAAATTACAGAAACATCCCAGCACCGTCAATGTCAAACTTGGATTGTTTCGTGCTATTTCCAGCAATTGAGTAATCTTCTAACAAGCGAAAACGGATTCGCTGTTTTTCAAGAAAATCTATTGCCTCCTTTATCATGAATAGTATTTATTTCAAACACAAGCTGTAGTTTGTCACTGTGTACTCGATCAACATATATGGTAAGAAATCATTCAGAAATCGTATGAGTTAGTGAAAGTGTTTCGTAAGAGAACTCGGTTGGAGAGATCTACGTGTGCAAAACATGTATTGCCCAGGGCAGTGCATGTATTTATTGCCCCCTTGTGCTCTGATTGACTTCAATGGAAGATACATTCCAGATGTGTTAGAAAGAAATTTATTACCCTCTTAAACTACTTATTGTTTTCAATTACACATCATTTCAAGTGGGCCTATGCAGTGACTCTGAATGGAGTGTATTACAAGTCCACATAACACCTTCCTATCCAAACAACTGCAGGATAATATATTGAAATATATTTTCTGACTTCTGACATGTCATATGGTTTTTGAGTTTGCTAAATGTTGTAAAATCCTTAACCTATTTAAAACCCTTCTTGACGATTAGCTTTTCGTTCAGTGTTTAAAGATAGAAAGTGACATGAAAGTTCACCAGATTCAGCGGACAAGTATTAACGTTAGTAGGATATCATAGCAACGATTTGCATTTCAGCCCTAGATTACAAACAGTTGCTTCATTTTAAATCAATGGCTTAAATTAGCCGACTGTTTGGGTCTATTATACTTTGTTTTAAATTTGTGGGCCATGGGCATTGCTCATTGGTCAGCATTTGCCCATGAACTGAATGTCTTGCCCAGTCATTTCAGATATTTCTGTGGCTCTGGAGTCACATGTCGGCCAGACCCGGTAAGGACAGCAGATTTCCTTCCCTAAAGGACATTGGTGAACCAAATGGGTTTTTCCGATAATCGACAATGGTTTCATGGTCATCAGTAGATTCTTCATTCCAGATATTTTTTATTGAATTCAAATTCCACCCATCTGCTGTGTTGGGATTCGAACCCATGTCCCCAGAACATTAGCTGAGTTTCTGGATTAATAGTCTAGCGATAATACCACTAGGCCATCACCTCCCACTAAACTTATTACCCTTATGAATGGGTCTTTTTATGGGTATGAATATTTATGCAAATTTATCCCCTTTTTTTCCTATAGGCACATGTCACACCCAGTGTTAGAGACAGAAACACAGCTTAGTTTTCCAATTTCATCATTAAAAGACCATCCGAAATAGCTTAACCGAAAGCAGAGCAAAGTGCTCTTTACTCTGTCTGAACCTCAGAAAAGTATCCCACAGGTACTTGTGTACATTTCCAGCTCCCATTATAGTTATTCACGTGGCCTCTCTCCCTGGAAAATGTCAACAGTTGCTGAATTGGAAACAAAATGAACTAGAATCAGGGTTAAAAGGGTTAACTTATGAAGGTTAAAGATTACCTCGGCTTCCAGTCCCTTAATTTTAGAAGATTAAAGAGTGATCGAAATGAAGTGTTTAAGCCAATTAAAGGAGAAAATACTGGAAAATCTCAGCAGGTCTGTCAGCGTCTGTGGAAGGAGAATCGAGCCAACATTTCGAGTCTGGATGACCCTTCGTCAGAGTCCAGACCTTTCATCGTTTGGACCCAATTTCCAATTTAGCCCAGACTATTGAGGAGGATGAAAATTTTCTCTGAATGCTGGCTGCAAACCTCATTGAATATGTCGGTTGGTTGGCACTGCTGTCTCACAGCGCCAGGGACCCGGGTTCGATTCCAGTCTCGGGTGACTGTTTGTGTGGAGTTTGCTCATTTTCCCCGTGTCTGCGTGGGTTTCCTCCGGGTGCTCCAGTTTCCTCCCACAGTCCAGAAATGTGCAGGTTAGGCAGATTGGCCATGCTAAATTGCCCCTTGTGTAAGTTAGGGAATTAGTGGGGTAAATGCATGGGATTATGGGGACAGAGCGGAGGTTGAGCCTGAGTAAGATATTCTGTTGGAGCATCAGTGCAGAATGGATGGTCCGAATGGCCTCTTTCTGCACTGTAGGGGTTCTATGATTTCTATGTTCTGGCATTGGTCATAGCACAAAAACATCCATATTTAGCCCCAGTTTCACACCAAGAATATACAGGAACGCTGGAATGGGAAAGATAGCCATGGTGTAGTAGGTTGTTTCAAGTTAAAACCATGTGTTGTAGCAAAATGGAAAGAGCTCTACCCGGCCATCTACACATAACTGCCCAAGAGCAATGATACCGATAGAAGGTTGCTGAGATGGAAGTGTGTCCCAACTCCTTCACTACAATGGTTAACCTTATTGAGCATTCAGAAGGGAATGAACTCCTCACTGACAGTATGCAGGGTTACTGGGAGAAGGTGGGAGAATGGCACTAAGTGAACTCTTCATTTGAAGAGCCAGTGCAGATACAATCGCTGGAAATCTACCGCCTTGCCTGCCATGGAATCGGAGCGGGCGAGGGGCAGACAACAGAAATGTCCATTGACCATGGGCGGGAATTTCCGGTCTCGCTCAAGCGAGGCCATTAAATGCCACCCAATGGGCCAAATAGCCTCCACCTGCACCATGCCAATTCTGAGAATAAAATTCACAAATAAAAAGCCAAAAAGAGAAGACTTTTCTAATTTCAGTTTGGATCATGAATGTTGGAATAAATAATATTCTACAGATGGAAATTTGAAATTAGAGCAATCGCCTGTTATATAGATCACTTCATTTTTCCTTATATACAAAAATGAAGGGAAGAGGAATGAAGGGGAAGGGAAGAGGGGGAGCCAGAAGAGACAGGAAACAGAAATAATTGGACCAAAGTCCAGTTAATAAACAAAGCTGAAAGGTTCAACTTAGGTGTGCTAACAATTATTTTACTGTTGAAGTTGAACGTTTTGTCCCAGGTTTGCTCTTGTATTTACTTGTTGAAACCAAAATGCTAAAAAATATTTATGATGTGCATGTCATATTAATTAAGTTTAGGAGAATTTTGAGAGTTAAACTCGAAGTCAATTCCTGAAATTTGTTGTCCTTACAATTCTAAAAATACAGATACATTCAGCAGGTTAATCTGTTATTTTACATTCAAAACAAGAAATAGAGAATCTATTTTGCATTCCCCCCAATTCTTCAAGCTCCCCACAACAACCAGTATCTACAAGGAGATTTTCCTTCTGCCAATAACCAGTGATGTTGGTCACTAAAATGTAAAGTCCCAGATGACCATATGCTGCTCGTCCCTTTGAAGGGGAGAGCTGACTTGTGATTTAATCTGAGGATCGCCACACCTCAGGTGAGGGGCCTTCATGAATAACCTCAATCGCTACGGGAATTGAACCCGCGCTCTTGAGTTACAAACCAGCAAACTGAGCTAAACCGATTGGTCACTAGGAGGTTTGTGACAAACCTTTGCTAGTTACCTTCCCCCCTTATGATACAACTATGATTCAGGGGAGGCAATGACCTAGTGGTATTATCGCTGGACTATTAATCCATGAATCTCAGCTAATGTTCTGCGGACCCAGGTTCGAATCCCGCCATGGCAGATGGCGGAATTTGAATTCAATCAAAAATATCTGGGATTAAGAATCTACTGATGACCATGAAACCGTTGTCGATTGTTGGAAAAACCCATCTGATTTACTAATGTCCTTTAGGGAAGGAAACCTGCCATCCTTACCTGGTCTGGCCAACATGTGACTCCAGATCCACAGCAATGTGGTTGACTCTCAACTGCCCTCCAAGGGCAACTTGGGATGGGCAATAAATGCTGTCCCAGCCAGCGACACCCATGACCCACGGATGAATTTTTAAAAAAGATTGGGAAGTTATGTAAGAAGCCTTGGGTGAAAGCACATGTTATTCAGTTTCTCTGTAGAGCGAAATCTACCCATTATCGGGCTGTGAGATTATCTGGTTAAACAAAAACATTTCTTAAACTGCTGGTTGGCAAAGAGAGAAATATTGTTCACTGTAAACGAACATTATCTGTAATTTTAAGTACCGGGCACTAGAATCGGTACATTTTAACAAACAGATGTATAACTCACATTAAAAGTAATCGTGTTAAAATAATACACTACCAGGACATGATGAGTATTAAAGGTTTGCCTGAAGCTACTAATAGAATTAGACACTTGATGAGTCAGTCATTTTCTGCATGCATGTATACTGGCAAATGGGATTTTGGCATCTGACCAAGTATGTTTCATTTAATCCTCAAAGCAAACAGAATTAAGCAGTTTATCCTTATATTAATTTCCTCTCATTTGCCACAATACAACATGTTAAAAGACATTTCATATATTTATTTCATATTCTAATAATCTAGTACTCAAAAGAAAAAGTATAGGCACAGTATATGTGTCTACACGTCAGTTACAATTCTTAGTGAATGCCCTTAATTTTGAATAATGGGGCATAAATTGGTGATGACAACTTTTGATGCTTCAGTGTGCGGTACAAAAAATCTACTTTACCCAATTGCTGTTAAATTAGTCCCAGAGATTGTAAACATTTTGAAAAATATATTGTCAATAAAAATGTTAATGTAATGAGAAACAACTTGGGCAGCACGGTGGCACACTGGTTAGCACTGCTGCCTCACAGCGCCAGGGACCCAGGTTCAATTCCAGCCTTGGGTGACTGTGTGGAGTTTACATGTTCTCCCCGTTTCTCCATGGGTTTCCTTTGGGTGCTCCAGTTTCCTCCCATGGTCCAAAGATTTGCGGGTTGGGTTGATTGGCCATAGAATCATATAATCCCGACAGTGCAGAAAGAGTCCATTCGGCCCATCAAGCCTGCACTGACAACAGTCCTATCCCTGCATCCCCACATATTTACCCTGCTAATCTCTCTGACGTGGAGATGCCGGTGTTGGACTGGGGTAAACACAGTAAGGAGTCTAACAACACCAGGTTAAAGTCCAACAGGTTTATTTGGTAGCAAACGCCACTAGCTTTCGGAGCGCTGCTCCTTCGTCAGGTGAACAGAACTCCCACTCACCTGACGAAGGAGCAGCGCTCCGAAAGCTGGTGGCATTTGCTACCAAATAAACCTGTTGGACGTTAACCTGGTCTTGTTAGACTCCTTACAATCTCTCTGACACCAAGGTGCAATTTATCATGACCAATTAACCCGCACATCTTTGGAGCGTGGGAGGAAACCGGAGCACCCGGAGGAAACCCACGCAGACACAGGGAGAATGTGCAAATCCACACAGACAGTGACCTGAGGCCAGAATTGAACCCAGGTCCCTGGCGCTGTGAGGCAGAAGTGCTAACCACTGTGCCACTTATGCTAAATTGGCTGGGATTGTTGCCAGTGCAGGCTCAATGGGCCGAATGGCCTCCCCCTGTACTGACGGGATTCTATTAAGTTATCAGCAGAGCAGGGAATGTATTACTTTATAAAAGTTTGATATATATTGTACTGATCTTCTTTTGCTTTTCACTTGTCTTTTATTTATTCTCTCCAGCTTTTTGCTTTTATTTCTTTGCATTCCCCTCTCTTTTTAATGCTCTTTTCCCTTTGCCATGGCTTTTTGTCACTGCTGTTTTCTCTTTCTCTCATCACTTTGTTTTTTTTCAGTGCTTTCCTTTCTCTCTCTCTGTCTACAAGACCTGTTCTGCACATGTGAATAATAATTATGGATGCCCAAAGTCAATGGGAATCCTATGGACCATTTTACAACAAAGCAAAGGAATAATCTTGGTGAATTAATAAGGTTTAGCATTTGCTCCCTGTTGATAAGACAATCCCTCCAGATATGGTTTTCTCAAATTCCTCACAAGGTGAATTCCTGCCATGATATGCATCATGAGGGGAATCTCTGAATCAAGAGTGAAAAATCAGAGGCTAAATGTCAGGCACTACTCATCCCCGCCTCCTAGTGGGAAACTTCTGAACGGTAATTGCAGAGATGCTGGAGCAGACTAGTTGCTTACCTTGGTAGCCAGGGAATGGTGCACAGAGTGGGAGGAAACTAACATAAATGGGAAAAATATCTCCAAGCTTTTGGAGAAAACATTTTACTATGGAAAGGAGATAAGGTCTTTCTTTATTGCTGTTTGAAGTCACCAAAGACTACAGTCCACTGAGAGTTAATACTGAAATTATCATCCTCAATTACTATTGCAAGTGAATAAATAAGTTGAGTATGACTCCATTAAGAAGGCTATTCTAGCTATTTGATTATGAGATGATTCAAAGAATATTTTTGCTGCTCTGATGCTACATTGTTTGGTAGAAATTGGCAGGCATTGAGCTTGTTTTTGGCATAAAGTAGGCGTAACACATACCACTTTAACTGTCGGAAAGCCTGCACGTAATCTGCCCAGGGCTCCAACCATTGCTAAATTTGGAAGGGCCTATTTTTAGGAGACTATTTAAAACAGGCATTTAGGCTCCTTGCATTTGTAAATAAAGTAAAGTTAAAAGTTTATTTATTAGTCACAAGTAGGCTTACATTAACACTGCAATGAAAATCCCCTAGTTGCCACACTCTGGCACCTGTTTGGGTACACTGAAGGAGAATTTAATCATGGCCAATCCACCTAACCTACACATCTTTGGACGGTGAGAAGAAACCAGAGTACCCGGAGGAAACCCACACAGACACGGGGAGAATGTGCAAACTCCACACAGACAGTGACCCAAGCCAGAAATCGAACCCAGGTCCCTGGCGCTGTGAGACAGCAGTGCTAACCTCTGTGCCACCATGCTGACTCAACAGCTGGGAAGGGCATGTTGCTGAAATTAGTTTAAGATGAATGAATGAGCAGCCCAGGTGTAACTCTATCCCCAGAATCTGCTAGTATTTCAGTGGCATCGGCATTTCACTCCATCTTGGGGAATCTGCTACATTGTAATTTCTGAATTATTTGGGTTATATCACGATAGACAAATATATTTGCCTGCCTAGCAAATTACTGCAATCCAGATGTATTCCATGTGTGAAATACTTTGAGAAATGTTGAAGCTCTGCTATGTCTCTGTAATGTAAGTATTGTCTCATTTTTTTGTCTTACAGCCGGAACTTCAGGTTTAAATGTTTTAGCTAATAACAGAAAGCAGGCATGAATGTCAAAATCTGAAACATTGCGGCATAGTTTCAACCTTCTGTCGGGGGGGGTGTTAAATGGAATTGCAGGTCAATAACCCAATCTAAAAACAACCCTGAGTTCAAACAGGCAATTGGACCCCGAGTAACATATTTGAATGACAGTGAAAATGGGAAGATTTTTCATGAGCAGCCAGTTATTTATACAGGTAGGAAGTTGATCATCTATATCCTCATTTCTTTAAACCAAATGGGAATATTTTAAAACAGCCCTACTTTGCACAAAAAAATCAAACTGTTTCCTTAACTAGCTGCTAAGAGGCAATGAAAATTGGAAACTGGGAACTGTTTTTTGGCAGATGATACCAAAAATATAAACTTCACCGTCCTGGCCTTACAGTAAAATAAAGCAACAGATTTAATATAACCATGCACTTTAAAGTTTGTCTTCTTCATTCATCATACTCTGGGCGCTGGAGTGTGGCGACGAGGGGAGTTTCACAGTAACTTCATCGCAGTGTTTAATGTAAGCCTCACGTGTGACTAATAAATATACTTTACTCAGAGCCAGAGATTTTCTTTAAATTATTGCTTTTCAAATCTAGAAATACTAAAACACCACTTTGATGATATTACAGATGTGTAATGTGTGATAAAACCAATTATTTATGCATATAAAAAATAATGGATACCTGAAATTTCAAAGCACCGAGGGTAAAATGATAAGCCGTGAGGACAATGTTTGAGTGATCAACCAACCGTAAGATTTTTAAATTACTACCACACATCATTTTGTGTGTACCTAATATAAAGTACAAATGGAAATCAATTTAAACAGACTGATAACTATTTTGCTGTGCAGACTAACTAAGGTTAGTGGGATTGTGTAACTTGCAGAAGGGACTAGCAAATATTATTTTCCAAGGGACTATTCGCTGCTCATTCTACCGTACAACATAACCCAGTCCAATTTAACTTTCAGCTTTAAAGTACAGTCTACTCCTCTTCACAGAGTCAACACTGTAATTATGCCGTCCCAATACATTTAAGACCACAGTAGTATGTATATTAATTCAACGGTGTAATAACAAAATGTAAATTGCTCGACAGTATTCAGCAAGCACCACCATAATAGTGAAATATTACAATAACATTACCAAATCATAATCTTATTGATAGGAATAGTATAAATAATAGTCCATTAATAACACTATATTTAATATTGCAACTACATATTAATGATACCCCATACAGTCTAATGAATGTCAATGCTCCCACACAAATTTTCCCACACAAAAACACACAATTATCAAATTATTTTCTTCATACTTTTTAACAATAATGTAAATACCATTTGAACTATATTACTTCCTAGTTCTACCCAAGCTAAAAGGATGAGGAATCTGATGTGTGTGTGTCTGTGCCGTGTTTGTATCGAGCAACATTGCAATTTTTCAAGCTACAATGATTTCTGATCCTTAGGAAATATGTGGGGTTTGAAGAATGTGCAAGGATCCCTGCAACAAAATTAAAAATATGATTCTGGAAATCTTTAAAATTACTCAATAGAGGAAAGAGCGATGAGGTAAGATTGGAAAAGGGGGAAACAAAATTCCTCTGACCAAAATTTGGGAAGTTGCTCTGAAATGTGTGTGTGTGTGTTTTTTTGTAGATGACTTTGTGTGAGAGTGTGACCACCGCACAGAAATAAAAGAACTTCAGAATTGTTGTGAAGAGGTTGATACTAATAAATAACTGAGGCAGTTTCATTTATTTTCTTGTGGTCATGAAATATTATTAGCAGGTGGGAATTCAGTTTTGCAAGGGACTATTCGCTGCTGTACAACTTACCCAATTTAACATCAAAAATCTAATTTCAGGGACGCTAGAATAAAAGTTCCAAGATTATTGGCAGGTGGGAATTTCCCCCAATACAAGTTTTTGGCGAAACAAATGCTGACTTTGATTTTGAAGACTGATTGTTATTCATGTATATGTCAAGTAATAGCAGCGTTTTCAGTGGTTTTGTTTGTTATTTGAACGAATTCCACATTACAATACATTACGGCTGTAAATACTTATTAAAACATTAATGGCATTAATTTAAAGTTAACAGAACTGGATTGGAATCAGTATTTTCATTCGTCTGAGCTATGCTGTAACGTCATAAATAAAAGTAGCATACTAATCATCAACACAGACTCCTTAACGATCGCCTCAAGAATCTTTTTTAAGATAGTTGCCAGATATCTGTGTTGCTTTTTGGCCATTATATTATGCAGCAAGCGATTGCTTAACAAGAGCTGCCAAAATTATCATCACGGCTCACAGAGAGAGGTGCTGGCATTCTGATACCTAATGTGTTCTGTGACTGCCTCAGTCCAGTGGAGAGATGCTTAATTTTATCTTGGCCCTCTGCGGGCTGGTACTCCATACTGAAGTTGTGAATGGGTACAGAATAGTGAGCTGGAATTGTGTGTTGTGGGAGAATTTGTGTGGGAGCATTAACATTCATTAGACTGTATGGGGTGTCATTAATATGTATAATACTACTTGCAGCATTAAAGATAATGGACTGTGATTTGTACTATTCCTTTTGAGTGCGCTTGACATGAAGACTCGGCTGCAAGCGGGGTAGGCTGAGAATAGTAATGTGTACACTCTGTGATATATTTATGGGGAGGGGAGCATTTCAGCAATACCAAAATAAAAGGTCCGAAATATTTCATCGGTATTTTCTACATGCAAGAACCATTCAAAGCTGAACGAGTGGTGGAGCGAATGAAATGATGGCTGTAGGTAAATATCTCAGAGATCATTCATTTAAAGAGCAGGGAACTCTTGTAGTGTGTTCTGATATTTTACAAAAATTATACAGAAATTGGACCTTGGGCTTGTATGACTGAACTGCTTTTCCTGTGTGTGTCACTTGTCCCCATTCCTATGAGAGCTTCCCCTGGACATGCAATCTGAAGCCCTTTCTCTGATTTATTTGCACCCTTTAAAAGTGTTGCAGTCTCTGCTATTCCCCCCCCCCCAAATCCCCCTCTCTTCCCTCCCCTCCCTCAGCGGCGACATGAGACAAGCTTAAATGTGCAAGCACACTAACTCATCTGGATTGTACCTTTGAGTCATTCTCACCGCATCTTGCAATCTCATCATGTCTCTGAAGCGTGGTCTCTACAAGGGCAGTGGTTGCTGTTGAGCGTAAGGTCCCGTTACCAGCGAGGGGGAAGCCGACTGTCAGGGGGAGGGAGAGAGAGAGAGAACAAAACCAAGTTAAGATATTGCTTAGCAACTCGAGAAAAGCTGTAAAATGGGGGCATTTCAAATATTTTTAAAAATTCATTCATGGCATCACTGGCTGGGATGTGGAGATGCTGGCGTTGGACTGGGGTGAACACAGTAAGAAGTCTCACAACACCAGGTTAAAGTCCAACCCAGTGT
Organism: Mustelus asterias; assembly: GCF_964213995.1. Lineage (NCBI taxonomy): Eukaryota > Metazoa > Chordata > Chondrichthyes > Carcharhiniformes > Triakidae > Mustelus > Mustelus asterias. The sequence continues at coordinate 5,021,613 of NC_135818.1, read as the reverse complement.
TGTGTTGTGAGACTTCTTACTGTGTTCACCCCAGTCCAACGCCGGCATCTCCAGGTTGGACTTTAACCTGGTGTTGTGAGACTTCTCACTGTGATCACTGGCTGGGCCAGCATTTATTGCCCATCTCTAAGGACATTATGTAGGGGAGGATTTTCCGGCCTCGCTGGCCCCCGAAACCGGAAAATCCCGCCCGAGGTCAACGGACCTTCCCCACCCCTCGCCCGCTCTGATTCCCCTGGCGGGCGGGACGGTAGAATTCGCCCCCTCCCCCAACAACCACGTTTCTGTGGGTCTGGAGTCATATGAGGTCAGGAGATTTCCCTCCCTAAAAGAGTTTGGTGAACCAGGTGGGTTTTTTTAGACAATTGGTTTCATGGTCATCATTAGATTGTTATTGAATTCATATATCGTTATTTGTTAAGGTGGGATTCGAACCTGCCTCCCCCAGAATGTCACCCGGGTTCTCCAGATTTCTAGTCCAGTGACAATACCACTATCCCATCATCTGCCCTAGAAGCAAGCACGGAACTGGGGAAGTATTAGAGAAAGCTTTAGAAAGAAAGTTAGGACAAGTTAAAATGTGGATGAGTTCAGACTGTATTTGGAGTCCATTTGGTAAATGGAGAAGGGATGAAGGCCACACGGATCATTGACTTTAGTGAGTCCCCATGAATGATCGGGACATGGCTGGAGATTATACTGAGACAGAGAAACATCCAGCCCCTCCCCCCGAGAGACACAACTATCAGAGCTGTCCCAGGTGGACAAGTTAGTCTCATCGCATTCTGAGCCTAACCCAATGGACAGATTGGCCAACAGTACAGTATCTTCTCCCACACAATTCATCTTGTGTCATCTCACTGCAGAGTGAGCCCGCCTGTTGTGGGATATTTCCCCACGGTCGGTGCTGCCGAATCGGTCTGTGTATAAACTCCAAATGGCAGCCAAAAATAAAATAAAGCAGTTTGGTCCCTCTGAGCTTGTTCAGCAGGAGGCTGGGTGCAAATAGCAGACACCCCGGCGGGGCTATACTGTCCCCACACCACAAGAGCCTGGGGTGTTAGGAGTGAGCAGTGCTGGGAGAGGTTTGCAGGGACAGAGTGGTATGGAGGGTTAGAGGAGGGAATACTACACAGAGCAACAGGGAGAAGGAAGCTTTACAGTTCAGTGAGAGCTGTCAGCAAGCTGCATCAGGATGCTGGACACACACACAGAATCCACCTCACTCGGGGTAAACTCACCTCCTCTGTCCCCCCTCTCTTCCCGGGGTTGACAGTGACTGCAATCTCCGCCTTCAGGCAATGTCCCGACTCATGCAAAAGGCTCCGGGGGTTGCCGACGGCTCCATAGAAAGGACAGTGCCAGTGCTGCCCCACTCCGTGCAGCCACATTTAAGAGAGAGAGAGGGAGTCTCCAAACCCCCTCGCGATCATTGGCTGCAAAAAATTGGGCTCGCTTCACACTAACCCGCCCCCAAGGAGCTGGCAATGCGAATCCACTCAAAACTTCCACACTGCACATCAGAACTGGCGGTGATAGCGCTCAATATCTGCCTGAATTAAACAGAATGTGAAAAGAAATGTCAGAATTCATGCAATTTCTTGCAGACTCTATTCGTATTCATGAATTCCTGCATTTTGCACGGCTGCATATCCATTCCCTCTTGCGGAAATCTACCCAGGTCCTAATTAATGAATTCCCTATTGAAATCTAATTCTCTAAATGCCACACACATTAACAAAATAATGCATCTGAACATTGTCCCGCGTTAAATCTTCTAATATTAGTTATACTAATTGCCAATATCCTTCCCCACCAATATTTGTTCATGTTTCCTTCTCGGACAGTGAATAATGTTGATATCATTTAGTGAACTGAGTAGGTGAGGATTGAACAGAATGAGGATCTGTTAGTGTTAGCAACGCCTCGTATTTTGTTCAGATCCCTTCACCTGTCCCGCTCAGAAATTCCAATTGTCATGCAATGTCATGCTTATTACATACTAATCTGGCGATACATTTTAACATTGATATTCCAGGCAATTCCCCGCAGTTAGAAGTAGTTAGAAACCAAAAGAGAAAATGCTGAAAAATTTGGTTTCAGATTCCAGCATCCGCAGTAATTTGCTTTTAAAAGTAGTTAGGTTTGCTTTCTGCTGTGTGTGTGTGAATGTGAAATACAAGGTAGCTTTTTACATCGGTGTTTCTAGTGCAAAGATAAAATAAATGCAGCACTGTAACAAGCAGGTAACAAAATCCATTATATTCTCGAGTAAATTGAACTTGTATTGGCGGGTTGTGGATTGCACCAGGATGTTGTGAGTGTATTTACTCCAGGTGCTGAGTTTCTGCACTAAGTCTTCATGTGACTATCTGATTCTCCATCACCCGCAGATCTTTGAGAACATGAGGCCGTGTGTCCTATCGCCTAGTGAGATCCGGAGAGCAGGATTTGCTTCCTTTGCTTTCCTTCTCTGCCGCCTCATCATTAAGATCTTGAGACTCAAGAACAGCTTCTTCCCTGCTGCCATCAGACTTTTGAATGGACCTACCTTAGAGTTGATCTTTCTCTCCAAGCGAGCTATGACTATAACAGGGCACGGTGGCACAGTGGTTAGCACTGCTCCTTCACAGCACCAGAGACCCAGGTTCAATTCCAGCATTGGGTGACTGTGTGGAGTTTGTACGTTCTCCCCATGTCTGTGTGGGTTTCCTCCCACACTCCAAAGATGCGGGCGAGGTGGATTGTCCATGCGAAATTGCTCCTTAATGTCAGGGGGATTCAAGTAAAGTTTATTTATTAGTCACAAGTAAGGCTTACATTAACACTGCAATGAAGTTGCTGTGAAATTCCCCTAGTCTCCACGCTCCAGCACCTGTTCGGGTCAATGCACCTAAACAGCACATCTTTCAGATTGTGGGAGGAAACCGGAGCACCCGCAGGAAACCCATGCAGACGTGGGGAGAACGTGCAAACTCCACACAGACAGTGACCTGAGCCAGGAGTCGAACCCAGGTCCCTGGCACTGTGAGGCAGCACTGCTAACCACTATGCCGCTGTGCTGCCCCAAGCTGGGTAAATATGTGGGGTTGCAGGACAGAACCTCGGTGGGGGTTGTTATTGGTGCAGGCTCAATGGGCCATATGGTCTCCTTCTGCACTATAGATTTTATGAACTACTTCTGCACTCCCTCCTTTCCTCAATGAACGATATGCTTTGTCTGTATAGCGTGCAAGAAACAATACTTTTCACTGTATACTAATACATGTGACAACAATAAATCAAATCAAATCTCAGCATAATGCACCATGATGGACAAGTTGTCACCATTCTGAACCTGGTAGCAAGATCCTGGCAGTCAGTGACATCAGTGCTGCCACAGACCCAAGCATTTTCTTTGCCCTCCCCTGGGATGCAGGCCACTTGAGTTGAGAAAATGTCACCACATTGGGAAAATGCTTTTCAGATATAGTGTTGTCCAGTGTCCAGATTTGGGAGGAGTCTGTTTCAGATCTCCCATACAAGACAGTTGTAGCCACATTGTCAGGAAGCAGTTGCAGGATTGTGACAAAGTTTTTTTTGGACGTCCAAATCTTCATTGCACAATTCACAGAGCCTTGTGGTTTTACTGAGACAAGTGCTTGGGTCATGTTGATGAATGTGATGAAGAATTCCTGATGTTGTTCTCGACACTTTTCCTGGATTTGTCTGGCAACAGTGACAATGGACTGAATTTTCCCATCCCACCCACCATGGGAATCATAGCAGGCGGGACAGGACTATGCAAAAGTCTGTTGACCTCAGGCAGGATTTTCCGGTCTTGGGGCGAGTGCAGCCAGAAAATTCCACCTCATGCGAGAGGTTCCTCTGGAAGGTCTAAAGCCATACTGTGTCTCTGGAAGGGATTCTTCAGCCGCAGGGCATGGGCGGTTCAGAAGAATGTGTATTAGGATTTTCCCTGTTGGAAACAAGAGGAATTCCTTGATCGTTTCCATAGCAGGATTTATCTCCCTTCTTGAAGATAGTCACATCGGAGGGGGGAGGGGGGAGGGGGGGAGTTAATTTTCCTTCCAAATCTGTGGGATGAGTGCATTGATGTTAACAAAAGCTCACCAGCTTTGAAGACCTTCACCGGAATATCATCGAGGCCACAGCATTTGCTATTTTGCATCCATTCAATTGCTGGTTGCAACTCTCCCATTGATAACAGTTCAGCCATGGATTCTACCACAGGGTACTAGCGGGGGGCGGGGGAGGGGGGGGGGCAGCCTGGGTAGTATTGGCTGACAGTATAGATTCACAATTGGGGAGTCATTCAAAATGATCTTTCCTGTGTTGATAGCATTGTCACCTTTACAAAGAGAAACACAAACTGTGAGTGAAGGGGATATTGTCCATTTGACAGTGATCTATAGATGGCCCTGGCGGCTTCAAAAGAGTTTGCATGTCAGGATGGTCAGAATGTTTCGGGCTTTCCCTTCTCACCACCTATCCTTTATCTTCTGGATTTGTCTTTGGGCATCAACTTTGAGCTATTGCAAAGCTGCTGTCTTGAATTGCAACCTTGAGTTCTTCTACCAGGCAATGAAGGCTGCTCATTTTGTTCTGGGGGGTCACATATTTCAGTGTTGCTTTTGTTGAGACTGTATTCGTGACAACAATATTGCCTGGACATGGAGTCTAGCACAGCTGACTTTCTTTAATCTTGCTGTTGGGAAATTGAGTTGGATGTGTGATGATTTTCCAATATAGTCGTGAGCTTCATTTGGAATTCTTTGCTTCAATTGGGGTGCTTTAGGGGTGAGGTATTGATTTTTTTCCTCATGGACATTTGGGCCTTGCAATGTCTTGGTGCTAGGTGGACATTCTTCAGTCAATGATCTGTCCAGCAGGCATCAGTTCCCAGCATGGATTGTGTGATAATGACATACTTTAGACCTTTGACTCAAACAATGATATAATCCAAGAGATGCCAATTCTTTGATCTATGATGTCTCCAGGTGGTCCTGTTGGAGAAGAGGGTGGTAGTTATAATGAGGTCATCCATGCTGAGCACACCCTGCCAGGAGGAGGGAGCCATTTGGCTTTTGCCACCTCATTTTCCCCGGTGGTTCCACTGCAGACATCAAAGTCATGGCCAACCCTGGCATCGAAGTTGCCCCCGGAAAGATGACTTTTGTTTTGGAATGGCAGTGAAGACATCATCAATGTTAGAATAGACCTTTTCCATTACATCTTCATTGGAGTCGAGATATGGGGCATGAGCTTTGATTATGGGGCAGGCTGGCTAGTGTTGAGCTGCCAATGATGCGTTATAGGTCCTGTTCTGGCAGTGTGCCCAAGATCCAATTCCAAATGGTAAAACCAACTCCATGGCCACATGGTCACTGTCAGCCTTTCCTTTCCAGTTGAAGGGTATTTCCCCAGCTTGTTCCTTCAGCTGCCCCTCCCCAGGAAGGTGGGTCTCACTGAGGGCAGCAGTGTCAATCTGGAGTCTTGATAGCTCATGTGACATGACCACATTTTCTCTTTATGGACAGTCACTGTCAAGATTAGCCATGAATGCTCCAACAATCCAAGTTACAAAAGTTGAAGTTTTCTTTCACTGAGCACAAAGCTCGCGATCCCACAAGTTGTGGTTCCAGTCAGGTGGAAAGTGGGGCAACCTATTTTTCGGGCATTTCTTCTACTCCGCTCCCTTTTGGGGGGTGGGCAGAGGGTATCCCGATGAGTTCTGCTCAGTCACAGATGCTGCCTGATCCAACACGGGTGTCCAACAACCTTCCTGCATCTGTTGCCTGTCCACAGATTCTTGATTCGAGTCCTCCTAGTTTACAGCTCCGCCCCATCGCCAAGTCTCCATCACACAGGATATGGCAAACCCAACCGGGTAGAAGCTTGTGCAGCTTGATTTAACACAGCACCTTGTGGGCTCCATCAGTGTCTACGTGACCTTGCTGGGCTGGTGGTCAGACATTGGTGACTTGGAGAACCACAATGACCCTGGACCATCCTTCCCCCTGCACCTGGTGAGACATTTTCAATCGCCCAATATGGCTATCACTGCTGCCTCACAGCACCAGGGACCTGGGTTTGATTCCCAGCTTGGGTCACTGCCCATGTGGAGCTTGCACATTCTCCCCGTGTCTGCGTGGGTTTCCTCCGGGTGCTCCGGTTTCCTCCCACAGTCCAAAGACATGCTGGTTAGGTGCATTGGCCATGCTAAATTCTCCCTCAGTGTACCCGAACAGGTGTCAGAGTGTGGTGACTGGAGGATTTTCACAGTAACTTCATTGTTGTGTTAATGTAAGATGACTTGTGACACTAATAAATAAACTTTAACTTTGATATGAAAACAGAAAATGCTGGATCAGTTCTGAAGAAGTCATCCAGACTCAAAACACTAACTCTGATTCTCTCTCCACCGACGCTGCCAGACCTGCTGAGTATTTTCCAGCATTTTCTGTTTTGATTTCAGATTCCAGCATCCGCAGTATTTTACTTTTCTTTAAGTTTTCCTTTGTCTGTTCTGCCACTGAAGACTCTTTGGCCCGCACTTTGTCATAAAAACATAGTAAATAGGAGGGGGAGGAGGCCATTCGACCCTTCCAACCTGGTCCACCATTCATAATGATCATGGCTGATCATCCAACTCAATAGCCTGATCCCACTGTCACCTCGCCCTGACCTTGGCACCCATGGGTGGCTCTCTCAGGAGCAAGGAGCTGCTGATGACATGTTTGGGGTGCGCAGCCTCTGGGATTTTACTGTTAATTGTTTTGTTAGAAGGAAATAAAAACGGTATCACCCCGCATTAAGCTTAGAAAGAAACAGAGAAATCCGGTTTCTTCAACTTTTACCAGTGATTCAAGACTGTCGCCAGAAAGCGCAAAGTTCAGATGGAACCACAATAATTTAACCTAAATATTTCCGAGAGTTTCCACGTTCTGTGGTTTCGTTTAACGTCATGTTAGCAAGCTGCAACTTCCTATCCCTTTCCCAGCGAACACACAGCGCAACTTGGAATTCTCCTGATCTATTGAGTTTTAAACAACTCCCTTCAATCATTCTGCTCCCTCTTGTCCCGCTGATGAAGGGAATCGTTTGGACACGGTCCCTGTAGTTGATACAAGACACCATTCTGACACGAAGAAATGCCTAAAGGAAATGCACTTTCTCCAATTCTGGAACATAATCCATATAAAGAATCTATTAAAAGGTTTGATGTCGGAATGTGAAATTGTGTGTGTACTTAATCGCACGGTTAACGGTTCCTGCAGCAATTCACACAAGGTAAATAACTCCTCATTTCACAAGTATCTCCAGCACAAGGCATTTGTTCTCCTGATTTTGTGCGGTATTTATCAGAGAATTCGAAGTTAATTTCAAATGTGTTCGAGGGGAAAAAATGACAGGATGCATTTGACGCCTGTGAGTTTTGTTTTAGGAACAGCTAAAAAATGTTTAAAGCTTTATTAGTGTCACAAGTAGGCTCATATTAACACCGCAATGAAGTTACTGTGAAAATTACTGTTAAATTACTGTAAAACTGAGCGTTATTGTTACTGTTACTGTAAAGAAGATAAAAAGTTGCCAATCCATTAATTGCTGAAACCTACACAGAATTTTAACCCTTTTCCCTTCAGTTACTCTCCCAGTTCCAGTTTGTGGATTAATCCTGTTTACAAACCCGAGACTTTTTTTTCAGAACAGTTTCTGCTGGCTTTTTATCCTAGTTAATTAATGGTGTGCGGTGAATCTAAGATATTAAAATATCATACAGACTTCAGGTTAACAACTTGCAGTTTGCATTTGTAGAAAGGCAAATTGATAACATTAGTAGCGAATGTATCAGAGAGGTGTCCTTCGCTACAATGCGAAATTTCCCACCGAACTCCCAAACAAGAGACCCCAAAAAAGGAAAGAGATTGTGGGTAATCCGAAATCAAATGTTCGGTGCGTTTAATACATGCGTTATAAACGACAGTAAACTGGAAGCGATCGAAAAAGAATAATTTATCCCTCAAAATGTGCTTGTAACTTTTTTTCCAAAAACATTCGCGCGCCGGGTGACTGAACGAACTTGGACGAAATGTATCCGGTTATTGATGTCTGGAACCGTTAATTTATTAATTCTCATTCCACGGTTGCTTCCGCCGAATGCATCGGGCATTTGATTTCGCATTACCCGCAGTCATTTTACCTTTTTTTAGAGTCTCTTGTCAGGGAGTTCAGTGGTAAATTTCGCATTGTAGCGAAGACAACCTTTCTGATACATTCGGTACTAATGTTATCAATTTGCCTTTCTACAAGTGCTAGATTGGCGCTTCTGAATAGGTGCTGATCTTAAAATAAAATATAGTCATTTAAATATATACACATATATATTTATATATATATATATTTAAATGCAAATGAAATGTAAATTAAATATATATATTTAAATACATATTTATATATATATACAGTATTATATTATATATATATATATATCATGTGGGTGGCAATACATTCATTGTTGATTCTTCCTGTTAGAATTATTTTATCGACCGGATTCGCGTTCTGATGAATTGAGATGCATCTGATACAATCAAACACACAGTGGGATTGAATTCATCTCTAACCGGGTGAGGTAATGTTTTGAAGTGTGAGGTTTTAAGATGCTAGCCTTGTTGCCGATTCACATGAGCAAGTTCAATTCTTTTTATTTTAGTAGTGGTTATTAGAAAGATTATCCAAAATAAACCTGGCGTTTTCCTGATAAACCTCACTCCCCTTGCAGTCAAATGCAATTCTCGCAAGTTGATTTTTGCTAAATTGTTTAACTTGAGAATAAAAGATCAGCTTTTTAAACAATTCTTTCATGGGATGTGGCAAAGCATCTATTGCCCTTTGAGAAGGTCTTTATCAACTTAACCGGTTACTTTGCCGGTTTGACCTCTTTTTAGGACTTTGCCGGTTTGAGGTGGACAGGAATGAAATCTGTTGGCGGATTTCTGTTGCTGACTCTATAAAGTCGGGTTAAGGCTGCCCCATGTGTCTGAGAGATGTGGGGGTTCTCATACACCGTGTTCAGCTTGTTCCCTGTCGCTAGCAATATGCTGGCTGACATTTCTGATTTTAACATATATTCTGCCCCAAAGCGCTATCAATCATTCACATTGTCCACAGCCTCCGGTGTTTGGATTAATTTGACGTTTTTATTGTACTCAAACTATGCCGAGTGTCGCTGATACAAAGAGTGTTTTACACTCTGATCCGCTGGAGCCTCTGACTATTAGAGAGGGGGTTTCAGACGCTAGATTTTCAACTTCATGGTTTGTGTGAGAGGCTCCAAAATGTGAGTTTCTTCCACCTCCTTTCAATTACATTTCAGCAACTTTCAGAACTTAGCACATTAGATCAATTTGGGTGTCTTGTAGATTTTTGTTTGAAAACGCCAGCGTGTTCTGTGCAGAAAGCGGTAAAGTTTTGTCCGAGACTTAAAACAAACTCCCTCCCTCTAATTATCTCAGAAATCTGTAACCTCTGCTTTGATTTTGCGAATATAAATGTCGTTTTATTTTATGGCTCTTAATAAATTGTATCCATTTCAAAAGTACAAGGAGTACAGGTATGTACAAAACTGAACTTTCAAATCAATGTGAAGTATCAGGATATTGTGCATGATTTCACCATTTAAGAGGGTCTCACAAAGTCGGTCATAGAATCCCTACAGTGCAGAAGGAGGCCATTCGGCCCATCAAGTCTGCACCACTCTCTGAAAGAGCATTTAAGATTAAAGTTTATTTATTAGTGTCACAAGTAGGCTTACATTAACACTGCAATGAAGTTACTGTGAAAATCCTGCAGTGGCCACACTCCAGTGCCTGTTCGGGTAGCCATGATGTGGAGATGCGGCGTTGGACTGGGGTGGGCACAGTAAGAAGTTTCACAACACCAGGTTAAAGCCCAACAGGTTTGGACAGGTTTGAACCTGTTGGACTTTAACCTGGTGTTGTGAGACTTCCTACTTTGTTCAGGTACACTGAGGAAGAATTTAGCATGGCCAATGCACCTAACCAGCATGTCTTTGGACTGTGGGAGGAAACTGGAGCACCCGGAGGAAGCTCTTGCAGACAGGGGAAGAACATGCAGACTCCGCACAGACAGTGACCGAAGCCAGGAATCGAACCCAGGTCCCTGGTGCTGTGAGACAGCAGTGCTAACTACTGTGCCACTGTGCTGCCCCATCTTACCCAGATCACCCTATCCCCGCAACCGCACACAATTACCATGGCTTATCAACCTAACCTACATCTGCCAGGACACTACAAGGCAATTTAGCATGACCAATCCCTTTAAACTGCACATTGTTGGACTGTGGGAGGAAACCGGAGCACCTGGAGGAAACACATGCAGACACAGGGAGAATGCGTAAACTCCACACAGTGACCCAAGCCAGGAACTGAACCTGGGTCCTTGGTGCTGTGAGGCAGCAGCACTAACCAGTGTACCACCGTACTGACCATCCATCTTCATTCTCTTTCTTATATAGTGGGTCATTAATGTTGCGTGCCTTTCCAATATAGGACTTTGACACAATGGTGGACTACACCCATTCCAGGCCTGTCTTGCCATTGAACACAGCGTGAAACACCCACCGGCCTCTGCAGCAGGAAACACTCCATGTTTCCGCCCCTACCATGGGACCTAATCTCAAAAGGAGAGAATTTGCACCCTTTATCTCTTTAAGGGAAGCAGGCATGGTGTTGAAGGATTTGGTAGTCCACACTGCTCTGATCCATGGCATTGGACTACCTTGGATAAGTGAGAGTGATCATGAATGCCAAGCACGGTTTGCTATTAGTCACTGTTGTATTTGCTGAGTTATCCCGAGGAGCAAGGCTTCTGGTGCAGCCGCTGATGCTCAAACTGAGGGCTGTTGGAAACGTATTTGGAGGAACCAATCGAGGAACAGTACAGTACACCACTGCCCAGCTGCCAGTGCCGGCAATCTAAAAATCGGTGAGAATCCAAGAAAGCTAAGGGGATGGCAGGGTTGGCCCCAAATCTGCTGCAGCGGGGCATTTCTATCACACCTCTCAGCTCACATTCTCTTTTGTGTCACAAATTGCTGGAAGTGCAAGTTGTTAACATGCGTCTGGGACCAATGAAATTTAGGAATAAAGAACACAGAGGAATGATAGGGAAGGATATAGGGCAACATGGAATATCAGTAGAAACAGAAAGAGAAATATAATGAAAGGGAAAGACAATTTGGATTGAGAGGAAAAGAGGAGACAGAAAGTAAAAATAAGAAAAAATAAACATTAAACTTTTTTAAAAACCTCTTGGAACAATTTACTATCTGCAGGAATGAGACTTCACAGTTCTAGTTGTTCACTTCTTGAGACTCTCGTTAGAACCATCTTATAAGTAGGGTCCTTAATACATGGAATACCATCTTTAATGGCAGCAATTAGATTCTTTCTTTCTTATTTATGGTGCAAGTTTAGTAGTCTCTTGTCAATCGTGGGGGAATTGTTGATGAGTTGTTGTTTTTGCAAGATTAATGATGAGGCTAATATCCAGCAATTTGTGGTAATTTACTACTCCTGTAAGTTTGTTCCTCACTACAAATTATCATTCTTTTTCTGTGCCATGATTATTAACCTCTCACTGTTTTTAGCAATAGTATTGGTGGAGGAGTGCAGGAGTCCTTGGGCTATGTGGTGTAAGATGTGCAATGTCGCAAGTCACTTACTGCAAAACTTTGTCTTCTGTGCCAGTGAAGATCCTTAGGATATGTCCTCTAATAATGACACCTGTTCCCTAACAAATCTGGGCCATTTCATTTAACTCATAGATATAATGCTGGAATTCTCTGACCTCACCTGCAGCTGGGATTCTCCAGTCCCGCCGCAGTAAATGGAAATTTTGCTATGCGTCAAATTCTCCGTTCTCACTGGCAGCAGCGGTGGGGTGTACGAGACTGGAGAATTCTGGCCTTTTCATAATGTAGTCTGGCACAATGGAGCTCATCCATTTTCTTGACCGCAGCTTTCCGTCACAGGTCAGTTGGAGTTGCACAAAAGAATACATACATCCCTGGGAAGGTCACACAACTGATGGAGAAAAAAAGCTTTGCAATCTTGCTGCCGTTACTGGAATGGCAAGTCAGGACATGAAGAGCCAACACAAGAATGTTTGATCATGACACTAACAGTCGCACTGTGACAGCATATCTTGCCTGAGATACCAAAGTTTCAAGAAAGTCAACAAGACCTATGAAACATTTCTCTGGTAACTTGTTACTTTATGCCCCAGCATGAGAGCATGTGTTTCTGTACATAGGCACTGCATCAAGCATCTATTTGTCTGTCACACTTCCTGGCTTATGTCTGAAGTAGGACACTTGACATCGAAAGTATTCCTTACACAGTTTCAAATCTCATAATTGCAACAAACCACAATCAAGATTGGTAGCATTTGAATCAAATGGAAAACTTTTCAATATAAAGGCAAAATACTGTGGATGCTGGAATCTGAAACAGAAACAGAAAATGCTGGAAAATCTCAGCAGGTCTGGCAGCATTTGTGGATAGAGAATAGAGTCAATGTTTCAAGTCTGGATGATGTCATTTTCAAATTAACATAGAACATAGAACAGTACAGCACAGAAAAGGCCCTTCGGCCCACGATGTTGTGCCGAGCTTTATCTGAAACCAAGATCAAGCTATCCCACTCCCTATCATCCTGGTGTGCTCCAATAACCGCTTAAATGTTCCTAAAGTGTCTGACTCCACTATCACTGCAGGCAGTCCATTCCACACCCCAACCACTCTCTGAGTAAAGAACCTACCTCGGACATCCTTCCTATATCTCCCACCATGAACCCTATAATTATGCCCCCTTGTAATAGCTCCATCCACCCGAGGAAATAGTCTTTGAATGCTCACTCTATCTATCCCCTTCATCATTTTATAAACCTCTATTAAGTCTCCCCTCAACCTCCTCATAAGACCTACCCTCCAAACCAGGCAGCATCCTGGTAAATCTCCTTTGCACTCTTTCCAGCGCTTCCACATCCTTCTTATAGTGAGGTGACCAGAACTGCACACAATATTCCAAATGTGGTCTCACCAAGGTCCTGTACAGTTGCAGCATAACCCCACAGCTCTTAAACTCCAACCCCCTGTTAATAAAAGCTAACACACTATAGGCCTTCTTCACAGCTCTATCCACTTGAGTGGCAACCTTCAGAGATCTGTGGATATGGACCCCATATGAACAGCCCTAGTACCCACTTATGATTGCTAGTAGCTACGCATATTCATAGCTTCAAGCTATGTATATGCAAATATGAGAGCTTCATGTTTTTAGGTGTCCAGATCACCAACAATCTGTTCTGATCCCCCCATGCCAACACTATAGTTAAGAAAGCCCACCAATGCCTCTACATCCTCAGGAGACTAAGGAAATTTGGCATGTCCGCTACGACTCTCACCAACTTCTACTGACGCACCATAGAAAGCATTCTTTCTGGTTGTCTCACAGCTTGGTATGGTTCCTGCACTATCTAAGACTGCAAGAAACTACAAAGGATCGTGAATGAAGCCCAATCCATCATGCAAACCAGCTTTCCATCCATTGACTCTGTCTACACTTTCCGCTGCCTCAGAAAAGCAGCCATCATTATTTAAGGACCCCACACACCCCGGACATTCTCTCTTCCACCTTCTTCCATCGGGACAAAAATACAAGTCTGAGATCATGTACCAACCGACTCAAGAAGAGCTTCTTCCCTGCTGCCATCAGACTTTTGAATGGACCTACCTTATACTAAGTTGATCTTTCTCTACACCCTAGCTATGACTATAACACTACATTCTGCACTCTCTCCTTTCACTCTCTATGAACGATATCCTTTGTCTGCAAGAAACAATACTTTTTACTGTATCTAATATATGTGACAATAATAAATCAAATCAAAAGAGACAGAGACCTGTATTCTGCAGTCAAAAGGAACATGTCCAGGCATTGCACCTTTTAGAATTAAACAAAAACAAGGGGGACAATATCTCCCCGGTGTATTCACCATGGCGATGCCTCAACCAATCAGAGTCCACTTGCGCACCAATCAACGCCGTTTTCTCAGGCTGTATAAATTGTTGCTCTCTTCGAAATTTGACATTCTTGTGCTTGTCCTGATGAGTGCAAGATGAAAAACTTTGGCAACATGTCTCTTCTTTTTTTCAGCAATACAAAGTCCTAGAAATTTGTGAAAACCAAGCAGCCGGGAAAGGTTATCAATGAAAGAAGGAAGGAAAATTAATCATTTTGCTCCAAATACTTTTGTGAACATTCTTTTGGTCATCATTCTGAATTTTTCCTCTAAACTGAGAAATTGATAATGGGATTATAAAGGAGGCATGAAAATGGTTACATTTACAAGAACTATTAAACTTAACTGGACAATACTTTCTTCTGTGTTTGAAATACTTTTACTGCTTTCTTGCATTTGTTCAGGTTCTCACACCATCATTATTAATGAATGAAAGACAAGGATACCTGGCTACAGCTCCCAACACAAACCAACTTTACAATGCTGCTAAGTCAATCCTCCTCCTACTCTCCAATATCTTCATAGAAAGTATACTGAGAAAAAGAACTCCGAGAAATCAGTTTTAGGAAAATGAGGGTTCCCAGATTTTTGTTTGGTATAAACGTGTACTCACCCATGCAACAAACAGAAAATCTTCAATTCTTCTTAGGCAATTTTCCTATATTCAATAGATTTTTATTGCAAGTTATGTGTATCACAAATGATAGTTTAAGCGATGCCAGATATCAAAGCAGCATCTTTTAATTTTGCAAGGCATGTCAAGGGTGGCATGGTGACACAGTGGTTAACAGTGGAAGAAGGTGTAACTGGTGTTATCAGCAAGTTTGCGGATGACACGAAGATGGCTGGAATTGCGGATAGTGAAGAGCATTGTCAGGCAATACAGCAGGATATAGATAGGCTGGAAAATTGGACGGAGAGGTGGCAGATGGAATTTAATCCGGATAAATGCGAAGTGATGCATTTTGGAAGAAATAATGTAGGGAGGAGTTATACAATAAATGGCAGAGTCATCAGGAGTATAGAAACACAGAGGGACCTCGGTGTGCAAGTCCACAAATCCTTGAAGGTGGCAACACAGGTGGAGAAGGTGGTGAAGAAGGCATATGGTATGCTTGCCTTTATAGGACGGGGTATAGAGTATAAAAGCTGGAGTCTGATGATGCAGCTGTATAGAACGCTGGTTAGGCCACATTTGGAGTACTGTGTCCAGTTCTGGTCACCGCACTACCAGAAGGACGTGGAGGCATTGGAGAGAGTGCAGAGAAGGTTTACCAGGATGTTGCCTGGTATGGAGGGTCTTAGCTATGAGGAGAGATTGGGTAGACTGGGGTTGTTCTCCTTGGAAAGACGGAGAATGAGGGGAGATCTAATAGAGGTATACAAGATTATGAAGGGTATAGATAGGGTGAACAGTGGGAAGCTTTTTCCCAGGTCGGAGGTGACGATCACGAGGGGTCACGGGCTCAAGCTGAGAGGGGCGAAGTATAACTCAGACATCAGAGGGACGTTTTTTACACAGAGGGTGGTGGGGGCCTGGAATGCGCTGCCAAGTAGGGTGGTGCAGGCAGGCACGCTGACATCGTTTAAGACTTACCTGGATAGTCACATGAGCAGCCTGGGAATGGAGGGATACAAACGATTGGTCTAGTTGGACCAAGGAGCGGCACAGGCTTGGAGGGCCGAAGGGCCTGTTTCCTGTGCTGTACTGTTCTTTGTTCTTTGTAACACTGCTGCCTCACAGCACCAGGGACTTGGGTTCAATTCCGGCCTTGGGTCACTGTCTGTGTGGAGTTTGCTCATTCTACCCGTGTCTGTGTGGATTTCCTCTGGGTTTCCTCCCACAGTCCAAAGCGGGTGGATTGGCCATGCTAAATCGACCCTTAGTGTCAGGAGGATTAGCTGGGTAAATATGTGGGGTTATAGGGATTGTTGTCAGTGCAGGCTTGATGGGCCGAATGGTTTCCTTCTGCATTGTAGGGATTCTATGATTCTATGAAATGCTTACACCATTGGTTCCCGTATAAATGGAGCAAATTCTGGGAGGAATGTATCATTGCCAAGTTTGGAGAAAGACTTTGAGTAATAATTACAAGATTTATAAATGTTTCCCCAAAGGATCCTGTACGAATTCACTGAAAGCTTTTCAGATCTATTTGATAAGGAAAACTGCAATTCAGAAAAATGGAGGTTATGTTTCCTATTTGGCCTCTCTTATAAAAAGCCAAGCTCCAAACAAATTCGCCTCGAGCTGCTTATTCATGTAGTTTATGGTAATTTATTTATTGATGGAACTATTGATTTTGAGGAAACAGATGTGTGTATCCACCGACAGTTGGCAAGATAAGTACAACTTATTTATTTTTCATAAATGAAGAAGGTTTAGAAATCTTGTTCCAAGTTCATTTAAAGGAGATGTCCTTCCATTGTTAGCACCTACTTCCCTGTCCTTTCCCCCCCACCCAGCACATACACACACACAGGCACACACGCATGCACACACGCATGCACACACGCACGCAAGCACACACAATGATGACACATTGGAAGGTAGCCCCTAAATTCCTCCACCTAGAGAATGGTGAATGTGTGGAATTCACTACCACAGAAAGTATTTGAGGCCAAAACATTGTGTGGTTTCAAGAAGAAATTAGGTATAGCTCTTGGGGCCAAAGGGACCAAGGGATACGGGGAGAAAGGGGGATCAGGATATTGAATGTGATGATCAGCCATGATCATAATGAATGGGGGAGCAGGTTCGAAGGGCCAAATGGCCTCCTCCTGATTCTAGTTTCTATGTTTCTAATTTCAATGATGAAGCCACTGGGTTCTGATCCCCGGCCAATGATGGATGGGTTTCCAAGATGCAAAAAGACATTGCTAAACTTGCAGAATGAGCACCTAATTGGCAGATAAATTTCAATATACATACATGGGAGATATTACATTTTGGTTGGAAGAATATCAAAGTCTAAATATAGTAGAGCAAATTGGGGATATACTCTTTTGGGTTGAACCAATTATGACCCAAGGGTATAGCTACACAAATTTATTTTGTGTATCGATGCACAAATTTATGAGGGGAATTTCACAGTAACTTCATTGCAGTGTTAATGTAAGCTTTACCTGTGACTAATAAATAAACTTTAAAACTTTAAACTTTTATTAAAATTGCAAAACAGGTTGAGAAAATCATTTAAAAAAACAACACAGGGCTTCATACCTAGAGGGAAAGGATTGAAAAGCAAAAACGATTTGTAGAACCTTGGTTAGATCACCTCACAGAGTTTCTTGTACAGCTCTGCTCTTCATATTATTGAATGGCCGCAGAACCACTGGGGTGCAGGAAAGACTTACTAAGCTGATATCAAAACTGAGAGGATATACCTATCGAGAAAGATTGAAACCACGCAAGGCTATTTCCTCTTCAAAGGAGAAGGCTAAGAGGTAAGCTACAAGAGACCTTTAAAATTCTGGAAGGGTTTGATTGGTTAGAGACATGTATCCACTTGTCGGGGGGCCATAAATGAGGGGTCATAAATATGAGATATCTATTTCTCTAGTGATTCACTAAGGCAGATTTTTCATCTGTTTCCATAGCTGGTAATTCTTGGAATAGGTCACTAGTGTGTCACCAGGGGCTTATATCTTGAGGGGTTCCACTCCACAGCAAGCACGGCTGACCAGGAGTCTCTCGCACTCTTGCCACCAGCCATTGATTTGCAGGTTGATACACAACCTGTTTGATCGTGTTGTAAACACACCTTCCTTGGCCATCAAGTCCTGGGGCGGGATTTGAACCCAGAGCTTCTGGTTCAGAGGCAGGGACGCTACCCACTGCACCACAAGACCTCCATAAGTATAAGATAGCCACCAATAAATCCAATATGGAATTTGGATGAAACTTCTTTACCCAAAGATTGGCAAGAATGTGGTAATGTTGTAGATTAAAAACAGAATCATGTGTACCCCATGAATGTAGCGATGAGATCTCCACCTGTTCAGACTGGACACAGCCGTTCCACTGCTAAACAGCAATGACATATGTCTGTTGCAAACCTGAAAATGGGCAGAATGCACACCAATTTCTGCCCCAGATATACAGTTCAGACCATTAGGATCCTATTATTACACCTCTGGGCTATGCTATCTTATAGCTAGCTATTGATAGTATGCCACACACTTAAATGCAAGAGATTTAGTAACCTGTTGCCATTGTGCTCAAGAAAATACCTCATTTGAAATTTGCAAATTTTAATCTTTAATTATATTGCGGTTTGTCACGCCAGTGTACTTAACACAAGGAGTTTTTTTAATAAATGAGTTATGCAAAAATAGGTGGGGAATTCTTCAGAGAATCAATGTTTTACTGTCTGAACATGCTCTCTTATTCATTAAATTAATGATAAGAACACCTGATATTTAAAGTTTGATAACTAGCCTGTTCTTTGCTGACATGACCCTTCTTTGTAGTAGTTAGGGTCCATGGATTTCTCAAGTGATTCTGTTATAACCTTTTTAAAAACCCAGAAATCCTTGTAAAAACCTGGGATTTTTACAAAAATGAGGTTTGCAAATGCATTGCAATAATCTGAAGGTTTTAAAAATCTGATCCACAATTAACAACAAATGATTTATCAATTTATATTTCCAGCTGCATTTAACCACTCAAAACATCTCATTTTTCAACTGACTGTTGCTATAATTCGATTATTAAGATTAAATTCTGTGCAGGTTTTGTTGGATAATGTGCTATCTTACAAACTCACCATTACACTAGCAAGCAAGTATTTTTTTCAGCTCACAATCAGAGCGAATCCAAAGTTGGGAGTTCTTCATTGCCAGAATGCCTAAATGTATCCACCAGAGGACCAAGGTCAGTGAGGGACTTGTGCCACAGGTAAGTGAGGGTAGAATGTGGGGTCATGGCAAGGGGGCTGCTGCCTAAGGGGATGTTGTGGTCATAAGAAAAGGCAGGAGGTGGCTCTAAACATACTCCACCCCCTACTCTTACCCAACATTGGATCCCTCGATCAGTCACTAAGTGCCTAGCCCGCTCCTTTCCCTGGAGCCCGCAAGCAAATTTGTCAGGGTTTGCTCTCCTGGCTCCCAGTAGTGGTGGGATGAGGCTGCTATTGGTATGGGGGAGGAAAGGCCACCCATGAGCCTTCACAACCTGGACTTCATTAGGTCAGAGGTGACAACACGGTCCCCATCTGCTACCCTCCCACTCAATTTAAATCCCCCACCTCCAAACCTACCTCGGGCTGACATGGGCATTAAATTCTGCCCGTTTTTTTATTCTTCCCTGGGTTGATGTTTCTTTAAAATAAACAGGTCCTAAGTAGATGACTGAAAGAATTGTGGATTGGTTTTAAACTAATTAGAATTGATATCTGTTGCCGGGGTTTGAAAATTGCAGCAATGAGGAGAGATTGGATGGGCTAGGGTTGTTTTTCTTAGAACACAGGAGGTTAAGGGGTGACCTAATTGAGATGTTCAAATTTATATGGGGCCTAGACATGTTCTCCCCATGTCTGCATGGGTTTCCTTCGGGTACTCCGGTTTCCTCTCACTCCAAAGATGTGATATGGACATGCTAGCATTGGAGTCAGGTGGGCACAGTAAGAAGTCTCACAACACCAGGTTAAAGTCCAACAGGTTTATTTGGAATCATGAGCTTTCGGAGCACTGCTCCTTCACCCACCTGATGATTCCAAATAAACCTGTTGGACTTTAACCTGATGTTGTGAGACTTCTTACTGAGTCCAAAGATGTGCAGGTTAAGTGGATTGGTTTTGCTAAATTGCCCCAAGATGTGCAGGTTAGGTGGGTTAGCTATGTTCCAAGAAGTTTAGGGGATTAGTGGGGTAAATGTGTGAGGTTACGGAAATAGGGTGGGGGGTTGGTCCCGGGTAAGATGCTCTGTTGGAGGGTTTGTGCAGAGTCGATAGGCTGAATGGCCTCCCTCTGCATTGTGGGGATTCTATGATTCAGACAGGGTAGACGGGAAAGACCTGTCTCCCCTAACTTAGAGGTCAATTACCAGGGAGCAGAGATTTAAAGTGATTGGTAGAAGGAGTAACAGGTTCACGAAGAAAAACTATTTGTTCCAGAGTGGTGGGTGTCTGGAATTCATTGCCTAAGTTGGTGATTGAGGCTGAAATGCTTGACTCATTGAAAAGTACCTGAATCTGCATCTGAAGCGCTGGAATAAAGAACAAAGAACAATACAGCACAGGAACAGGCCCTTCAGCCCTCCAAGCCTGCACTGATCATGTGTTCCTAACTAGACCATCCGTTTGTATCTCTCTATTCCCAATCTGCAAAGCTACCGACCAGGTGCAGGGAAGTGGGATTAAAATGAACAGCTAGCTTATTTTTTCTCTTTTTTGGCTGGCGCAGATACAATGTCAACAAAACGAAGGAGATAGTCATCGACTTCAGGAAGCATAGTGGAGAACGTGCCCCTGTCTACATCAACAAGAACAAAGTAGAAAGGGTCGAGAGCTTCAAGTTTTTAGGTGTCCAGATCACCAACAACCTGTCCTGGTCCCCCCATGCCGACACTATAGTTAAGACAGCCCACCAACACCTCTACTTTCTCAGAAGACTAAGGAAATTTGACATGTCAGCTACAGCTCTCACCAACTTTTACAGATGTACCATAGAAAGCATTCTTTCTGGTTATATCACAAGCTTGGTATGGCTCCTGGTCTGCCCAAGACCACAAGAAACTACAAAAGGTCGTGAATGTAGCCCAATCCATCATGCAAACCAGCCTCCCATCTATTGACTCTGTCTACACTTCCCGCTGCCTTGGCAAAGCAGCCAGCATAATTAAGGACCCCACGCACCCTGGACATTCTCTCTTCCACCTTCTTCCTTCGGGAAAAAGGTACAAAAGTCTGAGGTCACATACCAACCGACTCAAGAACAGCTTCTTCCCTGCTGCTGTCAGACTTTAGAATGGACCTACCTTGCATTAAGTTGATCTTTCTCTACACCCTAGCTATGACTGTAACACTACATTCTGCACTCTCTCATTTCCTTCTCTATGAATGGTATGCTTTGGCTGTATAGCGTGCAAGAAACAATCCTTTTCACTGTATGTTAATACATGTGACAATAATAAATCAAATTAAATCAAGGGGCTGAATGGTCTCCTTCTGCACCGTAACCTTTCTTTGGTTCCATCTCAATGGAAAAAGTTCAAATTCGGTAAGTTTTTGGAGGGCAACAGTACTAATTTCACCAATCATTTTAATGACTTAGTCAGTTGCAAACTTGTAATCTGATGATATATATCTACAAGTGAAATAACGCAGCTCAATATTAAATGCCTAATTTGTTAAATGAAATAACTTGTGCCTTGTATCAAAACATTGACACTGAATATTATTAACACTAGCCTTGATATAAGTAAAGCTTGTTTACATTTGATAAGATTTAAAACACTTAGTTTTAATATTTCGCTGGCATCTTGTCGTACAGTTTGTCATTTTGACCAGTAGAATCAAGTCACAGTTGCTGCCTCTCGGTGGTCATTAATTTAATTGCAAGGTCTGGGAATGGCAAACTAGATTTCAATGATAAATGTTTTTATATAAAGCACTTTGAGTCATCCAGTTAGCTTCATGATAGAGACATCGAATACCATATTCATCATAGAATCATAGAATCCTACAGTGCAGAAGGAGGCCATTCAGCCCATCGAGTCTGCAGCAACTACAATCCCACCCAGGCCCTATCCTCGTAACCCCATGCATTTACCCTGCTAATCCCCCTGACACTAAGAGGCAATTTAGCATGGCCAATCCACCTAACCTGCACATCTTTCGGACTGTGGGAGGAAACCGGAGCACCCGGAGGAAACCCACACAGACACGGAGAACGTGCAAACTCCACACAGACAGTGACCCAGGCAGAGAATCGAACCCGAGTCCCTGGCGCTGTGAGGCAGCAGTGTTGACCACTGAGCCACTATGCCGCCTGTATGCTAAGTGTTCACTTGAAGGTAAAAATTAATGGTACTGATCCAAGAGAGAACTGGGTGGCTCAAACAGCAATGTAAAGATGTTTAGATCCAGTTTACTTGTATCAGTCCTTGCAGTCAAATTAAAACCCTAAAGGGAGCAGTAACTGTGCCTACAGTCCACTGGTTTAAGGGACAGCATTGAAAGAAATAGCATTATGATCAAAGCTTTCTCTTGGTGATTTCTTTCTATCATTTGTCACCACTGCTAACTATTTCCTGTATGTAGTTTCTCTCCATAGAAAATGTTAGTAGAAGCGTAAGAAATTGACAAGGAGAAGGATATAATTCAGCTTTGGTATCTGAAAAAAGATATATCCTTAGTTCTATTTCTTTGTCCTTTCTCTACACCCTTTTATCCACATCCTGTTTATTGATTCTGATTCCCGCAAAAAAAGATCTAACCTGTATCTTAGGTGATTATATAGTTAAACTTTATTTATTAGTCAAAAGTAAGGCTTACATTAACACAGCAATGAAGTTACTGTGAAAATCTCTGAGTGGCCACGCTCCAGTGCCTGTTCGGGTCAATGCACCTAACCAGCATGTTTTTCAGACTGTGGGAGGAAACTGGAGCACCCGGAGGAAACCCACACAGACATGGGGAGTACGTGCAAACTCCACACAGACAGTGACCCAAGCCAGGAATCAAACTCGGGTCCCTGGCGCTGTGAGGCTGTAGTGCTAACCACTGTGCCACCGTGCCACCATTTATATCTGTAAGTTCACCAACCAGTGGAAATGCAACACTGACTTTTAGTGGACAACAAGACTATTGAAAAGCCTCCAGCCTGGAAAACATCCACTATGTACAAACATCAATTAACCAGAGATCTATTTGCTGAACCTTAACCAACTTCTTATCCACGCTGCCACATTTTCTTTAAGAACACGCTAATTTAATCAACAAAACTCTCACTTTGAACCTTAGCAAATATGTTTTACGCATACAGAAAGTCCACTACCGTTCTTTTATCAAACAGCTATATTAAATTTCTGGTAAATCACAAATATATGCTGGCTTTCCTCAATTGATCCATGTCTTTCTAAGTGAGCACTCATTTTCTCTTGACTTATAGCATTTAGAAGCCTATCCAATACTGGCACAAGGCTAACTGTTCGACAGCAACCTGGTTTATTCCTTTCTCCTTAAATGAAGGTGTTACATTGAAAAACCTCCATTCCTCAGCCTGATTTCCATAGCCAGCAATGTTTAAAAGATTAAATCAAATCTTCTGCTACCTGCTCTCTGCTTCCTTCAGCATTCTAGGGCAAATGCTGTCAAAGTCTAATGACTTTACTAATTTGAGGTCCACCAACTATTTCCTTACTTAAGTATCTGCTTTGTATATTAGTTGGGCAGTCTATCTTATCTGGTCTAACTCAGGTAGGTAATTCAAACTGTTCTATTTACAATATATACACTGCATAGACAATGAATTACTGGGTAGACACATCTCTCGAGTACAGAATATTGCATCTGTTCTACAATCTGTAGCACATGACTGCCAATGTCACTGTTACATCATGGTACACATCCCTAATTTATTAGCATAATTATTCTATTAATCCATTATACGACAGTCAGTTTAGCTGGTTAGTGATGCAGAGTGAAGCCAACAGCGCGGGTTCAATTCCCGTACCAGCTGAGGTTATTCATGAAGCTCCACCTTCCCAACCTCGTCCCTTGCCTGACATATGGTGACTCTCAGGTTAAATCACCACTAGTCACCCTCCTCATCTTGATCGCGATCGCAACAGACACCTCCAGACACTGAAAGATGCCCTCATAAGAACAGGATATGGCGCTCGACTCATCGATCAACAGTTCCGATGCGCCACAGCGAAAAACCGCACCGACCTCCTCAGAAGACAAACACGGGACACGGTGGACAGAGTACCCTTCGTTGTCCAGTACTTCCCCGGAGCGGAGAAGCTACGGCATCTCCTCCGGAGCCTTCAACATGTCATTGATGAAGACGAACATCTCGCCAAGGCCATCCCCACACCCCCACTTCTTGCCTTCAAACAACCACGCAACCTCAAACAGACCATTGTCCGCAGCAAACTACCCAGCCTTCAGGAGAACAGCGACCACGACACCACACAACCCTGCCACAGCAACCTCTGCAAGACGTGCCGGATCATCGACACGGATGCCATCATCTCACGTGAGAACACCATCTACCAGGTACACGGTACCTACTCTTGCAACTCGGTCAACATTGTCTACCTGATACGCTGCAGGAAAGGATGTCCCGAGGCATGGTACATTGGGGAAACGATGCAGACACTACGACAACGGATGAATGAACACCGTTCGACAATCACCAGGCAAGACTGTTCTCTTCCTGTGGGGGAGCACTTCAGCAGTCACGGGCATTCAGCCTTGGATCTTCAGGTAAGCGTTCTCCAAGGCGGCCTTCACGACACACGACAGCGCAGAGTCGCTGAGCAGAAACTGATAGCCAAGTTCCGCACACATGAGGACGGCCTAAACCAGGATGTTGGATTTATGTCACATTATCAGTAACCCCCACAGCTTGCCTCCTGGGCTTGTAGAATCTCACTAGTTGTTCTGTCTGGAGACAATACACATTTCTTTAACCTGTGTTTAATGTTCCCTCCACCCACATTGTCTGTACCTGGCTGGCTGTAGGATTCGCATTCTAATCAGTATTCTGCAACTTGATTTTGTCTGTTTGCACTGTTTGACAGCACATTTCCACTCCATCTGACGAAGGAGCAGTGCTCCGAAAGCTTATGGTATTTTCTACCAAATAAACCTGTTGGACTTTAACCTGGTGTTGTGAGACTTCTTACCGTGTTCACCCCAGTCCAACGCCGGCATCTCCACATCTTAATTCACAATGCCAGCTAATCGCTGTTATTGATATTATTGGAAAAGTGAAGGAAATAATCATGTACTTGGATTGTTTCATTGTCAATTGGAAGTATTGGAATATACTGAGGAACGCGTTGATGACTGCTGAATGGGTGCCAGTTCTTCTCTGAGAGAAAGCACTAATGAAAATTGTAAGCAGGAATACACTTGAACCAATTTGATGTCAAGGATTAGGGAATCCTCATCTTAGAAACCTAAAAGCAACCAAAATATGTCATTTCATCTTTGATAGCCTGAGTGAAAGAACATCTGTAAAATGGACTGAAGGAGAACCTCACTGGACAATTGGTGAAACCATGGAGGGAATTTCAACTCCCCCTCACCCACATCCCCTCCCCTCTCCAACTGAGCACTCACCCCTACATGCAGAAGACCATAAGCAAATATTTGCTGAACGTCTCTTGTCTGATAGATGGGAACAGGCTGAAATGCAGACATGACTATGAAACATTGATGGCCAAAATAGGGAAGCCTTTAGTTGAAAACTGTGGCGATGGTAAGGGATCAGCCAGATTTTTGAAAAACCCATTAGTACAAAGGGTGTCCAACAATAACCCATCTTCAGAGTCATCATGCATACAAAATAGCCGTCGGAGAAGTATCTCAGCTGCAGACGTGTTGGAGGAGATCTTAATTCTGTCTTGGTTGCTGGTGTCTCAGTGACCTTTCGAGACTGGAGAACTCATGGATGAACTCCTACTTCTTGGTCAAGATCTGAGAAAAATCACTGGACAAGCATCAAATCAAATAGAAGAATGGGATCTACCAATGTGGTATTTACAAATATCTGGAATGGGGAAGGGAGAGATGGAACAAAGATAGAGGAATTTTCAAAAATGCTCAAAAGCTTGGTAGATGCAATCTTTGCCAATATCAAATTTCTTGGCAGCAGACAGTATCTCAATACCTCTGTATCTCAATACATTCATAAAAAACTTACCAAATGCTAAATCAGTTACATAGATTCATTATTATTTATTTATTAGTCACAAGTAAGTCTTACATTAACACTGCAATGAAGCTACTGTGAAATTCCGCTAGTCGCTACACTCCCGACTCCTGTTCAGGTCAATGCACCTAACCAGCACATTTTTCAGACTGTGGAAGGAAACCGGAGCTCCCGGAGGAAACCCACGCAGACACAGGGAGAACGTGCAAACTGCACACCGACAGTGACCCAAGCCAGGAATTGAACCTGGGTCACTGGTGCTGTGAGGCAGCAGTGCTAACCACTGTGCCAATGTGCCACCCATTTACAGCACAGAGGGAACCATTTGTCGCCAATGACAATTTAGGAGGCAATGGATAGGATCAGAATTAATATGGGCAGTGCCACATAATAGATGGCACGTTATCCTTTATAGAGTGCCTAACATAATTCCTCTGCATTCAATGGAACTGACCATCAGTGCTGTGTAGAATGGGCTGTCAATCGAAACCAATTTCTACCCCATAAACTCTACTTCTCTTAAATTCCTTTCAAAATGCTCACAGTTGGACTGTCTCAAGAGAGTACCTAATACTTGTACTAAGCTTGGACAGCACAGTTGGCACACTTTTTTAAAAATGAGCAAAATAGCAACATATGTTTTTAACTTCCAAGTATTCTTGAAACAATATAAAACTTTAATAACCCTTTCCTTCTCGTTGCACTATTATCTAAACTTCATCCTCCACTCTCCCAAGTTGAATGCATCAGTCTCTATAAAGTGGGGTAGTCACATCAGAGATAACCGGCACCACTATTTCTTGAATCTACAGTGCAGGAGGCCATTTGGCCGATCGAGCCTGCACTGACAATAACCCCACCCAGTTACTGTCCTATCCTTGTAACTCTCTCAAGTACTGTCCTAACCCCATTTACTCTCCTGATCCCCCTGACATTAAGGGGCAACTTATCATGGCCAATCATCCTAACACGCACATCTTTGGACTGTGGGAGGAAACCGGAGCACCCGAAGGAAACCCACGCAGACACGGGAAGAATGTGCAGACTCCATACAGACAGTGACCCGAGGCCGGAATTGGACCCAGGTCCTTGGTGCTGTGAGGTAGCAGTGCTAACCACTGTGCCACCATGCCACCCCATTTTAACCATATACCATCTGTAATGGAGAAGCCAATGACTAAATTACAAAAAACAAGGGAATGCTATTTTTAAGACTGAATGAAGTGAAGGTGTCCTTTTGCAGTGCCCAGGCTCCCAGGTAGCCAACTTGATT
Organism: Mustelus asterias; assembly: GCF_964213995.1. NCBI lineage: Eukaryota > Metazoa > Chordata > Chondrichthyes > Carcharhiniformes > Triakidae > Mustelus > Mustelus asterias. The sequence continues at coordinate 4,994,344 of NC_135818.1, read as the reverse complement.
TTTGTGACTATTAAAGAAAAGAACTTGCATTTATATAACATCTTTCACAACCTTAGAACATCTCAGCTTGACAGCCAAAGTAATTTATTTTTCAGCATAGATACTGTTGTAATCAGAAAAATAAGAGCCATTTGGTAACCATGGTCTCGCAAGCAGCAGTGTTAAATGTTATGATTGATAACTTTTGAAAAGAAATTTGAATACTCAGTGGCCAACACAAAGGAAATGCAAGATTTCAAGTTTTAAGAGTTTTACTGTAACAAACTAAAAACATCATTGACTAAACACGATTATACTTGTAGTAACTTGTTTAAGTTTATTTATTAGTCACAAGTAGGCTTACATTAACACTGCAATGAAGTTACTGTGAAAATCCTTTAGTCATCACACTCCGGCGCCTGTTCGGGTCAATGCACCTAACCAGCACATATTTCAGACTGTGGGAGGAAACTGGAGCGCCCGGAGGAAACCCATGCAGACATGGGGAGAACATGCAGACTCCGCACGGACAGTGACCCAGGTCCCTGGCGCTGAGAGGCAGCAGTGCTAACCACTGTGCCACCACAAATTATACCAATTTATAACTCATACCATGGAAAACTTCCCTCATTAATGCTTTACATGGCTGAAAAGTATAACACCAGTTAGTTTTTATTCTGACCCTCAAGTAAACACATTATTCTCCTGGACCCTGTCCAAAGTGATTCTCAGCTCTCGAGGACTTGCTTCCTTTTTTTCCAGTTGGATAACTTCTAAACTCTGAACAGGCTTTTGTTAGGGTTACATAAGTTCCCTCTGACCAAAGCTGGGTTAATCTTCCAGTCTTGTTCAAATTCTTAAAAAATTAAGTTTCTTCAATCCAACCAGAAACTCTCACCCACTTTTTTGAGTGGCGAACGATAGAGACTTGCTGCTTCTAACTTCCGTCTTTCTCTTGGATTCTGGCAGACTGACTCATCTGTGAGGTTTAGTGACTATTTTAGTAAACATCCTGTAAGTCGATCCTACAATGGCTTATGTGGAGTTTTTCCTTCTCAAAACCCATTTCCATGGCCACATGAATTACATGGGCCTTGTAACCAGGTAGAAATATGAATTAGTTATCCATTAGACCCCAACATTATTTTATCATGGAAGTAAATAAACAGGTTAAAGTATAACTGTTAATGACCGAATAATATTGACACCTCGCTGGGACTTTGGAGACTAATGGTCTATTCACTGTCATTACAGCTGCTTTTGCCACTGTTTACAGGAATGAACATCTTGCGCCTTCTTCCCAGATAAACGACCTGGACTTCCCTGCCTTTTATCTTTGACACCTAAGCAACCCAGGCTTGCTCTCAATAGAATTCAAATCAGGTCACTGAACACCCCCCTCCTTTTTTCCTGTTTACCCTAAAAAAAAAGACAGCTATAAACCCTAAACAGTTTAGGCCTATACTCTCTGGAATTTAGAAGAATGAGGGGAGATCAAATTGAGGTAAACAAAAAGATAAAAAGTATGGATAAAGTAGACATGGAGCTTCCTCTTGTGGAGCATTCTAGGATGAGAGGACAAAGTTTTAGGATAAGGGGTAGCAAATTTAAAACAGAGTTGAGGAGAAACTACTTCTCCCAAAGGGTTGTGAATCTGTGGAATTCACTACCACAAAGTGCAGTGGATGCTGGGACAGTGAGTAAATTTAAGGAGGAGTTAGACAGATTTTTAATTGGTAATGGGTTGAAGGGTTATGGGGAGAAGGCAGGAAAATCGGGATGAGGAGCATATCAGCCATTAACGAATGGCAGAGAAAATTCAACGGGCCGAGTGGCCTAATTCTGCTCCTATATCTCATAAACTTATGAACTTGCATTTGTAACATCAATGATCAAGTAATCGGTTTTTTAGTGATGTTGGTTGAGGTACAATTTTTATTGGTTAGGACATGGGGAAGACACCCCTGCTCTTCATATACAGGTATTGGACTTTTTACATTCACCAGGGGGCAAACAATTTAACATCTGATTCAAAGGATAGCAGCTTGGATCATGTAACAGTGCTTCCTCAACACTACACTTGAGTATCAGCCTAGAATTTGTGCTCAAGTATCTGGAGTGAGACTTGAACCCACCATCTATTGACACAGAGCTACCAATGCGCCTGACTTTAGAGGCGTAATGGAATAGTTAACAATCCTCATGGAGTTCTAAGACTTAATTCTGAACATTTTATGATTGCAAATTTAACAGCACAGTTTTCTATATAATTATATATACATAATGAACAGGACCACATGATCAATTCTTAATTATAGAAAGAAAATCTTAAGCCAGACAAGTTAGGCATCTTAACCAAATTAATGATTTCATATATAATTGACCTTAAGAACACAAAGGAAAAAGTGCCTTTCAACTCATTGTCCCAAAGTCCATTGCATCTAATGAAGTACTTTGGAAATGTTTGTCATTGCTTTCACAGAAACTTCACAATGCAGGAGACTTTCAGCTTTGAAGTAGGAAATGTAACAGCGAATGAGGACACACCGAGGTCTCACAAACAGCAATGTGATGAATAACTGACTCATGTTTGTGTGAAGTTGGTTGACAAGGGAGTGTTGGTCAGGACACTGGGACCAACTCCCCCCATTCCTCTACAAAATATTGCCACAGGATCTATTATGCCCATCCAAGATTGACTAGGCACCTCCAGCTGTGCAGCACTCTCTCAATTCTGCACTTCAGTCAATTCAGAAAAGACCATTCCGCACTAATGATCACGCAGTTACTTCAACTTACTTTATCGCCTTGTGTCTAATTATAAATTTATTAGCATAAAACCACAAGCATTTCTTTCTTTAGCACCATATTCCTATCTTGGTTCCCTGTCATTTTCCTGTGGACATTGAAGTGCACACCTAATGCACACTTCACTGTTTCTCAAAGTTTTCCCACCATTGAGTTAATCTAACTGGCCTGGCATTATTCTTAACATTTGCAATTCTCCAGTCCTTTGGAACCACCCATTTATCCAAGAAAGCTTGGGGTCAGTGCTTCTGCAATTTCCACCGTTATTTTCCCTCATATCCTTGGATGCAGCAATGGCGCAGTGGTTAGGACTGCTGCCTCACATTGCCAGGGACCCGGGTTCAATTCTGGTACGGGTAACTGTCTGTGTGAAGTTTGCACATTCTCCCCGTGTCTCTGTGGGCTTCCCTGGGTGCTCCGGTTTCCTCCCACACTCCAAAGATACGTAGGTTAGGTAGATTGGACATGATAAATTGTCCCTTAGTGTCATGGGATTAGCAGTATAAATACGTGGGCTTACAGGGATAGGGTCTGGGTGGGATCATTGTCAATGGGCCGAATGGTCTCCTTCTATACTGTAGGGATTTTATGATCTGGTTCTGGTGACTTATCAGCCAAGTACAGCCAGTTTTCTAATACCTCGTTTTTGGGTTTAGCTGAAAAAAGCAATATTGAAGCTTTTTGTCTTGCACTCATCAGGACATTCACAAGAATACCAAATCTAAAGGGAACAACAATTTATACTTCATAAGAGTGTCGATTGGTTGTAAGTGGAATCTCATTGGCAGCCTTGCCATGGAAAATGAACCAATTAATGGGTGACTCACAGTGAAGTACAAGCTTTGTTTAAAATCAAACCAGGCAGGTTAACTGATGAGTTCATTCCCCAGGGCAATGCCTTGACCAAAAAATGGCGGCCACCTATTTTGTTCAGTTGAAACAGGTGCAATGTGTGCACATATTCTTTTCTTTAGCAATTTTATCTCATCCTGTGTCTCAATTACCTTCTCTTTCGCAATGACTTGAATAGCGTATTGTTCCTTAGTAAATATAGATCATCAAATTTACAAATCATCAAATACCTCATCATGCCCACTACCTCCATGTGAAAATTCACTCTTTGGTCCCTAATTGGCCCTACTCCACTTTTACTATTTACATGCCTAAAGATGACATTTGGATTCTTTTGTTTAGTTGCCAGTCTCTTTTTATACCCTCTTTTTTCACTTCCCCTCTGAACATACAGGAGTTGGGACGACTTGTTGAAGTTTTCCAAGACATTGGTACGGCTACACTTGGAATACTGTGTGCAATTCTTGTCACCCTATTTATAGAAAGGATATTATTAAACTAGAAAGAGTGCAGAAAAGATTTACTAGGATGCTACCGAGACTTGATGGTTTGAGTTATAAGGAGAGGCTGAATAGACTGGGACTTTTTTCTCTGGAGCGTAGGAGGCTGAGGGGTGACCTTATAGAGATCTATAAAATAACGAGGGGCATTATAAAATAATGAGGGGCATAGACAAGGTAGATAGTCAATATCTTTTCCCAAAGGTAGGGGAGTCTAAAACTAGAGGACATAGGTTTACGGTGAGAGGTACAAAAGTGTCCAGAGGGGCAATTTTTTCACACAGAGGGTGGTGAGTGTCTGGAACAAGCTGCCAGAGGTAGTAGTAGAGGCGGGTACAATTTTATCTTTTAAAAAGCATTTAGATAGTTACATGGGTAAGATGGGTATAGAGGGATATGAGCCAAATGCGGGCAATTGGGATTAGTTTAGGGGTTTTTAAAAAAAAAGGGCGGCATGGACAAGTTGGGCCGAAGGGCCTGTTTCCATGCTGTAAATCTCTATGACTCTATAACATCCTATATTCAGTTTGGTTCACACTTGTATTAACAACCTGACATCTCTGTGGGGAAATAAAGTATATATTTGATTTTAAATGGTGGATCTTTAGCTCTGGATAAAACTTTTGACTGAAAACTGCATTTACTGTAAGCTGTTCATGCTAGCTGAAATGACTTGTGTAACCATAAGGACACGCTGAGCTAGTGTTTGAATTGATCTGTCACTGACAGCATGTATAAATCGCATCATCCTGGCAAAGGGCCAGGATTATCTTAATCCCACTAAGTACAAAGCACATCACATCAGGGAGACTCTGGCACTGGAAACAATATAAAAGCATTGAGCCAAAAACCATGGTCACAGCAAAGGATACCAAGGGTTAACCTGAGAAGCTTGAAAGACAAAACTATGAAGAGAAGACCACGTGATGATCCATGCAATGCACCGCTATCCATGGTTAAAACAGGAAGTAAAGCTGGTAAATTACTGCCTAGTTTTGTTAACTTTTATACTGAATAAATCTGACTTGTTACAAGTTGACTAGCCTCGCCGTTTATTCATTGTCAAGTGCGTGCCCAAATTCCTTACGTTTGTCAAAGGCACCCCTTTTCTGTTTCATCTTACCACTAACACTGTCATCCAGTGAGTTCTGGCTTTGTTTGTCCCACCATTCTCCTCGACTGCACTGCAAACCAGTACAACATTTTTTTAAAAACAACAATTGCACTGCAAATAGAAGGGAATATTTTATTTTGAATTCTGCTCCACTGAAGTCAAATGCTGCAAACATGTACACATCTGCTCAAAAAAAATTCAGAGTACGAGTGAACAATTTTTTTACTGTTTACATTTATGCTCAAATCAGCGACAATGATTTCATTGGAACAATGGCAGTATTAAGTCAAACCCAACCCAATAGGATTGGTAGTAATAAGTTGAGACAGTCAACTTTACATGTGTATTTCATAATTAAACACATTAATCTTAATTTATAGAGGACAACTTAAAATATTCCTGTTCATTTAAATGAATATAAACTACAGTATAATATACTTGTAAAATTACAGTACAATAAACTAAAGGTGCTTAATGGGATTTCTGGAAGAGTAAGAGATTTCAATGTACAGTCAGAAATCTTTTTAAATAGAATCAGCATGACAAAAAAAATCCAGCAAGCTAGTCGACCTACTGTACTCATTAGCACCATTTTGGACACTATTGGGAAGCAGGTGAATGTTTACAGTGATTCATTACTTTAAAATCTTTACAGTTAAGTTTCAAAAGGAATTTCAATTCTTCATCATTCCACTAAGTTGAATGTTAACAAGTCTTTGAAATTTACTCAGTAGTGAATTTAAAAAAACATTAAAAAAACATAGTTATAAGAAAGCTGCCGCCACAAAATATGACAATTATTAGTTGCTTGATACCATTCAAAGCAAAAGGGCAAGAACTCAGCTGTATGGCACACACTACTGCAAAGCACACGGAAATACATACAATGGGAAAATACCCGAGTACACAAACTGTTGATTATACATTGGACAATAGTTACTTAATTTAGTTTTTATCAAATTCCAGCATACCAAGTAATTGTAACCTGAATGTCAAACGTTGAAACTAACTTTAGCTCAACTTGTGCAATTAGAGACATTAAACAGCAGCAATGAAGAGTGACAACAGAATTATCTGATCCCACACATTTATAGGTCTATGGCTTTAGTTGTGAGTTTTGCTGATGATATGGGACACTTTGGTGAACCTTTATAACGATGCTTCACTTTTTCTGAAACTTTACGCAACACAGAATTACAAATGGCTTTTTCTGGAGTTACGCAAGACATTTTTTCAATAATTACACTATGCTTTGGCAGCACACAATCAACTTGATGGATTCTTGACATTTTCCCATTCGTCAAATCTACAAAAACTGACTGGTTAATATTCTGGTCAGATGAATTCTTCTGCTGTCTGACTAAACACTCTTGCTGAAAGGCAGCAGAATGCTGTGCTTGTGTTGCTGGTTTGGTTTTGCAAAATCCTTCAACAAATAAATTACTTTGGTGTACATCACTTCTGCGTTTGTCTTGCTTTACACCTGTATTGTGTGTGAATGGAAATGAATTTGGATTAAACGGCGGAGCACTTTTATGACTTACTGACTTAACCATCGGTGAGTCAACTGTCATCTTACATGATCTGGTCCTAGTTGCTACTGATTTGTCACTTCCATACAATAGTGAATTCATCCTTTTAATAGACTGGCGAACTGGGGTACGCTTGAACTTTAAAGGTGATGGGACAATTTTGTGTTTTGGGTTCTGATCATTCAATGAAAGACTATTAAACCACTGAATATGTTCAACCACTTTGTGATGACCACATTCAGTCTCCTTTACAACTTCTTCTGAAATCTTCCTCAAAGGAGCATCCAAAGTAAGCATCTTTGAAGGGAACTCCAAGGCCAGAGTTCCATCTGTAGATAGCAAATTGTCATCCCTCTTATTTAAAGTAGGTTCCAATTCATTAGTTAAAAGCACAGGCTGGTGCAATTCAGAGGGATGATGTTTATCATTGGGGTCTACAGAATTTGGTGCAATTACCTTTTCTACAGGAATGCTATTGTCCTCCTGTTCTTTCAATTCTTTATAATTTGATGGCACCTGATCAGCAGATGGCTGTTCTGCGAATGAAAATACTGCAACAGACTTAAGGGATTTTTGGGTTTTGTTTAGATTACGATGATCAGCATCTGAAGGTAGGAAACACATGTATTTGTCTTGTAGAATTGCAGCTCCATTTACATCTTGCTGATCCAAATTACTAATGCATTTTAGATTACGGTTCATGCCACGTGCTGTGATCATGTCTGTTGAGCAGGAATCTATTTTGGCATTGTGATGCTGTATTTCAGAAACTTGTTGGGATGGTAATTCAGAGTGTGAACATTTTTGATCTGACAGATCTCCGAATGGGCCATCAGGTTTCTGAGAGGCAGCCACATTTTGAGTCTGGAGAAGCGAGTCACTTTTATACAAATTATTCACGGTGGAAGGTTTATGGTCTCCAATTGCTGAACACATGTCACTCCCCGATTCAGAAAATGCCCTTTTCATTTTCAACACAGTTTCTCCAGTCCCAATGCTTGCATCCTCACTTAAAGAACCTCCACTATTTTTGAGAGAGGCACACTGGTTCCGGAAATCCCCTGGTATGGCGGGTGGTTTTCCAATGACGAGGGCAGGTTCCGATTGAGAACTCCTGGAATTTAGGTAACAATCTAATGGGGTTTCCATATTGGAATGGCTACAAGTTACTTGGTACTCTGTAGGACTGGCACCATTCCAAGACATTCGATGAATGTCTTTATTGCACACTGGAGTGAGAAGATTTTCTTCAGATTTACTTATGCGCTTTGAGCCTGAAAGGAATCAAAGAGTGATTATAAAGCCCAGTTTTAAATTATATGCTTCAGCATAAGGAGCAATGAGAAATAATAGCAAAAAGAACACGTAACCTAAAAGATGCCTAACACCTATTATGTAGCCAGGAATCATGAGCAGTTTAAATGGCCTACCATGTTGGGAGCATGGCATCATGTTTCACACAGCATTTTTTTGTTTCTATCCTTGAAAGTTAATGAATATTGGTACACCATTATGTGAATGAAACTAAGCTAATTATGAGACCAGAAGGAACGTACTTAGCTGAGTGTGTTAAAAATACTTTACTGAAAGAAAATCCACATTTGCAAACAACAGGATCTCCCCTCTTTAAAGTCACTCTTCTCTTCCAAGCAATGCAGTAGCAAGAAGATGGGTAGCTTATTTAAGTACTAGATCAGTAGTCCAGTGAAAAAATGTTTTCCGTTTCCCTGTGAAGAGTCACCTGCTTGCCATCCATGAAACAATATCTTCAAGCAGGGAGCAATCTGGAGGGGAGTGGGGGATAGGGTTCCTGGAAGCAGTCCAGTTCTTCCTGGCCCACAAAGCGTGCCAGAAAGTCACTTGCCTTCTCACCAAAGCTGTCCTCACCCTGCTGCAACTACTGGGTTTCCCAAGGCCTGGGTCACAGCTGACCCTGCAAAGCAGGTTAAATCTGCGACCTTCAGTCTCAGTAACATATTTAAAATGCCAACATACCTCCTGGGAGCCTCCCTACTCTAATCTCAGCAAGACCTGGAAGTTGACAGACTGAAGTCGGCTGCCTGATGCGCTTGAACTTCAAACCCCACCACTCCGATTCCAACCGTTCACCCATGTGAATATTTTCCCTCTTCCTCCCACCTCCTAGTGTCAACACTTGCAGATCAAGATCCTGCCACACATGGAGTAAAGTTCCCTCTATGTCCCAACCTCAAAATATTTATTTTGCCAGTTTATCTGACCAAATAGCAATAAAGTGCAAAATATGAAAAATTGTGGACAATCTTGTTTGCCAAATCTGTACCTACTGGGCACAAGGTTAAAACACCCTAAATTATTTTCACTTAAGATTCTAGTGGAATTGGATTCCATCCCAAGTACAGCTGTACTTAACAAAAACATTTTAGCCATATAATGGTCCAACTCAAGAAGCAACAATCTTTCAACTGAGGATAAATAAAATTACAAAGAAATGAAGATCTGGGTCTTTATATAATAAGGAAACCGCTTGCACCACTGCCACATTTTTGTATTCAGCACATGACTTTCCCAAAACCATCATGCTAGGTGTGAGAGGTGCATGATGAAAATACGTGTTGAATTTTACCAACATTTACCTTTTGTATTTCTCGGTCTTACAACTGGGGTAGATGGGAGATCTTCCGCTGAGAACCAGTTGTAGTTGTGAACGTCGCGCTGATTTGCCAGTCGCCAGCCAATGTTTTCTGATCCATTTGGTGCTGGGGCTCCGGAGGATAAAGTATTCTGTGCAAAATTAAAATATTAATATAACATTTAACTTGAAACAATGCAATATACATAACCCAAGGTTGAAATTACTGGCTTGCTCACCAGCAGAACCCTTTGTAAGTAACTTCTGTAAACACAGTAAGGATACATTCTGGGATACAATGCAAATGTTGTGAAATTTGCTAATGCTCTTCGGGAGGGTTTAAACTAATTCAGCAGGGGGATGGGAACCTGAATTGTAGCTCCAGTGTACAGGAGGTTGAGAGTAGTGAGGTCATAGATAAGGTTTCAACGTCACGGGAGTGTACCGGCAGGCAGGAAGGTGGTTTGAAGTGTGTATACTTCAATGCCAGGAGCATCCGGAATAAGGTGGGTGAACTTGCAGCATGGGTTGGTACCTGGGACTTCGATGCTGTGGCCATCTCGGAGACATGGATAGAGCAGGGACAGGAATGGTTGTTGCAGGTTCCGGGGTTTAGATGTTTCAGTAAGAGCAGGGAAGGTGGTAAAAGAGGTGGAGATGTGGCATTGTTAGTCAAGATGTGGAGATGCCGGCGTTGGACTGGGGTGAACACAGTAAGAGTTTTAACAACACCAGTTAATGTCCAACAGGTTTATTTGTAGCAAATACCATTAACTTTCGGAGCGCAGCTCCTTCGTCAGATGGAGTGGAAATTGTTAGTCAAGGACAGTATTACGGTGGCAGAAAGGACGTTTGATGAGGACTTGTCTACTGAGGTAGTATGGGCTGAGGTTAGAAACAGGAAAGGAGAGGTCACCCTGTTGGGAGTTTTCTATAGGCCTCTGAAAAGTTCCAGAGATGTAGAGGAAAGGATTGCAAAGATGATTCTGGATAGGAGTGAAAGTCATGATGTGGAGATGCCGGCGTTGGACTGGGGTAAACACAGTAAGAATTTTAACAACACCAGGTTAAAGTCCAACAGGTTTATTTGGTAGCAAAAGCCACAACAGGGTAGTTGTTATGGGGGACTTTAACTTTGCAAATATTGACTGGAAAAGCTATAGTTCGAGTACTTTAGAGGGGTCAGTTTTTGTCCAATGTGTGCAGGAGGGTTTCCTGACACAGTATGTAGATAGGCCAACAAGAGGCGAGGCCACATTAGAACACAGAACAGTACAGCACAGAACAGGCCCTTCGGCCCACGATGTTGTGCCGAGCTTTATCTGAAACCAAGATCAAGCTATCCCACTCCCTATCATCCTGGTGTGCTCCATGTGCCTATCCAATAACCGCTTAAATGTTCCTAAAGTGTCTGACTCCACTATCACTGCAGGCAGTCCATTCCACACCCCAACCACTCTCTGCGTAAAGAACCTACCTCTGATATCCTTCCTGTATCTCCCACCATGAACCCTAGTTATGCCCCCTTGTAATAGCTCCATCCACCCAAGGAAATAGTCTTTGAACGTTCACTCTATCCATCCCCTTCATCATTTTATAAACCTCTATTAAGTCTCCCCTCAGCCTCCTCTGCTCCAGAGAGAACAGCCCTAGCTCCCTCAACCTTTCCTCATAGGACCTACCCTCCAAACCAGGCAGCATCCTGGTAAATCTCCTCTGCACTCTTTCCAGCGCTTCCACATCCTTCTTATAGTGAGGTGACCAGAACTGCACACAATATTCCAAATGTGGTCTCACCAAGGTCCTGTACAGTTGCAGCATAACCCCACGGCTCTTAAACTCCAACCCCCTGTTAATAAAAGCTAACACACTATAGGCCTTCTTCACAGCTCTATCCACTTGAGTGGCAACCTTTAGAGATCTGTGGATATGGACCCCAAGATCTCTCTGTTCCTCCACAGTCTTCAGAACCCTACCTTTGACCCTGTAATCCACATTTAAATTAGTCCTACCAAAATGAATCACCTCACATTGGATTTGGTACTGGGTAATGAACCAGACCAGGTGTTAGATTTGGAGGTAGGTGAACACTTTGGTGATAAGTGACCACAATTCGGTTTTGTTTACTTTAGCGATGGAAAGGGATAGGTATATACCGAAGGGCAAGAGTTATAGCTGGGGGAAAGGAAATTATGACGCGATTAGGCGAGATTTAGGATGCATAGGTTGGGGAAGGAAACTGCAGGGGATGGGCACAATTGAAATGTGGAGCTTGTTCAAGGAACAGCTACTGCGTGTCCTTGGTAAGTATGTACCTGTCAGGCGGGGAGGAAGTGGTCGAGCGAGGGAACCGTGGTTTACAAAAGACGTTGAATCTCTTGTGAAGAGGAAGAAGGAGACTTATGTAAAGATGAGGCGTGAAGGCTCAGTTAGGGCGCTTGAGAGTTACAAGTCAGCCAGGAAGGACCTAAAGAGAGAGTTAAGAAGAGCCAGGAGGGGACATGAGAAGTCTTTGGCAGGTAGGATCAAGGAAAACCCTAAAGCTTTCCATAGGTATGTCAGGAATAAAAGAATGACTAGGGTAAGATTAGGGCCAGTCAAGGACAAAGAACAAAACAGCACAGGAACAGGCCCTTCGGCCCTCCAAGCCCATGCCGCTCCCTGGTCCAACTAGACCAATCTTTTGTATCCCTCCATTCCCACTCCGTTCATATGGCTATCTAGATAAGCCTTAAACGTTCCCAGTGTGTCCACCTCCATCACCTTGCCTGGCAGCGCATTCCAGGCCTCCACGACCCTCTGTGTAAAATATGTCCTTCTGATATCTGTGTTAAACCTCCCCCCCTTCACCTTGAACCTATGACCCCTCGTGAACGTCACCACCGACCTGGGGAAAAGCTTCCCACCGTTCACCCTATCTACTGTAGTGGGAAGTTGTGCGTGGAGCCTGAAGAGATAGGAGAGGTGCTAAGTGAATATTTTCCGTCATTATTCATGCAGGAAAAAGACAATGTTGTCGAGAATACCGAGATACAGGCTATTGGACTAGACAGGATTGAGGTTAATAAGGAGGAGGTGTTAGCAATTCTGCAAAGTGTGAAAATAGATAAGTCCCCTGGGTCGGATGGGATATATCCTAGGATTCTCTGGGAGGCTAGGGAGGAGATTGCAGAGCCGTTGGCTTTGATCTTTATGTCGTCATTTTTTGCAGGAATAGTGCCAGAAGACTGAAGGATAGCAAATGTTGTCCCCTTATTCAAGAAGGGGAGTAGAGACAAACCTGGTAATTATAGACCGGTGAGCCTTACTTCTGTTGTGGGCAAAGTTTTGGAAAGGATTATAAGAGATAGGATTTATAATCATCTAGAAAGGAATAATTTGATTAGGGATAGACAACACGGTTTTGTGAAGGGTAGGTCATGCCTCACAAAACTTATTGAGTTCTTTGAGAAGGTGACCAAAGAGGTCGATGAGGGTAAAGCAGTTGATGTGGTGTATATGGATTTCAGTAAAGCGTTTGATAAGGTTCCCCACAGTAAGCTATTGCAGAAGATACGGAGGCATGGGATTGAGGGTGATTTAGCGGTTTGGATCAGAAATTGGCTAGCTGTAAGAAGACAGAGGGTGGTGGTTGATGGGAAATGTTCATCCTGGAGTTCAGTTACTAGTGGTGTACTGCAAGGATCTGTTTTGGGGCCACTGCTGTTTGTCATTTTTATAAATGACCTGGATGAGGACGTAGAAGGATGGGTTAGTAAGTTTGCAGATGACACTAAAGTCAGTGGAGTTGTGAACAGTGCGGAAGGTTGTTGCAGGTTACAGAGGGACATAGATAAGCTGCAGAGCTGGGCTGAGAGGTGGCAAATGGAGTTCAATGCGGAAAAGTACAGAGTACTGGGCTAATGGTAAGATACTTGGTAGTGTGGATGAACAGAGAGATCGCGGTGTGCACGTGCATAGATCCCTGAAAGTTGGCACCCAGGTTGATAGGGTTGTTAAGAAGGCGTATGGAGTGTTAGCTTTTATTGGTAGAGGGATTGAGTTTCGGAGCCAGGAGGTCATGTGCGGCCGCACTTGGAGTATTGCGTATAGTTCTGGTCACCGCATTATAGGAAGGATGTGGAATCATTGGAAAGGGTGCAGAGGAGATTTACCAGGATGTTGCCTGGTATGGTGGGAAGGTCTTATGAGGAAAGGCTGGGGGACTTGAGGTTGTTTTTGTTAGAGAGAAGGTTAAGAGATGACTTCATAGAGGCATACAAGATGATCAAAGGATTAGATACGGTGGATAGTGAGAGCCTTTTTCCTCGGATGGTGATAGCTAGCAAGAGGGGACATAGCTTTAAATTGAAGGGTGATAGATATAGGACAGATGCCAGGAGTAGGTTCTTCACACAGAGAGTAGTAAGGGCGTGGAATGCCCTGCCTGCAGCAGTAGTGGACTCGCCAACATTAAGGGCATTTAAATGGTCATTGGATAAACATATGGATGATATTGGAATAGTGTAGATTAGATGGACTTTAGATTGGTTTCACTGGTCGGCGCAACATCGAGGGCTGAAGGGCCTGTACTGCGCAGTAATGTTCTATGTTCTAAAGCTAAAAGTATATTTTGCAGTAATATTACCAGAGTCAGTCATTATGGAGTCAACTGAACAACAACTTCGGGCATCCACGCAAGCACATTTTAACACCGAAGTCTGGGTGTGGCCAGAGAAACCCCATTCTTCTCTGCATTGTGCACGACAAATTCAGCATTGAAAAAATTAACTTTAAGTATTTTTCCATTTGTTTGCCACCACTGACACACGTTTAGGCAGGTGCATAGAGGAGTAAAATCATTTTTTAGTGGTGTGATAACTGATAATGATCACTGCCAAATAATGTCTCTAGCCCTGAAAATTTAAAAATGTGGAGCCTCATTCCTTCAGAAGTTAGTGATGGAGTTTTCTCTTCCTTTCTGTTAATCTCTGAACCCTCTCAATTCCATCCATCTTTCCCAATCTTTATTTTGCTTTCTGTACATGATTTAAATCAAATTATACTTTCTGGTTTAGACTCCAGTCATCTCAGTGAAGGATTCTTCCAGCTGATTAGTTAAAGAACCTTGGTGTTTCTTGCCCTACTCATTGACAGTGTAAATGTCCTCGAGAAGACTCACTAGATTCGGTGCCAAATTAGAGTAAGGTGCTGCTCAAAACGCCACCAAACATTGTTCACTGACTGCTATGCACAGTAATCATCTTTTTTGCAGCTTACTCAAAATCTGGATGTGTGTGCATAAATCTGATGCTTTGCCACGTCAATCCTTTGTATTTTCTAAAAATTATAGCCTTGTAACCTATAGATCCAGAAATGTGCCGATTTATTTGTCAACATTGGACTTCAGCATTAATAAAAGGAACAAATAAATTGTACTTCAAAAATGTAAGATGCAGGGGCCATTAGCACTTTGATAGCAAGATATTTTCTTTGCATAACAAAAATCTGAAACTTTAAGATGCACCAAAATCTCCATCAACTACATCGTCATTCTAACGAAGTTGCTCGTTTTAAAAAAACAGAAATGCAATTCCGCTGCCCAGTATAATTTATTTTTAAAATCTGCTTTAATATAACAAACACAATTCTAAAATGTTTTCAGTTTGCTCCTAGCTATTAAAATTATGTGCCAATCTCTCCCCCGACCCCCCCACACCACCACCCAATTCCCTTAATATGCAGACAGCACAGTCAGGGAAATTGCATGCATTTATTGTGTTATAAGATATATTTTCCTCAAACTAAAATAAAGGTTTGGCAACAGCATCTCCCTCAGAAATTAAATTCTGGTCTTTTAGTCTTCTAATGCCATAGAAGGAAATGTCATCTGTTTGTATATCAAATACCTATTGGACGTCACCAATAACCTTTAACTTTCCAATCGTGATACTTGCCAGCCTAATTTAATGCAGAATGCTACCAACCAGATCAGAAGTTCCATCTTAACTGAGCAATCTGTTTTCAATCAGGAGCACAGGTCTTAACACTAAAGCAAAGCATTACACCAGGAACATTTGGAAGCAACGGGAACTCAAATTGGACTTTGGCTGGTCACAAACATGTTGAAGATGGGGGCATTAGCAAGGGAAATAACATCAAAAAGTCTCTCCAATATTATCTTAGTATAACAAATAGGCAGATATCATCAGTTTAACATAACAAACCCCTGATTGGCAACAGGCAGCATTGTAAATCTGTTATTTGAAAACTTGGGCTTCTACTTTATGATGGATAGTGAGAAGAACATTTTGGCATCTATCACAGAACAGTCTCCAGTTAGGCTTCTCATTTAATGCAAAACAACATTCAACAATGTGCTTTTTCAACAATATAGCATGTATCTGAGAAAGATATATGTACCCTTATGGTGCATAGAGCATCTGGATTGAACAGACATAGTTTTCCCAATAGGTTACCTCTAATTTTCCTAATACGTTACTTAGTTTAAATGGCTAATACATCAATTACTTACTGGGTCTCTGTTTTTTCCAAGGCTAAACCTTAAGCGCAAGGATTTGCGGACCATTCCTTTTCGATTAAGCTTGGGAGAAAAGCAACTAGTTTTTCCAGACTCCATCCTACAAGAAAAATAAATTCTAAATGTTTATGGAGTTTTGTAAATGTTGGGAAATAATTATTCCAGATTCTTACTGTCAACAGCATTTTTAAAAATTTCCTTGGCAGCTTTCTCTTCACCTTTCCTACACAAAGGCGCTAACCACTTCCCACAGTTGGCACCTTGCTATTTGTTTATGGGAAGCATCCCACCCAAGCTTGACCCTGTGTTTACATCACATGCACAGTTCCAGCAGGATCTGACATATATGGCACATAGGGCTCTGGAATTGAACAGACATGTACTCATAGCAATATGTTACCAACTTTAAATGTTGGCAATCAGAACTGGAAACCCAGGGTGATTTCTCGCTCTCCAATCCAGGGCAACTAGTATAATTGGAATGGTCCCATTACTGACCAGCTGAAATGAGTGGAGATATTTGCTCGGTTAATATGGCTAAAATACTTGCTAAAAATTTCATTCAGAGAAATGCAATTTCTGAATACAACCAATGAGGCAAAACAAAATCATTCAAATACTGACTTGCAACAAATTAACAGATTCACTAAGTGGGTCTATGTTAGCAGAAATGAAAACATTGCCATCTCAAAACGGTCTTCCAATTGTACCAGTGATTATCTAGGAAGGGCTCAAGTGCAGCAGCATCAAAACAAACTTCAACAATTAACAGACTCAAAACAACTTCCAAATTGCAATACAAAACAACAGTAAAAGCATACGCAATTGTTTCTACTATCAAAACATTGGAATATCATTTTAATAATGAAATACTAATAACTGCATGGCATTTTGCCTTAATATTAAAAGTATGTCCTAAGGCAACTCTCAGTTAGACATAAAGAAAACAAACACCAAATGGACAAAAATGAGGTGACCGTAAGCTTGGTTAAAGAAATGTGTTTTGAGGCAGCTTTTTAAAGATGTGACTTAGTCTTACTGGGGACTAGAGTGCCAAAGTAGAGCACAAGAATATGGGAATTAATGTACATAATGAGCAGGTATGTTCAACCGAACTTTGGACAAGTTGAAGAACATGAAGGATGTGGAAAGGGTTCAAAAGGAATAGGAGGTGGGTTTAATGGAAAAGGTGAGCTTGAAAAAAGCAAAGTGAGATACTACAAAAGCATGAGAGCTCGGGGAACGAGTGGTTGAGAAGCTGAGGCCAGGAGGAAGGCAGAGTGGAGGTACCTGTACCAACGGACTCAAACTTAACAGTGAATAGTTCACAAAACTAAATTTACTGCACTGAAGTGTGATACATGATTTTACCACTTGGCTTTCTCACAGGCAACTTATAAATATGAAAACTCGCATGCTGTATGAGTGAATGAATTAGTGAGACAGACTGATGAACACAGAGTCAGTAAATTCGGAGGTGGAGGAGCTTCAAGTGCGCCTTCATTTGCTCCCAATCTGCCTGAATTTACCTTGTTTGCAGGCATCATCAAAAACTCACTTTTATAAATATCAGCAAGATTAGGGAGCAGGAACATATGGCAGTACATGGAGGGAGGCCTGGAAGCAAGGCTGGAGGTTAGGAGAAAGAAAACAGCTGAGCAAACTAGGAAATGTGAACAGTGCGGAATACCTTGAATTGGCTATGGAGATTGGAGCAGACCCAACAATAATTTTAAAACCTAAAAATGCAAAAACTAAAGATTAAAAATTGCCCACTGCAAATGTGGATGTAAGAATTTATAATAGGAAAAGCTGACAGGGAGCCCACACAGACTAAAATTTAAAATATTAACAGATATAGATAGAAACAGTGTTGTCAATAGACTTGATTTAAGGTATAGAAAAGTGTCACTTTAGCATTTTAACGTTGTGCAATTATATTTCTTATGCAAAGTATCACCTGAAATTGTTCCTCATTTTGCTCCAGCTAAGTGAAGAAGATAATCTATTATTGTGCTGCTTCCGATGGTTTTTTTATGGTTTAAGTGGACACTCAGAGAGCAGTGGGCACAAAGTCCACAATCTTAAATTAGTGGACAAAAAAAATCAGGATTGCAGGTTCACAATTTCTCAAGCAGCGCTTTCAGCATGTGTAATGAGTGAATAATTGTGCATTGTGGTAATCATATACCTACTATTATGGCTTACTAAATTTTTTTTGTGACACTAATTGTGTGTACATATCTACTGACTGCAAAAGCATAAACCCAACAGAAAGCTACAGAATTTTTGTTGCTGTTATTTACCCTGCAATTTTAAATCTGTCTTATTGATACATGTGCTTTGGGGGTAAACCAGTTACGCAATGATCTGATTTTATTAGTAAACTAAATTACAAAAATTGAAAAATAAAAATCACATTGGTGGGTTACTCATTCTTGAAATCAAATATATACAAAAAGGTATAAACAGATTTACTAACCATCAGGTATAATAACTTAATTTAATAGTGTATTTGATGAAGTACCTCTCTACTCCTTTGTTTTCTAGTCTTTTACTTTTCCGTCGATTAGCTGATGCAGTTGACTGAAACGTAACACTTGCAGCAGAGAAGGTCAGAGGGCCCTGCAATGACTCCAGTGATACTTGAGGACTACCTTCACCAAAAGTACATTGTGCCTGGTAATAAACTAAGAAAAAAAGAAAAGTCATCACAAATCCATTCTAACTAAATCTATAATCTCTTTAAAGTTTTATTAACCCCACTCTAGCCAAATGATTTGGCATTTCAAGTTCACAAGGTTAAAAGCAGCACCTCAAGTAGACACAACTAAAACAAAAGCTTACAGAATACTGGGTATCATGACGATAGATACAGAATATAACACTGGCATGCAACAATGGGTGGAATTCTCCCATCTGTGCTCTGAGGCAGAGCGGGAACGTGGAGTGTTTCCCACTGTGGAGGCTGGCGGTAAACTGTTCTGGACCTGACCTCAATCAGTTTGCATCCGGGTGCTCTATCATAGCGGACATCAGCGGAAGATCCTGTGGGAAATTTACACCAGCATGAAACTGAATTTTGGGCCTCCCGTCATTGAACCCGCCAGGCTTGGCAGAATTCCTCCTAGTAAATCTATGCCACACCCTACAATTTCACAATTCACCCATTACCTCCAGTCAGAGATTACAAAGTTAAATGCATCTATAAACTATACACTGGTCTAATATTGCATTATCCACATATTTCTGCTTATACAAAATCAACTTTAATTTTCAATCGTATTACCACTATTTTCCCACAACTTCTCACATTCACCACCTTTTGGCAGTGCAGAAGGAGATGAAACTTGCAGGTGCTCACCTATGTAACTTTTAAATTCATGGTCCAACAGGTGTGGGACAGTTTATTATTCCCCATTTTCAGGTTGCGAGGAGAGGGTGTGGTCAAAATGCATTAAGTACATATTCTAAAGCAATAGGCAGTTTCTTCACTGCGTGGTAATTTTCCACATATATTAAGCACAACATTATTACAGATGTGGCACAAACTCGTAAGGTTTACTTTGAATGTAAAGTGCTCCTATTCTGCTTTCCCTTTTTTTCATAAAAGATCTAGGTTACGTTTTTAAACATAAAAAAAGGCTTTCTCTCTTTTGTACAATTTCTGGATGATTTGCAAAAAAAAACATTTTCTTCATTACAAGTAATTCAGGACAAGTAATGTGAGTCCACATCATCACATCGGAATCCTATTTATCAATTTGAGAGATTCTGGAACTGTACAGTAGTTCCTTTGCAGATCATCACATTGGCTTAGTGGTTTTTTAAAAAAAAAGCCTTGGTCTGAGAAGTCTTTCACCAAGTTTGGGAGCGCAACAGAACATAGCCATTTTTGTCTTTCTCTGCAGTTACCTCCTGCTGCTGTCGAGCACATCCAGATGGGTTTGGTGGCAGGTCCTTTCTGGGAACCTGCTAAGATTTATTATTCGTTCAAAGCGTGGGAAAGAAGAGTTACTGTCTTTATTTTTGATGAGGTTGGCATTATTAGTTGCTTTCTTCATCTAAGTTATCTTTTGCCAGAGAAAGGTTTCTGTATTGGCAAGCTGATATAGTGGGTCTTTGGGAGAGTGGAAATTTCCCCCAACTTTGAATGAACAATGTCTGCGTAGCTGAAATCAGTCTTGAACAGGCGAGGCACGTGAAACTTCATCACAGACTTTTCTCAAAAAAGACCAAACTTTAAATCTTTGCAGTTCTAAAATTTCTGCAGTCCTTGGGACGCAAGGTGAAAAATTTTGAGTAGCAGTAACATAAATTATATGGAGTGAATGCAAGAGAAACTTGTGGTCTGTGATTGGAAAGGAGAAAGAATAGGAAAATTGATATCAAACCAGAAAATGCTGAAAATTCTCAGCAGGACGGAGAACTTCTTTGGGGATAGACCAGTTCTGATGAAAGGTCACAAAAGTTAACTTGCTTCTCTCCCCACAGTTGCTGCCTGACTTGTTAAGTACAAAGAACAAAGAAAATTACAGCACAGGAACAGGCCCTTCGGCCCTCCAAGCCTGCACCGACCATGCTGCCTGACTGAACTAAAACCCCCTACCCTTCCGGGGACCATATCCATCTATTCCCATCCGATTCATGTATTTGTCGAGACGCCCCTTAAAAGTCACTACCGTATCCGCTTCCACTACCTCCGGCGGCAACGGGTTCCAGGCACCCATACTCTCGGTGTAAAAAATCTGCCTTGCACAACTCCTTTAAACCTTGCCCCTCGCACCTTAAACCTGTGCCCCCGAGTAATTGACTCTTCCACCCTGGGAAAAAGCTTCTGACTATCCACTCTGTCCATGCCTCTCATAATCTTGTAGACTTCTATCAGGTCACCCCTCAACCTCCATCGTTCCAGTGAGAACAAACTAAGTTTCTCCAACCTCTCCTCATAGCTAATGCCCTCCATACCAGGCAACATCCTGGTAAATCTTTTCTGTACCCTCTCCAAAGCGTCCACATCCTTCTGGTAGTGTGGCGACCAGAATTGAACACTATATTCCAAATGCGGCCTAACTAAGGTTCTATAAAGCTGCAACACGACTTGCCAATTTTTATACTCAATGCCCCGGCCGACGAAGGCAAGCATGCCGTATGCCTTCTTGACTACCTTCTCCACCCGCATTGCCACTTTCAGTGACCTGTGTACCTGTACACCCAGATCCCTTTGCCTATCAATACTCTTAAGGGTTCTGCCATTTACTGTATATTTCCTATCTGTATTAGACCTTCCAAAATGCATTACCTCACATTTGTCCACATTAAACTCCATCTGCCATCTCTCTGCCCAAGTCTCCAACCAATCTATATCCTGCTGTATCCCCTGATGGTCCTCATTGTCATCCACAAATCCACCAACCTTTGTGTCGTTCGCAAACTTACTAATCAAACCAGTTACATCTTCCTCCAAATCATTTATATATATTACAAACAGCAACGGTCCCAGCACTGATTCCTGAGGAATGCCACTTGTCACAGCCCTCCATTCAGAAACGCACCCTTCCACTGCTACCCTCTGTCTTCTTTGACTGAGCCAGTTTTGTGTCCATCTTGCCAGCTCACCTCTGATCCCAAGCGACTTCACCTTCTGCACCAGTCTGCCATGAGGGACCTTGTCAAAGGCCTTACTGAAGTCCACGCAGACAACATCCACGGCCCTATCCTCATCAATCATCTTTGTCACTTCCTCAAAAAACTCGATCAAGTTCATAAGACATGACCTCCCCTTCACAAAACCATGTTGCCTCTCACTAATACGTCTACTTATTTCCAAGTGGAAATAAATCCTGTCTCGAAGAATCCTCTCCAATAATTTCTCTACCACTGATGTAAGGCTCACCGGCCTGTATTCCAGCATTTTCTGTTTTTATTCCAAATTTCCAAGATATGTAGTCTTTTCTAATAGTTTGTCTCAAATTGAGACCATAATGCAACAAAGTTTAATTAGACCAGTAAAAACAGTTTTTAAAGTAATTTCCCCAAATGGTGTCAGGGTCATGACTATTTGTACGTGGAAACTGAACAAATCAGGTAGAACAACTTGCTTTTATATAGTGTCTTTAACATAACAAAACGCCTCTTCATAGGAACAGTATCTGATATCAAGCCTTGTAAGAACATGTTAGGGCGAAAACTTGGTCAGAGCACTTTAAAGGAGAGAGATAGGTTTAGGAAGGGAAATACAGAGTTTAGAGTTAAGGCAGCTTAAGGCATGGGCTCAACGAGAGGCAAATGGTACATGTCCAAGATGCCAGAATTGAGTGTTATAATATTCCCTATAAATGAGAGGTTTGAAAACCACACACTGCTTTACATACTGTACTTTTAGCCCCTACATTTTCTCTTTCTTTAAGAAAAGGAAGGGTCTACACTAGGTGCTAAGTGCAGAATGACATTTTCCATAGAAGGAGTTGAAGGTTCTACTCATACCATCATCCTTCTTGACCCCATCTGATGATGGTGTGCAGTTCTGGCTGAGAAAACCACTAGGTAATAGTTCCAACGCGATGTTGTGTCTGAGTGATCGCCTGTGAATAAGAATGCATTTTTCAATTTATGTTCAACAGGTCTCAGATTCCAAAGAGCAAAACAAAACACTCCAGAGACCTTAACTGGAGACCAACAAATAATAACACTGTCAGTATGCAATGTTACTTGTAAAATTGTTTTCCATATTGTATATACATGATGTACGTAGTCTTTCATTAAGCTCCAACTCTCAGGAGTTCAGGAAACTCATATTTTATTTGGAAGGAGGACTCAAATGTGCAGAACTCTGTAATGAAGTTACCAACTTGGTGCAAGCAGTCAATATTTAATCGCTGTAATTCAATAGCGTACTTTCCTGTTGCAGCATATGGTTTTACTTGATAGATTTCAACAACATTTTGAAACGGTTAATCAAGTGTGTTGCATTTAAATACTTTTCTCTCAAAATTCACAAGATTTTTCCATAACATATTAATAACACACATTTCAAAGAAACAAAACTACCCTTCCCCAACCAAAGAAAGAATTTCATTTGGATAGCAACTTCTCGTATCATAAGGATATCCAAACCCATTTACAGCCAATGAGTTACTTATAGACTGAAGTTCTGCCATGGTTGCAAAAAAAGTTAAGAAAGCGACAAAAGTCTCTAATTCTATCATTTCAAGAATGCTTATTTCAGATCAAGTCCTAGTAACCTATCTAATTCGGCTTCAAATTGAGCAGATTCTGAAATAAGAAAAAAAATCCCTTGTACTTTTTTTCGGATAGCAAAATGTGGCTCCCATTTTAACCAAACAGTAGGCTGATGTCAAATAAATGCTTATTGATCAAAGCACAGAAATGAACTGTTACAAACTACTTCACTAGTCTTTCTATAGAATTCCAATTGGAGCCACAACATATTTACAATGCTGAACATTTGTGTTACATCTGTGGAGGGGCATTTTCCCAGCCCGCTGCACAGCTCCAGCAGCACAGCAGGCCGGGAGACAGCAGCGGAGGCCGTTTAGCGGGTGCCATGGCCTCCGCAAGTCTCCAGGGCTGGATTTCCGGCGTTGTCAGCTGGAAATTGGCAGAGAGCTGATTTAAATGTTATAATGAGCATTTTAATCTCATTAGTCGGCCCAGGACTGAAGTTTCTGGGCCCGCTAATGAGTTTAAAATGTTCACTATAATATAATAATAAAATATCATAGTATGGAGACTCCCCAGAGGGTTAGAGGTGTGGAAGAGGGGGGTGCCCCCTGGGCATTACCAGCCTGGCAGTGTGAGCCTAGCCCCCAGCACTGTCCAAAAGTCGAGGGGAGCCGGGGCTAGCCCGGAGTGGTTAGTGATCCGGGGGGGGGGGGGGGGGGGTTTTGAGGGGCGCTGCAACCAAGCAATGCAGTGTTGCTGTGCTGGCCAGCGATTGAGCTGGCCAGCGATTGGGAGGCTGTCAGTGCGGGCCACTGCGCATGTGCCGATCTCTGCTCTGACAGATCAGCACATACGCAGTGGCCCACTCAGCGCTATGCTGTCAGCCACTTGGACAGGAATAGTGCCCGCCCACAGATTTTCAGAGTGAATCAAGCTAGGGCACTCTACAGTGCACAGAGCGTGGGAGATTAATTTTGAAAATGCTGCTGAAATAACCAGCGGGAGTTACTCCAGCTTTTATGCAAATTCAACATTTAGAATTTATTTGGAAGAATCCCCGGCCTGCTTTAGTTCCATTTCATCCATTTTTGTTCAAACTGAATTGCTGCATGATTAAATAGACCAGGAAGTCAATATAAATTCATATCCAAGCTTTCTTAGCAAATATATTATACATTTGCTCAAACTCTGCGCTGCAACATTTGCTGCTGTACTTCTAATTGACTGAACTTCTGTTAATATGACTACCAGACTTCAGCTCTTACCACCTTTCAAAGTGCACGAAATTAAACCAATTACTTTCTAAACAATTCTACTGGGTATATAAAAGCAAATTACTGCGGATGCTGGAATCTGAAACAAAAAAGAGAAAATGCTGGAAAATCTCAGCAGGTCTGGCAGCATCTGTAAGGAGAGGAAAGAGCTGACGTTTCGAGTCCAGATGTCCCTTTGTCAAAGCGGTCGTCTGGACTCGAAACGTCAGCTCTTTTCTCTCCTTACAGATGCTGCCAGACCTGCTGAGATTTTCCAGCACTTTCTCTTTTGACTACTGGGTATATAGTTCAGCAACAAATGGCACTGTCTAATAATACTTGGGGTCTATGCGTTAATTCTATGCATGGAATTGAAGTGCATATTCAGATTTAGCAAGTGCCATTGTTAACAGCACAAGCTTCTCAGCTGAACTCTGCACCGATGAAAGTTTAGATAAATAGGAACACAAATTTGATCGGAAATCAAAATGAATTAGGGTAACCTGAGACAACAAGAGCCACATTTTTGGCATTTGAATTTTCAACATCTAGTATCTGAACTCAAATTAGTTAATACTTCACATTTTTGAAACAACATGATATTATGTGAATGTTTCTAAATGACACAAACAAAGCAGTCATTCACATAGTTTATGTATTTTAAACAAGAAACTGTTAGTTTGAATCACTTCCAAACATTAATTTTTATAGAATGAAAATACTTTGGCTGGGATTTTGTGCCCCCGTTTGCCATGGGCATGAACGGGACAGGGTTGCAAAATGTCACGAGTGGTCCAAAATGAGAATTTCACCAGCGAGATCTTGCAACATGATTGTCACTGCACCCCCCCCCCCCCCCTCTTAATGTGGTTCACGTCCAGGAAGGTCAGGAACTCATTTAAATATATTTCAATATCATTAGAAGGTGGCATCACATCGGTAATACATTACAGCAGATCTGGAGAACATGAACCAGGCGAAGGGAATCTACCTGGGCCACAGAGGTAAGAACAGCTCCTGGGGGAGGTGGGGGCGGGGGGGGGGGGGGGAGGGGGAAGAGAAGAAGGATTAGGGAGCAGTGCTGGGGTACTGCCAGGGGCAGTGTCGAGAGAGCTGGGGTGAGAGGCTTTCTCTGGGGATGTCCGAGAGGGTTCCCCTTTGTGCGTGGGGAGATTCCCTGTGTGTGTGGGGGCTGGTGCCACTGTGTGCTTGAAGGGGGTCCCCGTGTGCATGGCAGAGGGGTGGGGGGGGGTTCTTATTTTTAGCAATGTTGGATTGTTGCCCTTTAAAAAGGGCACCCTGATCCCTGGAAAGCCGACGTTGCCAATGGGGTGAGAGCCGCCTCCAGCAATTTGTCACCCCAAAGTGCTGAAAAATATGATGCAGGAAAAGCCGGTAGTGTCGCTGGGGGGGCTGCACACTGCTTTCCTTGCCTGAGCCAACATTTTGGGAAAAAAAGAAAATTCCATCCCTAGACAAAAACCTCCTCAGCCAAGGTCAGCAAGTATAGGCAACAGAAAAACGTACCGTTTTTTGTTTGAAAACCCAAGGCTTTGTGAAGAATCTGCTATTATTTTCCGCTTCCATGTTGGAGTCATGATTATCGGAGTTCCTGAAGATGTTCCTAAGAAAAAGGTAATGGCTGCTTATTTGATAATCACAAACTTGAAGTGCTTAAAATATCTCTAAAGCTTTGCCGTTGTATTCCATCTCTTTTCTTAAATCATAAGCTGCACAAAGGAAAAGTGGGATGATGTGATATTCCATACATTTAAAAGTTATGGAAAATCATGTAGGGAATATATTATCCAAAGTACATACCCACTTTAAAATGAAAAGTATTCATTAAAATATCTGGTCAAACTTGTCTTAAATGGAAACATAAGAAGTTAGGTGTCCCTCAATTCCAGGACATTTTGATGGGAAGGCATCCAAGAAAGCTCCATTTAATATAACAATCATATAACAAATTCTGTCCAATCATGGTCCCCACATGAGGGACAAAAAAGATTTAAGCTGGCAAGACAGGACATTGCATCGCATGTTGGGCTCAATCAAACTAGATCCAAGCTGACAGGATGAGGCATTGCGCCCCCTCCTGGGCCTGATCTAACGCCTCACCTTAGCCAAAAGGCCGAGGTGGCTTAAAAAAACTGCATCAGGTAAAGCCTCGGTTTAACCTCATTGGCTGCCCTGATCCTTTACTCTATCCTCGCAGGCATCAGCACACCCCAAGTGCATGATCGTGGTTTCACCCCCACCAGGTAATACAGGAGCCTACAACTTTGACTTTGCCCAGCCTTCACTGTGCAATGCAGCTGTCCGAGGAGGCCACGCATCATCTATTTCACAAGTTTCCCCAGCTGTGAGGACACTGCCAAATCTAATTGGTTTCCATCCTACTCGCAGTTAAAAATTGGGAAGAGGAGGGACAAGTATACTGAATGAAATATTATCCACCCAGCCCTTCCTTCACATTTAATATTGCAGGTACACCATCTTTAATACTTTTGAGTTTTATTATAGATATATTCTTTCAGACACAGATCTTGCCGATAATCTCAGCTTGTATTCCCTTGAAACCAGAATGTGCCTTTAGCTGCAATGTTCATGCAAATTTGAAGAGACCGGTGTCAAATACAGAAGTATCATCGCTGTACTTTGCCTCACTGGATACAATATTGCTACTACATGATGTGTTTAACTTTAGTACAGATGAGTATAAATATCATCAGACAATGGCTTACACTATAAACCACAAGACAGGTTTTTGAACATTGAAGTGATAGAACGGCAATAATCAGTATAAACAATACATTCACAGTACTACACTATTCACCTCAAAATGTCAATTCTTGACATCAAAACAACTCTTGGAATATAGCTTTCTGCTTCTGTTGGCTGCACACCCAACTACCTTAAATTCACTGTTGTAAACATGATCCAAGATTTGTCTTCAAATTCCTTTGATAGCAGTCCATGTTAAAAAAACAATATTTTTTATGATTACATTTAGGCAGTCAGCCATTCTCAAACTTCCAGGCAATGAGGATGTTTGCTCATGATTGTAAGATATCCATAGGACACTGCTGGAAATGAAGGCACTAATATAAGTACCAAATAACATTTTGTTCTATGGGAACAATCTCCCTAATAGTGTATTTGGTATGCCCTCTCAGATAGATGTAAAAGATTCCACAACATTATTTGAAAAAAATCAGGGTTATTCTCACAATGTCTGTACTAATATTTACGCCTAAATCTATACACAAGTTTTTCTGTCGTTTACATGACAATATATGTATTCTTTGTTTGAACTGAAAAATTAAATAAACATTCATGCATTTTCCTACTTGTCTTCCAAAAAGTGCAATGGGATTTTTCATGCTCACCTTTACTTTAAGAGCAGGCTATTCTAACAACGTTAGAACAAAATCTAGCAACCAATTTCAATAATTAAGATCACCAAATATCGATTCTTGATTTTAGTGCACCCATTTGGTGTATGGAATGGAGTGTAGAGGACATGGGGGAAACTTGTGGGAGATTTATGATCCTAGGCTTGGTTAGAACAGGTTATTAATTTACAAGTTTGCCTGCAAACAAAAATGCTGTTACGATATTTCCAAACATTTGCTCCTTTTTTGTATAAATAATGTGAACAGTGTACATTTCTTGTTCTACATACCAGATGTGTCAGGTTGAGGAGTAGCAGAAGGTGTTCGATTTGCTTTAAGTTTACTTAGTGCTCCACTAACTATATCTGAAATGCAAGAGACAAAATAATGTTAATAGCCATATCAATCTTTCAACAATATTTGGCGGCACGGTAGCACAGTGGTTAGCACTGCTGCTTCACAGCTCCAGGGACCTGGGTTCGATTCCCGGCTTGGGTCACTGTCTGTGTGGAGTTTGCACATTCTCCTCGTGTCTGCGTGGGTTTCCTCCGGGTGCTCCGGTTTCCTCCCACATTCCAAAGATGTGCGGGTTAGGTTGATTGGCCATGCTTAAATTGCCCCTGAGATGTGTAGGTTAGAGGGAGTAGTGGGTAAAATATATGGGGGTAGAGCCTGGGTGGGATTGTGGTGGGTGCAGACTCGATGGGCCGAATGGCCTCTTTCTGTACTGTAGGGTTTCTATTCTATGAATATTTAAACTCCATGCCACTCTGTCCATTTTTGTGCAGCCTTCATAAATACAGAGCATAAATATATACATGACATATAAAAAATAAAATAACGTGCTCATTTGTTATATCATTGGCAACGTAAGCTGCAGAGTCCAATTATAAAAATACTGTTTAAGTAAATGACTTCAAAAACAGAATTCTAACCTCCAACACTACGCCGCCTTCGTCTCTTGCACTCCCCCATTGTTGAGCCATCGCCATCTTCTGAATTTTCTAACGAAGGTGTGCCAGATTCCACACAAACACCAATCATGGCTGGAATCTTATCCGAGACAAATTCTGGGACATGACCTTAAATCAATGGAATGATTATTAATAATTTACTGAAACCTAAATTATTAGCTAGTACAAAAATGCATTATAGATGGTGGCATTGCGTGCCCACCTCAGAGTTAAATTTCAACATAAAATGAATACACGAAGCTGTCCCAATTAGACTGCCACATTTAAAGCTACATTGAGTTATTGCTGACAGAATTGTTATGCGTTGGCATGTAAAAGGTCCTCGTATTTCAAAATAACTTCATTCTGTGAAGCACTTTCAAATATTTCAATAAGTTATGAGCTTCATAAGAGCAAGTTCCCACAAACAGCAATTAAATAACGAGCAGTTGATTTAGTGATGTTCATGGGATCTTTTACATCCACCTGAGAGTGTATTTTGAGGCCTTATTTAACCTCGCTACTAATATCATTAATTCTTATTTTCCAAAAGAGCATGTTTGTGATGAAACTAGGGTATAATCAAATTACTGATCTAGTTTTTAGCAGCACTACTGGTCTGCAACAGATGTCCATGTGGGGAAACAATGGTTAGCTAAGAAATGGACACTGACAATTAAAGCTCTGATGAAAAGTCATTCAGATTCAAAGCGTTAGCACTGTTCTCTCTCCACAGATACTGTCAGACCTGCTGAGATTTTCCAGTATTTTCTATTTTGTGACTAGCAATTTAATGTTTGCTCTTGGTTTTAAGGAGACTAATTTTACAAAAATGTTTTAGGGTTTGGAAAATGTTAACTGGGCAATTCGATTAGACAGGGAAATTAATGAGGAAGAAAAATAGGTTGCCTTTGAAAATATAGGTTGCCTTTGAAGAAAGTCATCTGAGATTAGGGTTGAAAAAAGACAAAAAATAATTTTACAGATTGAAGGGAGAGAATATTCTTTTGCACAAAGGGAAACAAAACCATTTATCAAGGCAGCTAACAGATTAATGGATAAGGAAGTTGACAATGACGATCGTAATTACAAACTTTTGTTTACAGTTACATAGGGAGGTAGAGGACCCTTATAGAGACTGCAGTGGGCCACTGAAAAGATACCTCAGAGATTCAAATGGACTCTCAAGGTATGGCAGCAATGCTAAATGATTCATTTGCAACAGTTTTCACTCCTCTGTATAGCACTCAATTTTCAGCTATGTAAAATGGATTGCGCTGCAGGTCCAGGTGACGTCTATCCAAGATATAACCTGTGCTTTCTGAGCTCCTTTCCCGAATCCGTGGCAGCTCATCAATATCTGGGGCTGCAGTTAGATTGGAAGAATGCTCATGATTTTCAAAATGGGTGACAAGTCAGACGCAGGAATAATAGGCCAGTGAGCCCGATGTCAGTTATAGGCAAGATGCTTGAACAGAAAATACGAGATATTGGGGGCGAGTCTCCCAAAAGCAGCGCAGCGGGCCGGGAGACATCAGTGGAGACCGTTTAGTCGGATTTCTGGCGTCATCAGCACCGCACCAGAAATCGGTGCTGCACTGTATAATTTATGCGAATCACGATTATCATCCTATTAGCGGGTCTGGGGCTGAAATCCCCGGACCCGCAAGTCTCTCCCCCCTGCCAGCCTCTCCCTCCCAGCCCGAGTGTTTCGCTCCAGTGGTGTTTACAATAGCTGCCCACTTGCGGGTAGCTAGCCCAACCCCGCTGGAGTGAAGGGTGGCCATCAAGGCCCCCCAGGAGGTCAGGGGTTAAGGGAGATGCCCGCTGGGCATTGTCAGCCTGGCAGTGTCAATCTGGGCCCCTGGCACTGTCCACCAGGCATCAGGTAATGCCAAAGGGGCTGGGGGAAATCGAAGCGGGCTGAGGGGCAGCAATCGGGAGGCTGGCAGTGCGGGGCCACTGCGCATGCGCCGATCTCGGAAATTACGCAATTACAAAATTACGCAAATTCAACACTTAGCATCTTTTTGGGAGAATCGCCCCTGTTGTTTATGAGAAGACTTTTAAATGATCCACAAATCTTCTAGAAAAATAAATTTTTTCTCTGTCGGAATTTTTTTTAAATCTAGGTAAATTCATTTATAAATGGGAAATTTGCCACAGATCATAAAATGAAGCTAGTATCACCGTGCCAGTTTTAGGCCAATTTGCCATGGTCTGAACTATTAAAGAAATAACCTTGGAATTCTTTGGAAAATTCTTCTCAAATAGCTTACGATTAGACCTGAAGTTGCAAGGCTCGAGCTGAGATTGATTGTACTGTCAAAGATAACTTAAAAGGTTTCCATTAAAAATGTGTGATGCTGAATTTAGTTTCTTCCCCCAATTTGAGTTAAACCCTGTTCAATCATTCATGTGGTTATAATTTGCACAGAGAACTGACTTACCGAAGCTCTGTGCCCTTCAACTGGCAAAACTGTTGACAGGCTAAATGGTCTTCTGTGCTGTAACTATTCTATGATTCTATAAACTGAGTAATGAATTGATAGGTGATAGTCAGCATGGTTTTGTGGCAGGTAGGTCGTGCCTTACTAACCTTATTGAGTTTTTTGAGAAAGTGACCAAGGAGGTGGATGGGGGCAAGGCAGTGGACGTGGTATATATGGATTTTAGTAAGGCGTTTGATAAGGTTCACCATGGTAGGCTTCTGCAGAAAATGCAGATGTATGGGATTGGGGGTGATCTAGGAAATTGGATCAGGAATTGGCTAGCGGATAGGAAACAGAGGGTGGTGGTTGATAGTAAATATTCATCATGGAGTGCGGTTACAAGTGGTGTACCTCAGGGATCTGTTTTGGGGCCACTGCTGTTTGTAATATTTATTAATGATCTGGATGAGGGTATAGTTGGGTGGATTAGCAAATTTGCTGATGACACCAAAGTCGGTGGTGTGGTAGACAGTGAGGAAGGGTGTCGTAGTTTGCAGGAAGACTTAGACAGGTTGCAAAGTTGGGCCGAGAGGTGGCGGATGGAGTTTAATGCGGAGAAGTGTGAGGTAATTCACTTTGGTAGGAATAACAGATGTGTTGAGTATAGGGCTAACGGGAGGACTTTGAATAGTGTGGAGGAGCAGAGGGATCTAGGTGTATGTGTGCATAGATCCCTGAAAGTTGGGAATCAAGTAGATAAGGTTGTTAAGAAGGCATATGGTGTCTTGGCGTTTATTGGTAGGGGGATTGAATTTAGGAGTCGTAGCGTTATGTTGCAACTGTACACAACTCTGGTGCGGCCGCACTTGGAGTACTGTGTGCAGTTCTGGTCCCCACATTACAGGAAGGATGTGGAGGCTTTGGAGAGGGTGCAGAGGAGGTTTACCAGGATGTTGCCTGGTATGGAGGGGAGATCCTATGAGGAGAGGCTGAGGGATTTGGGATTGTTTTCGCTGGAAAGGCGGCGGCTAAGAGGGGATCTTATTGAAACATATAAGATGATTAGAGGTTTAGATAGGGTGGATAGTGATAGCCTTTTTCCTCTGATGGAGAAATCCAGCACGAGGGGGCATGGCTTTAAATTGAGGGGGGGTAGTTATAGAACCGATGTCAGGGGTAGGTTCTTTACCCAGAGGGTGGTGAGGGATTGGAATGCCCTGCCAGCATCAGTTGTAAATGCGCCTAGTTTGGGGGCGTTTAAGAGATCCGTAGATAGGTTCATGGACGAAAAGAAATTGGTTTAGGTTGGAGGGTCACAGTTTTTTTTTTTAACTGGTCGGTGCAACATCGTGGGCCGAAGGGCCTGTTCTGCGCTGTAATGTTCTATGTTCTATGTTCTAAACAGGAGCCCATAACCACAACTTCACTTCAAACATAAAATGCACGAAAAGATTACAGATTAATTACAGCATAGAAAAGTTATTTATCAAAAGTAAAATGGAATTCAGATGCAATATTCAACTTTCAATCATCAAAATCTCATACGATGTCGTGTTTTGACACCCACTAGTCGGACTCATAAGTAGATTAAGTACTTGCTCCAAATTTCTGACACAAAAAAATTTCTTGTAATCCATAAATTTACATCCTCTCTCCCCCAAACTTCAATGGTCAATTTCATGCTAAAAACAACACTAATTTACCTTCCCAAGTTTGAGGCATAGATCCTAGATTCCAAACAGCCAACTCATATATCTGAAATTTTTGAAGTCATAGACCCTAGTCTTACCTTTGACAAGTTGCTTTCCCCTTAGTAACAGCAGCCCTCCCACCACTGAAGTAGTTTCAACCAAAGAATGGACTGAGGGTTAAAAGTCCTGTCTATCCTGAAAAACGTTACTCAGTATTCCAAATCAAGGCTCCCAGGGTTGAACTTTTGCCTGTGGGTGCTGACGCCACTGTTGTAAAGCAATGAGGATCAGGGACCCGTACACGGCAGTGTCAGGACCCACAAGGGGATTTTTGAGGAAGCAACCAATTACATGGTTATTGCCAGGAGATGTCTCCATCCATCAGCCAGGCTTTGACTGCTGCCAGGTACTCACTGGTCAACTGGAAAATTCCAGTCAACTTCAGAACACCGGGCTTAATGAGCTACGTGTCAAAATGAGCTGGAAGGAGGAACATGCTGGCAAACTGGTATGCAGCTCCCCTAAGTCAATTTTCTGCCCCCCATTTCCTCCGGCGCGCCCCAACATGGTTCAAAATTTCTGCCCATTAGTTCCACCAACTTAGAGACTTAAAATTTGCAAATATATTTAACTGCCTTATTTATTAACTCAAGAACAATACATTTTAAATTAAGTAGACCAGATATGTAGATAGAATATAATGAATACGAGTAAATTGACAGATTTAGAAACACATCCTTATACAGAGCAATAAGTACAATAAAGCCAAAATATTGCAATTCAAAATGCAGTTCAATGCCATAATCGTCAAGTAGAGAAATAAATTTCAACAAAAAAATTGGTCTTACATTCAACATTATTTTCTACTTTTTTAAACGGAAGTATAACATATTTAAGAAATCTTGCAGTACTAAACAGGAATTTTAAAATGCAGTCAGAAACATAAAGCTTCTAAGTAGGTTAAACTAATGCTGAAGGATCAACTTTGAAAGGGAGAGATATACACAGTGGTTAGCACTGCTGCCTCACAGCACCAGGGACGTGGGTTCGATTCCCGGCTTGGGTTATGTTTGTGCGGAGTTTGCACGTTCTCCCTGTGTCTCTCCTCCGGGTGCTCTGGCTTTCTCCCACAGTCCGAAAGACGTGCTGGTTAGGTGCATTGACCATACTAAATTCTCCCTCATTGTACACAAGAACATAAGAACGAGGAGCAGGAGTAGGCCATTTGGCTCCTCGAGCCTACTCCGCCATTCAATAAGATCATGGCTGATCTTTTTGTGAACTCAGCTCCACTGACCTACCCAATCACCATAACCCTTAATTCCTTTACTGTTCAAAAATCTATCAATCTTTGTCTTAAAAACATTCAATGAGGCAGCCTCAACTGCTTCACTGGGCAGGGAATTCCACAGATTCACAACTCTGAGTGAAGAAGTTCCTCCTCAACTCAGTACCCGAACAGATGCTCAAGTGTGGTGACAAGGGGATTTGCAAAGTAACTTCATTGCAGTGTTAATATAAGCCTAGTTGTGACACTAATAAATAAAGTTGTGACACTAATAAATGGGATTTCCCAATCTAGAAGCCATGAAACGTTCAGAAAATAGCTGACAACAGGATTCGTAAGGTTCTTGGTAGGTAGTTGCAAGCTATTCTTTTAACAAGCTGCACTCTGCATTATTAATCTTTGTAAAAACAATGAGCATTATTGAGGAAAGATGCTTAAATTCTGCCAGTAACTCGGCCAGACCATCTGAAAGGCTGGCACAGCTCCAAAATTTCTTTCTTGCGTGCTAAGAAGTACCTGACCTTTTAAAATTGTGGAACTGGAAGAAGTCTAACAGAGAATTTCAAAATCTGCTTGGGACTGGGGGCGGCATTTTAAATTTATAATAGAATATGATCTGCATGTAAAAGATCATTGACATTGCACTGGTAATTACTTTAATTGAAAAGAATTTCCAGTGTGGAGTACTTTTTTCCTCACAAAACTACAGTACAACTTTGCGCCAATAAGTCACATGCTAGCTCACCAGCAAAGGCATAGAAATCCAAAAGTTGATGAAATATGGTTAACAAGTAACACCAAGTTGAAAAACAAAAGCCACGTGCACAAATGGATTATACAAAATTCGATGCTCGTTAGATCACACAGCAACTGTACCCCAAAAGTTACAACAAAAGGCAAGACAACAAGCGATGGTGAGATTGTGCTTTAAAGTCACCAGTAAGCTAAAGCATTAGCGTTTTTTTTGGTTGATGAATAGAAGTGTAAAAATTTGACCTGACGAGTCTATACGATCAGGTCACACTCAATAAATCCCACAGTGGCTGGCAATAAACACACTGCATCCATTTTCCTCACCCTTAAGATGAATTTTAATAAATGTGATCCCAGGGTCAGAAAATGTGAGGCGCAAAATTAGCATCTTTCACAGTTGAACAGAATTGTCTTAGGCATAACAATAAATAGCAACTTTGTGTCATGGACTGATATGATACCAGCCATTCTGCTGAGTCTTTGACCTCACCTATGTCACTATCGGAGCACACTAAAATAGAAGCAAAACGCTGCAGATGCTGCAACTCTGAAAAAAGCAGCAAGTGCTGAAAATACTAAGCAGCAAACTTGCTTTCTTTATCCACAGATGTTGCCAGACCCGCTGATTATTTTCAGCACTTTGACACCTTTCAACCAGCCAATATAGAATGGTAATGTTCGCAGGAAGAACAAAGGTAGCGAAGAAACATTAAAAAAAACACACAAAACAATACATACCAATGTGTTCAAAATTGTCAATCAGTGTGTGCACAGCTGCAGCTTGAAGCTGGAGCTGCTTCTCGGTCAATGCAGTTATTTTTTCACTTCCTTCACCTGAATGGAACAAATTTGGCGCAATCACTACAGCTAGGTTACTGGCATCCATTTTGTTATCTTCTGATCTGTATAGGGAACAAAACGTTCACCAAATAGACTTTAAACAATCTTTGGAACCATCTTCACATTTCTCTAACCCATCTTCCCTTTTCCATTGTGTTTCTGGCCTGTCTTTAAAAGGGTTTACACAGGCGTATTCCCCCACTAGTGCAGTGCAGAAGGAAGCTATTTGGCCCATCGAGTTTGGGCAGCACAGTGGCACAGTGGTTAGTATTGCTGCCTCACAGCGCCAGGGGCCCGGGTTCGATTCCCGGCTCGGGTCACTGTCTGTGCAGAGTTTGCACGTTCTCCCTGTGTCTGCATGCGTTTCCTCCGGTTTCCTCCCACAGTCCAAAAATGTGCAAGTTAAGTGAATTGGCCATGCTAAATTCTCCCTCAGTGTACCCAAACAGGCACCGGAGTGTGATGACAAGGGGATTTTCACAGTAACTTCATTGCAGTGTTAATGTAAGCCTACTTGTGACTAATAACTAAACTTTTAACTTTACTTTGCACCGACTCTCTGAAAGAGTATCTTACACAGACCCTCTCCCCCTGCCCTATCTCCATAACCCCACAAATTTACCATGGTTAATCCATCTAACCTGCACATCTTGGAACACTAAGGGCAATTTAACAGTTTGAAAATATGATGGAGTCAGGAGATAAAAAAGGTAGCTAACAGACTGGACAAAATGTAGAGAAAAACATTTTCGCAGTAAATTAATTCACACTAAAATGTACCTCAATTCTTTATACATTGGCAGCTATCTTGATTCATATATACTACATAGTATTTCTATCATACCTGAGGGACACATTTTTAAGGAAATTCAGGAAGTAGCGCAGTGTATCTATGGTTTTCTCAGGCAATAAACAGGATAGAAGAATTGTAGCAGTAATGCTCTCATCATTTTGTAGTTGCTGTGCCTTGAAGAAAGCTTCGTGTAATTCTGTTGGAAAGATTGGTTCAGGTAGCTCTCTGAAAAACTGTTTCACCAGCCCTGCCACATCACAAGGGGGCGCCATTGTAATACATTTTTCACCTTGGTCCACTTTGGCCTGGTTCGAAAAACAAACAAAACACACATATTATTATAATATGGAAAAGGAGGAAGGCAATTCGATGGTATCACATGTCCAACCCCCTCCCTACCGTTTTTGTATCAAAATTATTTTGAAGTACAAGCACACTAGTTACCATGGGGGGGTTTTAAAATAATTACGGAACATTTTTCTTAACAACCAATTTCCTTTAGCCCGAACGCTCAAGAAAACATTCAGTGAGAAAACAAAGTGCACGGCTTTTATTTCACAAAAGCACCATTTCCTTCATTACCAAACAGCTGAGTATCAGTATGACAAGTGAGGGAAATGTTACAGAAATAAAAAGGAACATTGTATGTGCATTTTAAAGCTTCTACACTCAGAAATACACTTTGCTACAAATTGCATTTATACTCTGCCTTTAACGTAAAACGCTGCTCCTCAGCATTCCAACAAAAATTTGATATCATGGGTGCAATTTTGGGATAATTTTACCCAAAGTTGTGACACAACTTTTCACTCAACTGATGAAGGAGCAACACTCCGAAAGCTTGTGCTACCAAATAAGCCTGTTGGACTTTAACCTGATATTGTGAGACTTCTTACTGTGCCCACCCACTTTCACAGGCTCTGGTCCAAACCAACCCCCGCCCGCCCCAAGATCATTTTGAAAACCAGGAGTGATTTGAGTCGGCGTAATAGCCCAGAGAAGATCATGCTCGGGATTTTCGTTGGTGCAAGTCACGTTTTTGGCCTCTCTGGTGTGCGAGAGTCAGGCTTTCATCTGCATCCTATTAACGGGATGCAAATGAGGTTCACGCCGGCCGCTGAGGGTTTTCAGACCCACCATGACAGCCACCAGCAGGAGATCCTGCTGCAAATTCAAGTCAGCATGAAACCGATTTCTGAACCACATACCACATTCTCTTATTCTGTCTGTCATCGAACACGCCGGCAAGGGCTTGGGAGAATTCAATCCAGTTTTTGGAATATCAAGATTCCACAATAACAGAGGTGAAAACAACCACTTCTGTGCCCATGAAGGACTGGGAAAATTAGAACTATTCCCATTTCAGTGTAATTCAGGTGCAAAGTTAACATTTGATCGCAAAGCAGTATTTTTCTTTGATCTTTGTTACCTTCAAAGCTTTAAGGCGAATCACAGATCCTGATTTTCTGAAGAGTCCCTCTGTGTGAACGTGCTTTTCTAAATAGCCACAGGCATCAACTAAAAACCTGCAAAGTCAGATCATGACTGATCAGCACAAAACCATAACTGTTAAGATTCACTACATTTGATATTTCTTTAATATCTTAGAGAGTTTTGAGTTATAAACTTTTCAGTTAACACAAAAACTGCATTATAGACGGAATTCTACCGACACGTCTGCCCGAGGTTCGTACGATCTTGCCTGAGGCCAACGGAGAGTGCTGTCCTCTGAGCCGAGCCTGCCCCCGGAATCAGGGTGGGCATGCTGGTAAAATTCCAGCCTATATTTAAATAAACTTCAGACGGTTGAAATGGCATAAGAATAATTTTCACTAAAATGCTCCCATTTCATATATTTTTTTTAAAAAGAGATAAAATGGGCTATCAAACGCACTGTGGAATCTTTGAATTGTGGAGCAAGATTTCAATTGTGGCTCAAAACCTCAATGTTGTGATGACTTCCGGGTCCCAACCCCGCGTAATGCGGAAAGGCGGATGAACAGCAATTTTGCTATGCAAATGTGTTTAAGTGCTTAGGAATCGTGTTCGCTACTGACCCCACCCTCTCCAACAATCCAAAACCTGAGCCCTGGTGGCATGTTATACGCAATTTATTGGAACTACATTCAAATAGTCAATGGGCCAAAGCACCCAAAGCTGATATTCTGAAACAAAGTCCATTGGTATAATGTAAATAGTTACCTATTAAGTTTATCCAAAGATATTTTAACTTAGTAACCAAACAAAATGCATTTAAACAAATAGTCTTAATACCATCACATTGGCCTCTGACAAAGAGTCATCCAAACTCAAAACGTTTGCTCTGTTCTCTCTCCACAAATGCTTTCAGACCTGCTGAGATTTTCCAGCATTCTTTCTGTTTCAGATTCCAGCATCTGCAGTAATTTGGTTTTATCTTAGTCTTCACATCATGTGAAGCCAAGAAATTGGCCTCTCTGCACTGCAATAATTGATGATGCAAGTTATACATCGTTACCCATTGCATCAATCACCTATCCTTTTTTCTGGATTGCCAAAATTAAAGCTAATAATTTATGCAGTGTCATAAAGTACCGGCACAACTATCATTTGGCCATTTTAGTTTCTCCAAAAATGGCATATTTTGCAAACAACAATAATTGTGTTAATATTGTCTACACCTGCACCGTTAAAAGGATTTGAATTATACCAGTGAGATAAAGTGGGAATAGGATTAAAAATTATTTGAATTACCAGGTCATTTGAATTAAATGATTAAATTATGAATAGATCAAGGTCTAAAACATAGGAAAATACAATTCACTTTCTAAAAGTATTCTACTTTAATCATCAAACAAAATTGCATTTAAACAACAGTCCCAATACTTTTCCAATAAAAAAAATCAAGAATGGGAACTTCTTTATTTATAAACATTTTAAAATTAAAAACAAGATCACTAACTAAACATTTAATAACCTCAACCATTTGACCAGGAAAAAAAATCAATTCAACCTCTTTTGCTACTCACTGTGGAACAGTGGCATGTTCAAGGACAGTGCATTGTGGCAGAGCATGCAGAGGGGTTCCAAACACTTCATTGTATGCTATCTTCTTGTCCTAAAAACAATTGTAAAAAGAGTGCACAATTGCATCGAATTAGATATTACCCATGTTACCAAAATAACCCAGAGAAAATTAAAGAGTAATTTTTAATAGAGATACAACCTATGAAATTACATATCGGGTTAAATTCCAGAAAAATCCTGCCATTCGCTCGACTTGATTAAATCTTAGCTTTGCCAAAATTTTCTGAACCTGAGCAAGAATCCCTGTGAAAATTCAACTCACAGGGAGGTGAAGTCTCCTCAGCAGTTTGACTCAAAGACTGAAACATGCTTATCATAGCTGGACTTTGCAATTAAAGATTAATGACATCAAGTTCAAAAATAGGTATTCCTCTTGAAATCTGATTACTAACAAACCAAAATTCTTTCAAAGCAAAATCATTTATTTTCCTTAGTTTTCTTCTCGTGCAATATTAATTGTTGCTCCCCTTGAGATTTCATACACTTGGTTTCTACCCTGAATTGTGCAAAATGAAAAGCTTCGACAGCACGTCTCAATACTAAAATTCTGTACGATCAAACAATTATTTGTGTACCTTCTCATAAAATAGACATGCTGTATCATTCAAATTCCTTTCTGCTTGAGAGTTCTTCCCATCAAATGCATAACGTCACATTTTCCAACATTATATTCCATGTGATTCCACTGCCTTACCACTGCCCTCAGTCGAGATTATGTACATAAGTTCCTGGATATGAATGTACAACCTTACTCAGAGACAGGAGCATTAATACTGAGCCAGGACTGACTCTCAATGGCCCTTCATGACAACAAAATAAGTATCCCTATATGTACCCTCGTTGGTAATATAGAAAAATGAGATCCGCCTTCACAGGAAAAAATAATCATAATACCGATTCATTTATACAATAAAATTATCTTGCATCTGATTTACATGTTCTGGGCTATGATAAAGGAATAATTTGATTAGGGATAGTCAACACGGTTTTGTGAAGGGTACGTCGTGCCTCACAAACCTTATTGAGTTCTTTGAGAAGGTGACCAAAGAGGTCGATGAGGGTAAAGCAGTTGATGTGGTGTATATGGATTTCAGTAAAGCATTTGATAAGGTTCCCCACGGTAAGCTATTGCAGAAGATACGGAGGCATGGGATTGAGGGTGATTTAATGGTTTGGATCAGGAATTGGCTAGCTGTAAGAAGACAGAGGGTGGTGGCTGATGGGAAATGTTCATCCTGGAGTTCAGTTACTAGTGGTGTACCGCAAGGATCTGTTTTGGGGCCACTGCTGTTTGTCATTTTTATAAATGACCTGGATGAGGGCGTAGAAGGATGGGTTAGTAAATTTGCGGATGACACTAAAGTCGGTGGAGTTGTGGACAGTGCGGAAGGTTGTTGCAGGTTACAGAGGGACATAGATAAGCTGCAGTGCTGGGCTGAGAGGTGGCAAATGGAGTTCAATGCGGAAAGGTGTGAGGCGATTCACTTTGGAGGGAGTAACAGGATTACAGAGTACTGGGCTAATGGTAAGATACTTGGTAGTGTGGATGAACAGAGAGATCTCGGTGTCCATGTGCATAGATCCCTGAAAGTTGGCACCGAGGTTGATAGGGTTGCTAAGAAGGCGTACGGAGTGTTAGCTTTTATTGGTAGAGGGATTGAGTTTCGGAGCCAGGAGGTCATGTTGCAGCTGTACAAAACTCTGGTGCGGCCGCACTTGGAGTATTGCGGTTCTGGTCACCGCATTATAGGAAGGATGTGGATGCATTGGAAAGGGTGCAGAGGAGATTTACCAGGATGTTGCCTGGTATGGTGGGAAGGTCTTATGAGGAAAGGCTGAGGGACTTGAGGTTGTTTTCGTTAGAGAGAAGAAGGTTAAGAGGTGACTTAATAGAGGCATACAAGATGATCAGAGGATTAGATACGGTGGATAGTGAGAGCCTTTTTCCTCGGATGGTGATAGCTAGCACGAGGGGACATAGCTTTAAATTGAGGGGGTGATAGATATAGGACAGATGCCAGGGGTAGGTTCTTCACTCAGAGAGTAGTAAGGGTGCGGAATGCCCTGCCTGCAGCAGTAGTGGACTCGCCAACACTAAGGGCATTTAAATGGTCATTGGATAAACATATGAATGATATTGGAATAGTGTAGGTTAGATGGGCTTTAGATTGGTTTCACTGGTCGGTGCAACATCGAGGGCTGAAGGGCCTGTACTGCGCTGTAATGTTCTATGTTCTATATACAAGAGGGAATTGCATTTTCCAAAGTATGAAGACATGAAACTAAACCTGTGCCACTTGAGGAAATGGGGTTCCTTAAATTAGATATAGTTTGTAGAATGGTTTAAATTATAATTATATTGTGAACAATGTTAGGTTGCCCTGG
The DNA here is from genome assembly GCF_964213995.1 of Mustelus asterias. Taxonomy (NCBI): domain Eukaryota; kingdom Metazoa; phylum Chordata; class Chondrichthyes; order Carcharhiniformes; family Triakidae; genus Mustelus; species Mustelus asterias. The sequence continues at coordinate 4,952,391 of NC_135818.1, read as the reverse complement.
CAGGATCTCTCCTTACAGATGCTGCCAGACCTGCTGAGATTTTCCAGTGTTTTCTCTTGTAGTTTCAGATTCCAGCATCCGCAGTAATTTGCTTTTATCCAGTGTTAGATTGCCCTTCAGGCCCATGATGTGATTTAATGCATATTCATATTCCTTCTATCCCAGCCGCCACACTGTTGTACATGTAAGCAACTGAGCCTGCACTCACTTTTATTACCCATTTTTGAGCTCATACTGCCATATAACGAATATGCACCAAACATTGAACTTTGAAAACAAACTCAAAGAGCTATCTGATATGTGACGGAGTAGGAACTGCTGGCTGAGTCTACAGTAGTTCATTGACTTCATGCTGTGACCCAAACACCAGTGGTCAGAGTCAGCATTAAGGCTGTGAATTCAAATATCCTAGACCACGTCCAATTTGAAATCAAAGCAAAGTTCAATCAAATCTTAACAGAAAATAATCATTCAACCTCCTAAATTCAGTTGGCATCTACTTGGATTAGTTGAACAATCACAGATAATAATAATAACCACATTTAGCAAGCATGGAAACAAATGAACGGGATTTTATATAACAGCGAATGATAGGAGCTTCAGTTAAATTGGGTAAGTAAAATTTGGAATTCCTTGCAAAACGGCTTAGAGATACAAAGAACAAAGAAAATTACAGCACAGGAATAGAACCTTCGGCCCTCCAAGCCTGCACCGACCATGCTGGCCGACTGAACTAAAACCCCCTACCCTTCCGGGGACCATATCCCTCTATTCCCATCCTATTCATGTATTTGTCAAGATGCCCCTTAAAAGTCACTACCGTATCTGCTTCCACTACCTCCGCCGGCAACGAGTTCCAGGCACTCACTACTCTCTGTGTAAAAAATCTGCCTCGTACATCTCCTTTAAACTTTGCCCCTTGCACCTTAAACCTGTGCCCCCTGGTAATTGACTCTTCCACCCTGGGAAAAAGCTTCTGACTATCCACTCTGTCCGTGCCTCTCAGACATGGTATTCAGTCTTATGTCCTGAATTTACATTAAACCAAGGTAAATATTAATATTTCAATCCAGTTCTTTGCTTTCCCCTTGTCCAATATCAACACTATAGCTCACTGTAAAGAAATCTTGTTTGAAAACCATATGAACCCCATCCCAAGTTGCCCTTGAGAAGGTGGTGGTGAGCTGCCTCCTTGAATCGCTGCAGTCCACGTGCTGTGGGTTGACCCACAATGTTGTTAGGGAGGGAATTCCAGGATTATGACTCAACGACAGCGAAGGAACTGCAATATATTTCCTATAATGCTATCCAAACAAACAAAATTCAACCGCTAACCATTATCAAGTTGGTTCTTTATTTATTCGATTCAGTAATTTATTAATTCTATAAGTGTTTGATGCTTTCACATCTGTAATCACAAAGCAACTCATAAGATGTTCCATTCTATCCATTTCCCTGCCTGCCATGGGAATCTGGACAATAAGCAAAGATCTGTGGAAGAAAACAGGCCTTTGAACTTTAGATGCTAAGATGTGTGTTTAAGGTTCCACATACAAACCAGACCATTAAACAAACGAAGAGGTGTTTGAAATTGAGAGCGAGAAAAAATTTTAAAAGTGACATTGAGAAAAGAAAATGTCAATATTACGGCCACTTGATCAGAGCTAAAGAACAAGAGATCTCTTCAAGTCCAATGTAAACATTGTCACTTACTAACCCCCCCAGTCTAATGTAAACATTATCAGTCACTAACCCCCCCAGTCTAATGTAAACATTATCGGTCACTAACCCCCCAGACTAATGTAAACATTATCAGTCACTAACCCCCCAGTCTATTGTAAATATTGTCACTCACTAACCCCCCAGACTAATGTGAAAATTATCAGTCACTAACCCCCCCCACTCTAATGTAAACATTGTCACTCACTAACCCCCCTCCACTCTAATGTAAACATTGTCACTCACTAACCCCCCCAGTCTAATGTAAATATTGTCACTCACTAACCCCCCAGTCTAATGTAAACATATCAGTCACTAACCCCCCCAGACTAATGTAAAGATTATCAGTCACTAACCCCCCCAGACTAATGTAAAGATTATCAGTCACTAACCCCCCCCAGACTAATGTAAAGATTATCAGTCACGAACCCCCCCAGACTAATGTAAAGATTATCAGTCACTAACCCCCCCCCAGTCTAATGTAAACATGATCAGTCACTAACCCCCCCAGTCTAATGTAAACATTGTCACTAACCCCCTCCCCGCCAGTCTAATGTAAACATTCTCACTCACTAACCCTCCCCACTCTAATGTAAACATTGTCACTAACTCCCCCCCAGTCTAATGTAAACATTGTCACTCACTAACCCCCCAGTCTAATGTAAATATTGTCACCCACTAACCCCCCAGTCTAATGTAAACATATCAGTCACTAACCCCCCCAGTCTAATGTAAAGATTATCAGTCACTAACCCCCCCCAGCCTAATGTAAACATGATCAGTCACTAACCCCCCCAGTCTAATGTAAACATTGTCACTAAACCCCTCCCCGCCAGTCTAATGTAAACATTCTCACTCACTAACCCTCCCCACTCTAATGTAAACATTGTCACTAACTCCCCCCAGTCTAATGTAAACATTGTCACTCACTAACCCCCCAGTCTAATGTAAATATTGTCACCCACTAACCCCCCAGTCTAATGTAAACATATCAGTCACTAACCCCCCCAGTCTAATGTAAACATTATCAGTCACTAACCACCCCCAGTCGAATGTAAACATTATCAGTCACTAACCCCCCCAGTCTAGTGTAAACATTATCAGTCACTAACCCCCCCAGTCTAATGTAAACATATCAGTCACTAACCCCCCCAGTCTAATGTAAACATTATCAGTCACTGACCCCCCAGTCTAATGTAAACATTATCAGTCACTAACCCCCCCAGTCTAATGTAAACATTATCAGTCACTGACCCCCCAGTCTAATGTAAACATTATCAGTCACTAACCCCCCCAGTCTAATGTAAACATATCAGTCACAAACCCCCCAGACTAATGTAAACAATATCAGTCACTGACCCCCCCAGACTAATGTAAACAATATCAGTCACTGACCCCCCCCAGACTAATGTAAAGATTATCAGTCACTAACCCCCCCAGACTAATGTAAACAATATCAGTCACTGACCCCCCCAGACTAATGTAAACAATATCAGTCACTGACCCCCCCAGACTAATGTAAACAATATCAGTCACTGACCCCCCCAGACTAATGTAAAGATTATCAGTCACTAACCCCCCCCAGACTAATGTAAACAATATCAGTCACTGACCCCCCCAGACTAATGTGAAGATTATCAGTCACTAACCCCCCCAGACTAATGTAAAGATTATCAGTCACTAACCCCCCAGACTAATGTAAACATGATCAGTCACTAACCCCCCCAGTCTAATGTAAACATTGTCACTAACCCCCTCCCCGCCAGTCTAATGTAAACATTCTCACTCACTAACCCTCCCCACTCCAATGTAAACATTGTCACTAACTCCCCCCAGTCTAATGTAAACATTGTCACTCACTAACCCCCCAGTCTAATGTAAATATTGTCACCCACTAACCCCCCAGTCTAATGTAAACATATCAGTCACTAACCCCCCCAGTCTAATGTAAACATTATCAGTCACTAACCCCCCCAGTCTAATGTAAACATATCAGTCACTAACCCCCCCAGTCTAATGTAAACATTATCAGTCACTGACCCCCCAGTCTAATGTAAACATTATCAGTCACTAACCCCCCCAGTCTAATGTAAACATTATCAGTCACTGACCCCCCAGTCTAATGTAAACATTATCAGTCACTAACCCCCCCAGTCTAATGTAAACATATCAGTCACAAACCCCCCAGACTAATGTAAACAATATCAGTCACTGACCCCCCCAGACTAATGTAAACAATATCAGTCACTGACCCCCCCCAGACTAATGTAAAGATTATCAGTCACTAACCCCCCCAGACTAATGTAAACAATATCAGTCACTGACCCCCCCAGACTAATGTAAACAATATCAGTCACTGACCCCCCCAGACTAATGTAAACAATATCAGTCACTGACCCCCCCAGACTAATGTAAAGATTATCAGTCACTAACCCCCCCCAGACTAATGTAAACAATATCAGTCACTGACCCCCCCAGACTAATGTGAAGATTATCAGTCACTAACCCCCCCAGACTAATGTAAAGATTATCAGTCACTAACCCCCCAGACTAATGTAAACATGATCAGTCACTAACCCCCCCAGTCTAATGTAAACATTGTCACTAACCCCCTCCCCGCCAGTCTAATGTAAACATTCTCACTCACTAACCCTCCCCACTCCAATGTAAACATTGTCACTAACTCCCCCCAGTCTAATGTAAACATTGTCACTCACTAACCCCCCAGTCTAATGTAAATATTGTCACCCACTAACCCCCCAGTCTAATGTAAACATATCAGTCACTAACCCCCCCAGTCTAATGTAAACATTATCAGTCACTAACCCCCCCAGTCTAGTGTAAACATTATCAGTCACTAACCCCCCCAGTCTAATGTAAACATATCAGTCACTAACCCCCCCAGTCTAATGTAAACATTATCAGTCACTAACCCCCCCAGTCTAATGTAAACATTATCAGTCACTGACCCCCCAGTCTAATGTAAACATTATCAGTCACTGACCCCCCAGTCTAATGTAAACATTATCAGTCACTAACCCCCCCCAGTCTAATGTAAACATATCAGTCACTAACCCCCCCAGTCTAATGTAAACATTATCAGTCACTAACCCCCCCAGTCTAATGTAAACATTATCAGTCACTAACCCCCCAGACTAATGTAAATAATATCAGTCACTGACCCCCCCAGACTAATGTAAACAATATCAGTCACTGACCCCCCCAGACTAATGTAAAGATTATCAGTCACTAACCCCCCCCAGACTAATGTAAACAATATCAGTCACTGACCCCCCCAGACTAATGTAAACAATATCAGTCACTGACCCCCCCAGACTAATGTAAAGATTATCAGTCACTGACCCCCCCGTCTAATGTAAACATTATCAGTCACTAACCCCCCCAGTCTAATGTAAACATTATCAGTCACTGACCCCTCAGTCTAATGTAAACATATCAGTCACTAACCCCCCAGTCTAATGTAAACATTATCAGTCACTAACCCCCCCAGTCTAATGTAAACATTATCAGTCACTGACCCCTCAGTCTAATGTAAACATATCAGTCACTAACCCCCCAGTCTAATGTAAACATTATCAGTCACTGACCCCCCAGTCTAATGTAAACATTATCAGTCACTGACCCCCCAGTCTAATGTAAACATTATCAGTCACTAACCCCCCCAGTCTAATGTAAACATTATCAGTCACTGACCCCCCAGTCTAATGTAAACATTATCAGTCACTGACCCCCCAGTCTAATGTAAAGATTATCAGTCACTAACCCCCCAGTCTAATGTAAACATTATCAGTCACTGACCCCCCAGTCTAATGTAAACATTATCAGTCACTAACCCCCCCAGTCTAATGTAAACATTATCAGTCACTGACCCCCCAGTCTAATGTAAACATTATCAGTCACTAACCCCCCCAGTCTAATGTAAACATTATCAGTCACTGACCCCCCAGTCTAATGTAAAGATTATCAGTCACTAACCCCCCCAGACTAATGTAAACATTATCAGTCACTAACCTCCCAGACTAATGTAAACAATATCAGTCACTGACCCCCCAGTCTAATGTAAAGATTATCAGTCACTAGCCCCCCCAGACTAATGTAAACAATATCAGTCACTGACCCCCCCAGACTAATGTAAACAATATCAGTCACTGACCCCCCCAGACTAATGTAAACAATATCAGTCACTGACCCCCCCCAGACTAATGTAAAGATTATCAGTCACTAACCCCCCCAGACTAATGTAAAGATTATCAGTCACTAACCCCCCCCCCCCCAGTCTAATGTAAACATGCAGTGACTCCATCCCATCCGCCCCGCTTACCCGGCCCTGAGCGCGGCCATTGATCCGGTTCCAGTTTTTCACTTTGATACCGTAAGCCCGGAGCTGCTGCGCGGCGGCCAGCCTCAGCACATTCCTGTCGCCCTTCATGTCGGCACCACGGGCCTTGCGATTCCTCCCCAGTCCACCTTCCGATCGGCCGCTCTGCTCCCCCGCACCAACCTCCGAGCTGGGGCTCTACACCCTCCCCTCCGCGCTCGGGGCCCTCTCAGTCTTTTGCCCCGCTCCGTTTCGGGCTCTTTCACCCCTTCCAGTTCCGCACTGGAGCCCCTCACCCCCCTTTTTCTCCCCGCTCGGGCCCTCTCTCACCCCCTCTTTCCCAGCTCCGTGTTGGGGCCCTTCACCCTCTTCTTTCTCCGAGCTGGGGCCCCTCACCCCCCTTTTTCTCCGCGCTGGGCCCTGTCTCTCCCCCCCCCCTTTCCCAGCTCTGCGCTGGGGCCTCTGCTCTCCACTCAAACGGTGGCGCTCCTGCGGTGCGCGCTTCTGGTTGGCTCGAGCGGTTTGAAATGCGGGCTGCGCGCGCAGCCTAACGGTCACTGGGAAAAGGGCGGGAAAAGAGGGCCGCTCTGAGACAGATGGTCAACCCAGGACAAAGGGGACAACTGTGCTCAACTTCCATGACTGACTCTCCACCAAAACCCCAATTGACAGCTATTCCCAGGGGAGTAGGCTAAAGTGTTGCCCATTATTTTTTTTAAATAATCAAACCATGGTGGCACAGTGGTTTGCACTGCTGCCTCACAGCGCCAGGGACCCGGGTTCAATTCCCGGCTTGGATCACTGCCTGTGTGGAGTTTGCACATTCTCCCCGTGTCTGTGTGGGTTTCTTCCGGGTGCTCCGGTTTCCTCCCACAGGGCAAAACACATGCTGGTTAGGTGCATTGGCCATGCTAAATTGACCTTCAGTTTGATTTGATTTATTATTGTTGTCACATGTATTAGCATACAGTGAAAAGTATTGTTTCCTGCGCGCTATACAGACAAAGCGTACCAATCATAGAGAAGGAAAGGAGAGAGTGCAGAATGTAGTGTTACAGTCATAGCTAAGGCGTAGAGAAAGATCAACTGAATGCAAGGTAGGTCAATTCAAAAGCCTGACAGCAGCAGGGAAGAAGCTGTTCTTGAGTCGGTTGGTACGTGATCTCAGACTTTTGTATCTTTTTCCCAACAGAAGAAGATGGAAGAGAGAATGTCTGGGGTGCTTAGGATCCTTAATTATGCTGGCTGCTTTGCCGAGGCAGCGGGAAGTGTAGACAGAGTCAATGGATGGGAGGCTGGTTTGCGTGATGGATTGGGCTACATTCACGACCTTTTGTAGTTCCTTGAGGTCTTGGGCAGAGCAGGAGCCATACCAAGCTGTGATACAACCAGAAAGAATGCTTTCCATGGTGTATCTGTGAAAGTTGGTGAGAGTCGTAGCTGACATGCCAAATTTCCTTAGTCTTCTGAGAAAGTAGACTAAGGATGGTGGGTGTTCTTAACTATAGTGTCAGATGGTCAATCCAGGACAAAGAGGGCAACTGTGCTCAACTTCCATGACTGACGCTCCACCAAAATCCCAACTGACAATCATTCCAAGGGTAGTAGGCTAAAGTGTTGCCCATTATTTTTTTTAAAATAATCAAACCACAATGGCACAGTGGTTAGCACTGCTGCTCACAGCGTCAGGGTCCCAGGTTCAATTCCCGGCTTGGGTCACTGTCAGTACGGAATCTGCACGTTCTCCCCATGTCTGCGTTGGTTTCTTCTGGGTGCTCCGGTTTCCTCCCACAGTTCAAAAGACGTGCCGGTTAGGTGCATTCTCCATGCTAGATTGACCCTCAGTGAACAGACACTGGAATGTGGTGACTAGGGGATTTTCACAGTAACTTCATTACAGTGTCAGTGTAAGCCTACTTGTGACTAATAAATAAACTTTAAAACTGTGTGGGTGTCCTCCGGTGCTCCTGTTTCCTCCCACACCCCAAAGACATGCAGGTCAGGTTGATTGGCCATGCTAAATTGCCCCTTAGCATCTAAGAGGATAAATATGTGGGATTACAGGGATAAGGGCTGGGTGGGATTGTTGTTGGTGCACGCTCGATGGGCCAAATGGCCGCTTTCTACACTGTAGGGATTCTATGATTTCCATTCTGTTGAAGGGGCCATACTGACTCAAAACATTAAGAGAAAGGCAAAATACTGTGGATGCTGGAATCTGCAACAATTGAGCTCTGACGAAAGGTCCTCACCCTGACTCAAAATGTTAACTCTGTTTCTCTCTCTGCAGATCTTGCCAGGTTTATTTATTTGAGTCATTTATTACTGTCACATGATTTGGGATACAGTGAAAAATATTGTTTCAGATAAAACACACCGTTCATAGAGTGCACGAGGAGAAGGAAAGGAGAATGTAGTATTACAGGCATAGCTGGGGTGTCGAGAAAAATCAACTTAATATAAGGTAGGTCCATTCAAAAACCTGATGGCAGCAGGGAAGAAGCTATTTCGTATGTGTTCTCGGACTTTTATATCTTTTTCCTGGCGGAAGAAGGTGGAAGAGAGTATGTCCAGGGTGTGTGGGGTCCCGACTGCTTTTCCGAGGCAGCGGGAAGTGTAGACGGAATCAATGGATGGGACCTTGGTTTGAGTGAGGGACTGGGCTACATTCACAACTCTTTATAGTTTCTTGTGGTCATGGTCAGAGCATAAGCCATACCAAGCTGTGATACATCCGGAAAGGATGCTTTCTATGGTGCAGCTATAAAAATGGGTGAGAGTCGTAGCAGACATGCCAAATTTCCTTAACCTCCTGAGAACATAGAGGCATTGGTGGGCTTTCTTAACGATGGCATCAGCATAGAGGGACCAGGACAGGTTGTTGGAGATCTGGACACCTAGAAATTTGAAGCTCTCGATCCTCTCTATTTCATCACTGTCGATGTAGACAGGGGCATGTACACCACTACACTTCCTGAGGTCAATGACTATCTCCTTTGTTTTACTAACATTGGATTTTCAGGCCACGCTCGCCCCAAGACTGGAAAATCCCACTTGCCCCCACCCGCTACAATTCCAGTCATTGAGTCTGGCATCAAGGAGCCCTAGCAAAACTGCGAATCGGGGAGAAAACTTTCTGTTGATTGGAGTCATATGTAGCACAAAGGAAGATGGTTTCAGATGTTCAAAGTCAGTCATCTCGGCTCCAGGATATCACTGCAGAAGATTCCTCAAGGTAGTGTGCTCGGCCCAACCTCGTCAACGACTTCATCAATGACCTTCCATCTATCATACGGTTAGAAGTGGGGATGTTCACTGATGATGACGCACTGTTCAGCGACATTCGCAATTCATCAGACACTGAAGCAGGCCATGTCCAAATGAAGCATGACTTGGGCAATATCCAGGCTAGGGCTCACAAGTGGCAAGTAACAAGGAGGATTGATGAGGGAAGTGCAGTGGATATTGTCGACATGGAGTTTTGTAAAACATTTGACAAAGTTCCACATGGCAAACTGGTCAGGAAAGTGAGATCTCATGAGATACAGGGGAAGATGGCAGGTTGGATCCAAAATTGGCTCAGTGACAGAAAACAAAGTGCAATGGATGTTTTTGCAAAAGGAAAACAGTTTCTAGTGGTGTCCCACTGGCTCAGTGTTGGGGTCCTTGTTGTTTGTTGTATGTATTAATGATTTAGACATAAATGTGGTGGCACGATTAGGAAATTTGCAGATGACACAAAAATTAGCTGTGCAGTGGATGGTGAAGATAATATTCACTATTGACCCCAGAATGATATCAAGGGTTTGGTTAAGTGGACAGAAAAGTGGCAAATGGAATTCAATTCAGAAGAGTATGAAATAATGCATTTGTAGAGGGCAAATAAAGCAAAGGAATACCCAGTAAAAAGGAAGATATTGGGAGGGGTTGAGGAAGTGAGTGATCTTGGAGTGTATATCCACAGGTGCTTGAAGATGGCAGGCCAAATGAGCAAGGTGGTGAGGTATTGGGTGAGGTATTGAATACAAAAGCAGGGATGTATTGAAGACTACAAAGACTTTATTGATACTTACCGAACAGTGTGCAGCATTATGCAACATGGTGGCAGCAAATGGAAAAACCAAGAAGCTTGAAAAAATGCAGAGATACTCTAAAGTTTTGCAAGACAAATGAAAACTTTGAATAAGGATTCTGGACTGTAAAAATAGCTCAAGAAGCAGATGCTCAGAGGAAAATCACTGGGATAAAGCTCCAAAGAAAGGGTTTGAAGCGGAAGGCAGATGTTGAAAGTTTCTCACTGCAGCAGAAGATTCCATGGGATTTCTCAGGAGTCCTGAGTGCAGAGTCAACAGACATAGCAGGGGTGACACAAATCCCCTCTCGTGAATGCACCCACCCAAACCCAGATGCAATTTCATGCTTAGGTGGGCAATGTCTTGGTGGGAAACTCACCTTTTCACCTGTTAAGGCCTTTTCCCACCCCGCCTCAATTTGTAGGCTGGCGGGAGCAGGTGGCCCTTCAGATTTGGGATACTCTCCCCTTTGGGATGTTGGAGCCCTGGGACTCCCTACCCACCCCGCCTACCTTTGATGCCGTGATTATTTCTCCCTCCCAACCCTCCCAAAGCGTCCCTTACCCTCCTGGCTCCGCGGCTTACCTTCAGAATGGTTCCGGGACTTAGACGTCTTGTGGCGCAGTGGGTAGTGTTCCTGCCTCTGAGCCAGAAGCTCCGGATTCGAAGCCCACCACAAGAATTGATTGCCGAAGAAGGTGCGTCCGTAACATGGTCAAGCAAGTTGAGTGTGTCAACCTGAAAATTCTTTCAAACACACCAATAGCTTTTTGATTTGATTTGATTTTTGATTTGATTTATTATTGTCAAAAGTATTAGCATACAGTGAAAAGTATTGTTTCTTGTGCGCTATACAGACAAAGCATGCTGTTCATAGAGAAGGAAACAAGAGAGTGTAGAATGTAATGTACAGTCATAGCTAGGGTGCAGAGAAAGATCAATTTAATGCGAGGTAGGTCAATTCAGAAGTCTGATGGCAGCAGGGAAGAAGCTGTTCTTGAGTTGGTTGGTACATGACCTCAGACTTTTGTATCCTTTTCCTGACGGAAGAAGGTGGAAGAGAGAATGTTTGGGCTGCGTGGCGTCCTTAATTATGCTGGCTGCTTTGCCGAGGCAGCGGGAAGTGTAGACAGAGTCAATGGATGGGAGGCTGGTTTGTGTGATGGATTGGGCTACATTCACGACCTTTTGTAGTTCCTTGAGGTCTTGGGCAGAGCAGGAGCCATACCAAGCTGTGATTCAACCAGAAAGAATGCTTTCTATGGAGCATCTGTAAAAGTTGGTGAGAGTCGTAGCTGACATGCCAAATTTCCTTAGTCTTCTGAGAAAGTAGAGGCGGTTGGGAAAGTAGCTGGCGGTAAGAATGGTAGAGACTCCTGGTCAGCTACGCTTGACGTGGAGTGGATTCTCTGAAGAGATTTCAGTGCAGCAGGGTTGGACACTTCAGCAAACTGCAAGGCGAAAGCATTTAAGCACACAGAAGACCTAAAGATGATCCATGAGGTCAAGACTGCACATTAAGAGGACACACAGCCATGATTCTTGGGTGAGGTCAATGATCCTGGACTTTCATATTAGAATGCGGAGATTTTGGTTAATGACCATCTCACAAACTTTAAATTGGACATGGGAGCTAGTGTTATTCTAACCCTAACCCTATCAGACAAAGTGGCTGAGAGATGTCCAGCTACAAACAACAGACACACCAGTCCATTGACCCAGAGTAATTTCACTTCCGGTCATAGGCATGATTTTGGTACCACTAAGGTACGGTGGAAAGCAACCTTTGAGCTGATATATGTAACCTGTAACCAGTCTTTTTCTCTTGAGCAGGAATGCCTATGGAGCCTTGAATCTATTCAAAACTTCAGAAGATGTCAAGGCAACCGCTGTCAAAACTGCAAGTTCCTGAGAGCTCAAACAAGAAAGATATCTTGACTGCAACTTCAACTCTGAACTGTCTTCTTTCTTTGCAGAAAGATTTGTCTACTTATGATAAAGATGCTGGACAAACCAGCAAACCACTCAGATGGTTACCATGACGCTTCCAGTGGACGATAGACAAGAGGGTCACCACCAACCAGAAGAGATTCAACCTCTGACACTGCAATCAAAAGTAGAGGCTGCAACTCCCAGTTAGCATGACAGTGCCACAGACGATGCTGGAACCAAGTAGCAGCCATTCATTGTCAACAGCGCACCACACAGCCAAATGCAAAGGAATGGCCATCTTCTGTCACAGAGGACATTGTGACAACCCACACAATGGAAGAAGTGGAGAATAAAATCAACATTGAAGCAAGCACATTGCTCATCCATTCTTCCTGCAAGAAACAGGATGGAACAACAACCACCTATCATCACAACTGCTGAATCGAATAAGAGTGGTTCAATACCAAGGAATGTCAAAAAAAGGATAAAAAGATACCCAAATGCCAGAACAACCTTCAAATCAACAGAATTTACCTACAACAACAGAGCCTACCACTCCTCTGATTGTAGTGAAATGAGATTTTGAAGGAATATCGGCTTGCAGGCTAACTGAGCCTAAGAACTCAGACTTGAAAGGGGGAGAATGGGTAGAAATAATGATTTAAGTGCATGGAGTTAACTAGAGTATCTTGAAATACATTGGATAAAGACTTGGAGAGCAGGTATAGTATCAGTGTCTGGCACATGTAGCAGGGGTTCCCAGAGCAGGGTTAGATGGAACTGCTCCAGGGGTTCTGCAGTCAGTTTAGTTGGAGGCCCCAAGAAGAACTGGGGCCGAGGGGGTCCCCGAGAAGAGCAGAGGCTCAGTGGGCCCAAAAATAACAGTGGCCTGGTGGCCCCAAAAGAACCTTGGCTAGGGATGCCCAAGAAAGATCAGGGCAATAGGGCCCCTGTTAGGAGCCAGCCTGTGTGCTTAAAGAAAGTTTGTTTTGATAAAAATTTCTAGTGGGTCACTTGAATCACACCTGGAGTGAAACAGCTCATGCTGACACTAATGCCAAAATCAAATGTCAAAGGGTCTAGGTTAACTTCATAAAATACCTTGAAGTTTCTGATCTGATGCTTAACCAAATGAACAGGAATATTTGAATAATTTAGAAGCAATGCTGAAACATCTTTAAGTACACGGTCTTTGTGTCAAGAAAGAGAAGTGTGACTTTTTCCAAACATCGATATGGTACCTGGGCCACGGTCCCCGAGCAATGGTCCCCGAGAAGAAGCACCAAAGAAGATGGAAGCTATCATGGAAGTTCCATATCCAACGAATGTGACAAAGTCATTTTTAGGTCTGGTCAACTTATGGCAAATTCATCTCAAATTTAGCTACCTTGGTGGAGCCACTATATAATCTATTGTGCATTAAATAGTCTTGGTATTGGACATCTGAATGCAAGGAAGCATACAAGGCAGTTAAGGATGCTTTGCAGAAGTCCAAAGTATTGGTTCATTTTAATCCAAAATTACCATTACAGCTTGCCTGTGGCGGTTCACTCTATGGAATAGGGGCAGTTGTTTCACACATTTTACCTTTGGGAGAGGAAAGGCCAATAGCATTTGCTTCATGTACATTGACTACTGCTGAATCTAATTGCTCAAGTGGGGAAAGAAGCATTGGGTATAATGTTTGGAGTTTGAAAGTTCCATCTGTACCTATATGGTCGTCATTTCACTTTATTAACAGATCATCGACCATTAACAACCATTTCTGGGCTATATAAAGGTATACCTTCACTTGCTGCTAGTAGATGCAACAATGGTCTCATCTTGTCAGAACATACGTACAACATAAAGGGTATGATTTTACGGCCTCGCTTGAGCAAGACCAGAAATTTCCACCCGGGGTCAACAGATATTTCTGTTCTCCACCCCTCGCCCGCTCTGATTCATGGCAGGTGGGGCAGTGGAATTCCAGTGAAAGTATTGCCAGACAGAGAGCCACACTAATGTGGATGCATTATTGCCTTTGCCTGCTGGTCACATACGCAGTGTTCCCAACGTTTTTTATATTTCTCAAATAGATCATGTACCTGTGACATCATGACAAGTTCAAAGACATTCCAAGAATGATCTCGTGATGGGGAAGGTGTCGAATATGGTGTTGAAGGGGAGGATAGCTGGAATGCATCCTGATTCAAAGTTATACATGTCAAGGATGCTTGAATTGATGCTTGTTATGGGGAATCAGAGTAATCATTCCTTCTAACTTATGACAAAAACTGTTAGATAAACTGCATGAAGGGCATCCTGCATGAAGGAACTTGCTCAAAGTTACTTTTGGTGGTCGGGTCTTGATGCCCAGATAGTGGAAAAGCTGGACAGTGCCAGTCATGTGCTCGTGTCAGGAACTCAGCACTGTTGTCTCCTTTGGAACTGTGGGAATGGCTGAAAGTGCCATGGCAACACTTACAGATTGATTTCGTTGGTCCATTTGAGGGTTACATGTTCTTGGTCATAAGTGACATGCACTCTAAGTGGCCAGAAGTTGTTGTGATGAAATCAACCACCATGAGTAAGCCATTGAGAAACTTGATGAGACCGTTGCAAGGTTTAGTAAGCCAGATCAAATTTTCAGTGACAATGGTTCACAGTTAACTTCACAAGAATTTAAAGATAACCTCAGAGTGAGTGGTGTTCAACATATCAAACTAGCATCCTATCATCCACCTGCTGATGGGTCAACTGAAAGATTTGTACGATCTTTGAAACACCCAAAGCATCTCAAGACTAAGATCCTTAACCCGACGTCTTCATCGCTTTTTGGCATCCTACAGAAATACTACATGCGAATACACAGAGTTCACCCGCATTGCTACTCATGCAGAGGAAGCTGATCTTCTAATCCCCCAAAAAACATCAGCAATAGTAGAGCAAAGCTAACAGTCACAAATTGCCAAGAGAATCGTGACTGCTAAACAATGCTTGTTTCACCAAGGAAAATGAATGCTGGCACATAACTGTACTACTACAAGTGAAAGGTGGGTGGGTACCTGCAGTTTTCTCGTCTAGAACTGGTCCCATCTCAAACACGATTCAAACTGATGATGAACTGGTTAAAAGACACCATTCTGATAAGTTCCTAACTTCATGCAGTGGTTTGTCAGAATCACCTTGAGATTAACCTCCATCTCTAGCTCCTGGTGTTGTGCCTGTTACTCCAGATGAATCATCTGAGTCTGAAATAACTGATGATTCTGTTGCTGCCGCTTGTTCCCCCATTATGAGTGTTACCGAGACCCCTCCAAGGGAAAGAGTTTCTACAGAAGTTCCTGAGAATACGTCCAGGGTCGATACACAGCCAAATTCCTGAATGATATATACAACCAGCGAGAAATCACATCCTCCAGATTGCTTTCCGTATTGATTGTGAAATTTAGAGTCATGCTGCATAGCATCAAAAACATTCTATACAAAATTAGACTATGTATAAACACCTTATCATTTGTCGTTGTGGCCTTGAAATAAAGGGGGAGGGTTGTTATATATTTGGGGTTGTAACAGGGTTGTGGCATAGCCCCTTTAAGCGAAACATCACTTGATCACCCCGTGAAGTCATCAGGCCTTCCGAAGGCTTCCATGCAGTCTCGATCGTAATCCTGAAGAGTGAACATCTCTGCAATAAATCTGTTTGCTGTTTTCTGTTCCAATATTCACGTGGCATCTCTATGTTACTTGTTATCACAGCCTACTGCATCAATGCTCCATAACAAATTTCCACTAGCTAAAGAGCACAGGTTAACATCATTCTAGGCTCATAATTCAACACAGTATTGAGGGTTTGGCAATGTTTGAGGTGCTGTCTTCCAGATGAAATGTTAAATATAAAACTCACCTGACATCTCAGATGGACATGAAAGTTCTTATGATTATATTCAGATAAAGCCTGGTTCTTGGCCAACATTTATCTGTCGGCTATCAAATCAAAACATTATGTGGTTATCACATTGCTGTTTGTAGGATCTTGCTGTGCGGTTTTCCCTAAATTATAATTGTCTGTACTTTAAGTGTGTCATTGGCTGTGAAGCACTTTAAGGCATTCAAGGTCATGAAAGGTACAATTTTTGTTTTTTCCTTTATTTTTCGCATGTGGAAGAAAAGCCAGACATAAAATTGTTCCTGAGTGCTGCAATTTTCCAAATGAGACAATCCATTTTTATTAGTTGGAATATATTATCAGAAACTAATAACATCACTTTTTGTCAGTTCTTTCAGATGTTGAAATAGTATATGCAAGTTAGAAAGGAGACTGGTTACAAAGGAGCATCAAACCAAACAAAGACGATTTGGAATTAGGGCATGTGTCACACAAAAAAAATCATCTGAATAGGTTTCTAAGAGTCTGCTGTTTACACTTTTAAAAATTCATTCAAGGGATGTGGGCGTTGCTGACTGGGTTAATGTTTATTGCCTATCCCCAATTGCCCTTGAGAAGATGGTGGTGAGCTGCCTTCTTAAACCTTTGCAGTCCATGTGTTGTAGATACACCCACAGAGCTGTTAGGGAGGGAGCTCCAGGACTTTAAGTCAATGACAATGAAGCAATGTGTTTCCAAGTCAGGATGGTGAATGGCTTTGAGGGGAACCTCCAGGCAGTGGTGTTCCTATGTATCTACTGAAATTGTGTGACAGTACTGTGCCTTTAAGAAATGTATTTTAATCATGTTTCTTTGCAGGATATTTCAAGCAGGCCCTAGCACTTCATTAGTGCCGTGTTGTCTGTAACCGGTATCCTTTATTGCTGCTGAGGCAGTATAAATGACATCATGTTTATTTTTAATCTAGACTAAAGCAGTGTCCTGTGGTTTGTGGTGTCCCTTCGGATTGTTGAGTGGAACTTGATTGAGGTTAATTGACAGATCAGGTGATATGCCTGGGGATAGTTTTTTTTCCACAGAAAAGTCAAGTTTTAGTTTTGTTTCTTGGTTGCTGCTAGAAGCTCGGTCTCTCCCTCTCCAGAGGCTTTCTGAAATTCCAGGACTGGGAAGCCTCAGATAATTGATCCAACATTCAAAGGACCGATTCACAGTAGGTGTTAAAAAGCTGCAAATCCAGCATCACGTGAGCATATTTGTTTATGAAATGCTAGGACCTGCTTGAAATATCCTGCAAAAAAACATGATTAAAATACATTTCTTAAAGGCACAGTACCGTCACACAATTTCAGTAGATACATAGGAACACCACTGCCTGGAGGTTCTCCTCAAAGCCATTCACCATCCTGACTTGGAAACACATTGGCACGGGCATTCGGCCTCTGATATTCGGGTAAGTGTTCTCCAAGGCGGCCTTCGCGACACACGACGGCGCAGAGTTGCTGAGCAGAAACTGATAGCCAATTTCCGCACACAGGAGGACGGCCTCAACCGGGATATTGGGTTCATGTCACACTATTTGTAACCCCCACAGTTACCTGGACCTGCAGAGTTTCACTGGCTGTCTTGTCTGGAGACAATACACATCTTTTTAGCCTGTCTTGATGCTCTCTCCACTCACGTTTTGTTTCTTAAAGACTTGATTAGTTGTAAGTTTTCGCATTCCAACAATTATTCATGTAAATTGAGTTTGTGTCTTTATATGCCCTGTTTGTGAACAGAATTCCCACTCACCTGAAGAAGGGGCTTGGAGCTCCGAAAGCTTGTGTGGCTTTTGCTACCAAATAAACCTGTTGGATTTTAACCTGGTGTTGTTAAACTTCTTACTTGGAAACACATTGCCATTGCTTCATTGTTCAAGTCTAGAGAAGGGTGTATGTCTGTGGGATGGTGTTTAACTTGGAACAACAGAGATAGTTAGCTGTTAGGTGCATACTGTGTTATGTGGAATCTTGTAATTGGTAAAAGTTATGTTCATTTTTATTTGTTATATTTTAATTGTGTTATTAAATAAGCTTTGCCAGGGACCGGGTTCGATTCCCGGCTTTGATCACTGTCTATGTGGAGTCTGCATATTCTCACCGTGTCTGCATGGGTGTCCTCCGGGTGCTCCCGTTTCCTCCCACAGTCCGAAAGACATGCTGGTTAGGTGCATTGGCCGTGCTAAATTCTCCCTCAGGGCGGAATTTTACCGGCACGTCTGCCCGAGGTTCGTACAATCCCGCCCGTGGCCAATGGACAATGCTGCTCTCCGAATCTCGCCCGCTCCTGGGATTGGCGCAGGCTTGCCGGTAAAATTCCGGCCTCAGTGTACCCAAACAGATGCCAGAGTGGCAACTAGGGGATTTTCACTGTGACTTCACTGCAGTGTTAATGCAAGCCTATTTGTGACGTTAATAGATAAACTTTTTTTAAAAATTAACTTTTTTTGATAAAAGCTTCCTCGAGGGTCACTTGAATCATACCTGGAGCGAAACACCTTAGGCTCACCCGTACCAAAATGAAATGTAAAACTTAGGGTCTAGGCTAACTTCGTAAAACACCTTGGAGTTTCTGGTCAGGGTCTTAACACTTGTCCTTCTAAATGATAACGGTCATGGGTTTGGAAGGTACTGTCTAAGGAGCCTTGGTGAGTTGCTACAGTGCGTCTTGTAAATGGCATACACTGCTACTCCAGTGCATTGGTGGTGGAGGGAGTGAACATTTGTGGATGGAGTGCCAATCAAGTCGGCTCCTTTGTCCTGGATGATGTCAAGCTTCCTGAGTGTGGTTGGAGCTTATCCGAGCAAGTGGGGAGCATTGCACCACACTCCTGACTGGTGCCTTGTAGATTGTGGACAAGCTTTGGGGTGACAGGAAGTGACTTACTCACCACAGGATTCCTAGCCTTTGACGTGCTCTTGTAACTGGAGTATTTATATGGCTAGTCATAGGATAGAATCATCGAAACCCTACAGTGCAGAAAGAGGCCGTTTGACCCATCCAGTCTGCACCGACCACAATCCCACCCAGGCCCTACCCCCATATCCCTACATATTTACCTGCTAATCCCTCTAAGCTACGCATCTCAGGACTGTAAGCGGCAATTTTTA
Organism: Mustelus asterias; assembly: GCF_964213995.1. NCBI lineage: Eukaryota > Metazoa > Chordata > Chondrichthyes > Carcharhiniformes > Triakidae > Mustelus > Mustelus asterias. The sequence continues at coordinate 4,933,308 of NC_135818.1, read as the reverse complement.
GCATGGCCAATCAACCTAACCTGCACATCTTTGGACTTTAGTCCAGGTAAGTTTCTGGCTAATAGTAACCCCCAGGATGTTGTTGTGGGGAATTCAGCGAAGGTAATGCCATTGAATGCCAAGAGGCGATGGTTGGATTCTCTCTCGTTGGAGATGGTCATTGCCTGGCATTTGTGTGATGCAAATCTTATTTGCCACTTCTCATCCCAAGCATGGATGTTGTCCAGGCATAGTAGCATAGTGGTTAGCACTGCTGCACCAGGGACCCACGTTCAATTCCGGCTTGGATCACTGTCTGTGCAGAATCTGCACGTTCTCCTCGTGTCTGCGTATGATTCCTCCGGGTGCTCCGGTTTCCTCCCACATTTAAAAGACTCTCACCAACTTTTACAGATGCACTATAGAAAGCATTCTTTCTGGTTGTATCACAGGTGGGTATGGCTCCTGGTCTGTCCAAGACCGCAAGAAACTACAAAGGGGCGTGAATGAAGCCCAGTCCATCACTCAAACCAGCCTCCCACCCATTGACACTGTCTACACTTCCTGCTGCCTCGGAAAAGCAACCAGCACGATTAGGGACCCCACGCACCCTGGACATACTCTCTTCTACCTTCTTCCGTCAGGAAAAAGATATAAAAGGCTGTCACATACCAACCGACTCAAGAACAGCTTCTTCCCTGCTGTCATCAGACTTTTGAATGGACCTACCTCGCATTAAGTTGATCTTTCTCTATACCCTAGCTATGATTGCAACACTACATTCTGCACTCTCTCCTTTCCTTCTCTGTACGGTATGCTTTGTCTGTAAAGCGTGCAAGAAACAATACTTTTCACTATATACTAATACATGTGACAATAACAAATCAAATCCAAAAGATGTGCTGGTTAGGTGCATTGGCCATGCTAAATTTTCCCTTAGTGTACCCGAACAGGCGCCAGAGTGTGGCAACTAGGGGATTTTCACAGTAACTTCATTGCAGTGTTAATATAAGCCTACTTGTGACACTGATAAGTTAACTTTAAACTTTAGGTCTTACCATTTGGACATGGACTGTTTCAGCATCTAAGGAGTCACGAATGGTGCTGAACATTATGCAATCATCAGTGAATATCCCCACCTCTGACCTTATTGAAGAAAACTCATTGATGAAGCAGCTGCAAATGGTTGAGCCTAGGACACTACCCTGAGGAATTCACCTTAATCCACTTAACTGCTGGAAATACAATTCTTGATTTCTCAAATTGCCTCCAGAGTATATTTGGGTAGCTGTCTGATGATGGTCAGTTCCATGTTTGCCTGCCAATTTCCATATTGCAGCAGGCTGAAAGACTTCATGGAACTGAGGGGCAATATTGCACCAGAGAAAATGGAAAAGAGGTGAAGATGTTATTTTTTTCTGCAGTCAAACAAGGTTTTATCAATTCACCAATCCTTTTCTCCATTTTCCTGGCTGTAGTACAGCTGCTAACCTCCGGCAAATCACCCGCAGCAGTGAGATAATCTATTGCACAGACAGGAAACTGTTCAACCTACACTTATCTTCAATCCAAAACCAAAATCAGTCCAACTTCAGTCACAGATCTTCAGTAAGCAGATGCCACTTGTGTGTGTGTTCATTCAGAAACTGAGCTCCAGGTTATTGCCGACTCCTTCTCTGAAGCTTATTAACAAATGGACCCTTCACCAAGCATGCAGAAAATGAAGGTCCTCTTTGAACCAATGCCCAAAGCTTGATTCCCTCCATCCAATGAGACCCCAATGGATCTGGATCATTATCTATCTTGGGAGCCTCTTCTCAACAACTACAAACATGCACAATAAAATTCATCATTGCCTCTGATGTGCCAGCTCAACCTTTGGCTGACTGAGAAAAAGAGTACTTGACCAGGATTTCAAAGTCAAGACTAAGGTCATGGTAGGCCTGGCAGCAGTGATCCCCATGCTCCTGTATGCTTCACAGATGTAGACAATTTACAGCAGGCAACTCAAAGCACTGGAGAAGTATCACCAATGGTGCCTTTGCAAGATCCTTGAAATCCAGTGTAATGAAAGGCACACCAACATTAGCATCTCTCCCAAGCCAACATGCCCAGCTTCAAGGAACTAGTCATTCAAAACTAGCTGTGCCCTATAGCATATGGTGTTTGTACGCGTGACACCAGATTCCCGAAGTCAATGTTCTACTTGCAATTTGATTGTGGCAGAAGATTTAATGATGTCCTCAATGAATGCTTTGAAGAAGACAGAAATTCCAGTTGACTCATGGGAGACCCTAACTTTTGACTCATCAAAATGGAAAAGTTTCCAAATGGAAGAGAATGAACAGATCAAGACTTCATAGGGAATGTGCAAAGAACTTGAGGCATCAGAGAGAGCTAACAAATCTCCAAACAACTCATCTGCCTAACACTTCAAACAACGTCTGCCAATCGCACATAGAATTCTAGGGGACGCAAATTATCCTCAGTCACCTACGAGGTTTATTTTGATTAAATAGTCGGTTAAAAAACTTTGAAAGGGGACTAGAATCTTGGATTGCTGTTTCAGAGCAATTGAAAATTTTGTGTAAGTCAAGTATTGTTCTCTATATTTTCTGTTCTTTTACAGATTAATGGTAATTAAATTTGGATGGGGGTGTTTTTCACCTTTTGGAGACACGGGATGGCCACATGGGCCTTTTCTACTTACTGTTGCAGCAAATGGTTGACTGTTAGCCTGTGGCAAGCTACTCCACACATGATACAAATATGGTTGTATGTTTCAAGTTATCAGAGATGCAGATCTGCTTACTGAAATTACCATTTTGTGATGAAGCTGTGAGCATTTGGAGAAACCTCGTTTTTTTTGACCTTTTTGCTTCCTTCCCAAAAAGATTGTCAAAATGATCTGAAGCAAGTTTTAAATACACAGCAGTAGTGCAAAACAAAAGCAAAATATAAATGCGTCTAATTTTTATTTGTGCCACATTAATATATCCATTATATATTAAATATGCTGTTTGTGTTGCAACATTTAAGTTCAAAATTTATTGAAAACACTGCTGTCAGGCTCTATCTATGGTAGAATCTATTGCAAAAGTATCAACATTTGGATGAAGCACCGGTTACACCTGTAGATGGCATGTGATCTGTAACTGCAATGTTAAAATATTTGCCATATACTTCTAGCTGCGTAGTAACTTAATGGTACTGCATGTTGCCTGAGAGTCAGCATGCAATTGCACAACAAAAACACTGAGTGGCAATGCACAAATCCTATAACATTTATTCCTCAACATTTGGATGGAAGCTAAAAATGTGATCCACTGAAACAAACTTTGATACAAATATCTCAGTGAAAAATTGGTCTTTATCTTCTAATCTGCTGCCCAGCTGCCAAACAATGCCTCTACTTTCTCAGGAGACTAAGGAAATTTGGCATGTCAACTATGACTCTCACCAACCTAGTAAGAAGTCTAACAACACCAGGTTAAAGTCCAACAGGTTTATTTGGTAGCAAAAGCCACTAGCTTTCGGAACCTAGGTTCCGAAAGCTAGTGGCTTTTGATACCAAATAAACCTGTTGGACTTTAACCTGGTGTTGTTAGACTTCTTACTGTGTTTACCCCAGTCCAACGCCGGCATCTCCACATCATGTCTCACCAACCTTGCAGGTGCACCATAGAAAGCATTCTTTCTGGTTGTACCACAGCTTGGTATGGCTCCTGCTCTGCCCCAGACTGCAAGAAAATACAAAAGGTCGTGAATGTAGCCCATTCCATCACGCAAACCAGCCTCCCATCCATTGACACTGCTTCGGCAAATCAGCTAGTATAATTAAGGACCCCATGCACTCTGGACATTCTTCCACCTTCTTCTGTCGGGAAAAAGATACAAAAGTCTGAAGTCACGTACCAACCAACACAAGAACAGCTTCTTCCCTGCTGCCATCAGACTTTTGAATGGACCTATCTTGCATTAAATTGACCTTTCTCTACACTCTAGCGATGACTGCAACACTACGTTCTGCACTCTCCTCTTTCCTTCTCTATGAACGGTATGCTTTGTATTGTGCGCAAGAAACAATACTTTTCACTGTTTGCTAATACATGTGACAATAATAAATCAAATCAAATATGTTCTCAGCTTCCTATAACCCTGATGATAAATTTTACTTTGGCCCCAAATCAGCTCCTAGCATCATACCTTTGGAGCTTACTCTCTTCCCATTTGGTTTCCTCCGAGTGAGTCTTCATTTTAAAAATTATTTCCCACTCTTCAATATAATTTTAAGCCTTGTTTCCCAGTTTTAATAATTCAGCAAAAGGGCTCCTGATCGCTCACCAGCTCCGACTCCTGCAGCAGCTAACTTCTGATTCCAGACCTCCAGAACCTTTCTGATGAAAGGTCATGATCTGAAATATTAACTCTGTTTCTCTATTCACTGACCACCATTACCTTGTGGTTATTTTTACAGTAAATCCTGACACAGATGCTGGAAACCAGAATTTCTAGAAGTTTCAGAATGACCAGAAATTGCTCATTTTAAACACACCCATTTAATCATTGATTCAGCACTTTGATCTAAAAAGCAATTTAATAGCCCATATTATGCACAGAAGCGTCTAGATTTCAGAATACATTGTTTTTTCTGGTGCAGTCTGACAAACAACTGATTACGTTTAGCATGTTGTACATTAAAAATTGACTAATTGTGAACTTTTATTTCAGTTTAATCTGGAATTTTGTGAAATAAGTGAATGAATGGGTAATGTTTGGAACAGAGTTATACTTTGATTATTTCTGTGAGAAAGGATAGGTAATCCTTCACTTCCCTTAGAAAACGAGGAGAAATCTGACACCATAAGCTGCACATTCACTTTAAGAGCCTTTTGTTGTTTTATATTTTGTTATTTAACTATTCTCATTATGGTACCTCAAAATATAATTTTGTTCAGAATTAATTGACATCTAGAAGTCTGCAGTGGATGAGAGGTGTTGCTGCCACTGCCATTGCTGTGCACATACTGAGTTATGAATTTTAATATCAGATAACAAACAAAAAACTATTGGAATAATGGCCAGGATTCTCCCAAAACAAATTCCAAGTGCCAAATTTGTGTGAAAACTGGCTTTTTCAGTGGGATTTTCAAAATGAATCTCCCACACTCTGAGCACTGACCAGTGCCCGAGTGTGAATCATGATAAAAATCAGTGGGTGGGGCCTATTCCCTCTGGGGAGGCTGGCAGCATAACGCTGAGCGGGCCAGGACACGTCCATTCCCCTCACCACCGCCCACCGCTCGCTGGCCTCCCAGGACGTCTCTGGGCCAGTCCCAACACCCCTAGCCTGCCTCAATTTCCCCCTCCCACCAGCAGTCCGATCTCCCAGTGCCCCCCACCCCTCACACCGGCAGCCCCAACCACCCCTTCTCCCCACCCCGATGGCCAACCTCGAATGCTGTCCTCCCTCTCTCTGTCACTGATCCCAAGTGCAGAGTGGCAGCGGGACCCCCCACCCCCACCAATATCCCCCCGCCACGGGCCCAGAACTTAATTGCCCCTGCCCCCTCTGTCCCCACCCCCTTGGCACTGCCTGATGCCTGGTGGGCAGTCCCAAGGTGCCCCCTGGGCATTGCCACTTTACCCCTTGGCCAGTGCCAGGTGGCCAGGCTGGCACTGCCAGGCTGGCAATGCCCAGGGGACACCCCCCTTATCCCGACCTCCAGGAGGGCCTCCATGGCCTCCCTTCACTCCAGCGGGGCCGGGTCCCCAGCTCCCCGTTATTGGGGAGCTGTTGTAAACCCCGCTGGAGAGAACCATTCCTGGTGGGGTGGGGTGGCGGGGAGGCGAGCAGGCCGGAGACTTCAGTCCCGGGTCAGCTAATTAGATTCAAATGAAGATTTAAATATTTAAATCAGCGCGGAGCTGACGCCACCAGAAATCTCAGGCCCGGAGATGCGCAGAGGCCGTGGCACCCAACGCGAAGACTCCGCTTACCTTCTCCTAGCCCGTTGCTCTGCTAGAGCAGCACAGCAAGCTCGGAGATCATCCCTAATGTGTGAGTGATGGTCACTCAATGTCAGTGTGAAATGTAGGTTATTTTTAATTTTGTGTTTATATTTTACTTCGACAACGCACAGCACTATCATCATTACTTGCGGCAAACGTTGCTTAGCGTGGTATAGCTTCAAAGAGAACCTCTCTGCACCAATGTAGGAAAAGTACATAAAAGCATCGGAAACACACAGCAACTGCAGGCTGCTAGCTGCTATTTCACTGACTTATTTAAAACACACCCTGTTATATAAACCTTCCATTGCACCTGTGGTAAATGGTAGAGACCACCAGTCTATTCTGGCTTCCTGCAAAAAGAATCATTTTACAACTGCAGTATTTTAAAGTGAGAACAGTTTAGTTCCTTTTTGTAATTTGATTTTTTTTTAACTGTGTGAGAAAACACACATTACTCAATATAGCTTTCATTGTTCACAGTGACAGTGTGAACTGTTTGTTTTTTCCTTAATAAAGATATTAACGTATCAAAAGGGAACTGCGATATGTTGACTTGCTTAGCAGCAACATGGCATTATGTTGCACAGCTGGAACCTTTGGTAACAATGGACTCAGAATTAAGGTGCAACTGTAGTGAAACATTAAAGATGTATTCCCCAAAATCCATGATTTAAAAATAACAGACAGTTCAAGATTAGATTTTGTTTAACTGCTGTCAGGGTAGGAAAGCAACAGTGAGAAACTTTATAGTTTCATTGGCCTATCAGTCGCAGGTTTTAAACCACTAAGAAGCCTGACCACAGACTGAGCGAGCACCTGACTAGTTTTCTTCTGTAAGTATTCGAAGTTAGTGGAACAAAGATTAAAATGCTGGATGGAAGAAAGGTATGAAACTTAAAATTTGTTAAAACATGGCCTTGCTTTTCTTAGTGCTTTCCTTCTTTTAAATTGGTTTTAATGCTTTTTGGATTATCTGATTTCTTCCTGTTACTTTGGAGTAGAGTTTTCTATTATCTCACTTTCATGTAGCGATATAAACATGTTTTGTGGCGGTTTGTGCAAGATTAAGGATGTCCATGTTAAGACAAATGAAATAAACTACAGACATTTTTATAAGTTATCGCTGTTAAAATGCATACCTAAACCTCTTAAAGTTATGGTGACAGAAACATTTGTTTCTATGATGTATTGTAGCGGAGTGTGCAGTAGTGAATAAAAAGATATTTGTGGAGAAATTAAGTAAAACATTGGAATTTTTTCCCCTAAATACTTTACTTTGTTTAATGTGAAAGGCACAACTAAAATATTTTGTTTATATATATATTTATTATTGTCACAAGCAGGCTTACATTAACACTGCAATGAAGTTACTGTGAGAATCCCCTAGTCGCCATACTCCGGCACCTGTTCAGGTACACTGGGGGAGAATTTAGCATGGCCAATGCACCTAACCAGTACGTCTTTTGGACTGTGGGAGAGAACTGGAGCACCTGGAGGAAACCCACGCAGACCAGGGGAGAACTTGCAGACTCCGCACAGACAGTGGTGACCCAAGCCAGGAATCGAACCCAGGTCCCTGGCGCTATGAGGCATCAGTGCTAACCACCGTGCCACTGTGCCGCCCCAAGCATATATACATAGTTGCTGGTATTATGCACTACTTTGGAATCCTGGATAGGCAACTGGGCATTCTAAATATACAAACATTCTCATTGCAAATTAGAATTTTATATATAGCAGAAGTCCAAGGAAATTTTGATTAACATTTAAGGTTTTGGTTTGACTGCATTTTGGAATGAACTTACTTGAGCCAATTTGCAAGTCTATTTGTTTAGTGTAGGCAAGATAGGCTTATTGATAAATCTGTTGTGGTTCAAAACTATGCTGGTGGAATAAAAGGCAGATCCTGTATTTATGACACTGTCATCAAGGTCTGAGGAGCATAGGAACATCAGGAAGATGATTAAACTATTCAGTTCCTTGAGTCCACGATACCATTCAATTAGATCAGGACTGATCTGCTCCAAAATTCCATTCCTTTGGAGTAACAGAGAGCAAGAAGAGTGGATTTTACCTCATATCAGGTTGACTGTTGTGCATTTCTACCATCTTACACCAGGAAAGGCAGTACTAATGTCAGCAAACTCTGTAACCTGTGCGTCGGAAAAGTAAGGATGTCCTGGCTGAAATAATGTGAAATTTATTTTCTCAAAAGGCATAAAAAAAGATGTCGCATACCAGTGTAAAGAAAGCAAACATTTTTGGTATTTAGTAGGATTTAAAATGGTTTGTGAAACAGGCTAAAATCTTTGTCATATTCATCCCTTGAATCTGCCAAAAAACCCCAGCTCAGGTAGTAATCTTATTATTGTCATCATTATTTTGATAGCAAAGGATATAGATTGAGATTGGCATAAGCATCTAACTGTCTGAAATATTGCTAGTGTGAAGAGTGCAAGGACTTAATATTCAAAAGAGGTGGAAATCATGTCGAGTGAAACAACAGTGAGGAGGATAATGATGCAGCATAGGCTGGCGGAATGGGTGGGCATGTGGTAGATTAAATTTAATGCAGAGGAGTGTGAAATGATATATTTTGATATGAAGAATGAGAAACAGCATTTTCAATGAAAGAATACTATTCCAAAGGGGTGCAGGAAGCCTGAGAGAGAAACCTGGGGATATAAGTGCACAAATCTTCAAAGCTGGCAGGGCAGGTCGGGAAAGTGGTTAGAAAGGCACACATAATTTTGGGCTTTATAAATAAAGGCATTGAGTAAAAAAGCAAGGAAGCTATGATGAACCATTATAATTGGTTCAGTCCCAACTGGATTATGGTGTCCAATTCTGGGTACTGCACTTTAAGACGGATGCGATGGCTTTAGATAGGGTGCAGAAAAAATTTATGAGAATGTTGCAAGGAAAAGCATAGATTGCTACAAGGATGAAATGAAGAAGCAGGGGTTATTTCACTTGAGAAGAGAAGGTTGATTGGAAATTTGATAGAGGTATTCAAAATCACCAGGGATTTGGAAAGGATAAACAGAGAGAAATTCATAGAATCATACAGTGGAGGCCATTTGGCCCTTTGAGTCTGCATCAACAACAATCCCATCCAGACCCTAACCCCGCAACCCACATATTTGCCCCGCTAATCTCTCTAACCTATGCATCCCGGAACACTAAAGGGCAATTTAGCACGGCCGATCAACCCAACCTGCACACCTTTGGACTGAGGGAGGAAACCGGAGCACCCAGAGGAAACCCACGCAGACATGGGGTGAACCTGCAGACTCTGCACATACAGTGACCCAAGCCGGGAATCGAACCCTGGTCCCTACCACTGTGAGGCAGCAGTGCTAATCACTGGGCCGCCATGCAGTGCCACAAAATTGTTTCCATTGGTAGGAGGGTTGAGAATCAGAGGACACCAATATATGGTGACTGGCAAAGAACCAAAAGCAGCTTGAGGAAAAACATTTTGCGTAGTGACTAGTTAGGATTAGTTCCCCACCTGAGGTAGTAGTGGAGATGGATTCAATTGTGGCTCTCAAAACTGAATTGGATAAGCACCCAAAATGAAAAAATAATCTGGGCCCACAGTGAAAGGGCTGGGGAGTGGGACTAGATAAACTGATCTTGCAGAAAATTGGCACAAACCCGACAGGCCGAATGGCTTCCTGTGTTGTTATAATTCTATCAATAATTCCTCTCCACAAGTGATGTTCGACAGATAACTTCATGTAGATGGATGCCATAATGCCTTATCATAAAGACTGACTTTGCTGTGATTTGCTGTACATCAGTCAATTTGGACAGGTTTTTCATAGCCATGTTGTATATGATTACTGATTTCAATAGGACTTTCATTCTTTCATGAAGTTAGCAATAAAAGTCATTAACGGAGAATTATTTTTGGTGAACAATTATGCATAAAATATTGCCCCAATTCATTTTTTTCCAACAATAAAACCAACAATTAGAGCAATATTCTTTAGTCCAGCAGCTAAAGAAATTATTTGAAAATAATCCAAAATTTCCTTATTTGTTAATCATAAATCCTGTGGAATAAATGAAATAAATTTAGAATGTTTACACAATAATAATTAACTTAAACTACTTCTAGATTATTATTACATGACAACATTCTAAGTAACTTGTAAACTTGCAATATTGTACAGTACAGTGGGGCCTTTAATCAGAGAACAGAGGACACCAACTAATGAGTATTAACACGAAGCCTACGTTTGGAGCTAGTGGCAGGAAAATTGTTAAATTTATGAACAGTGGGTCTTTGAAGGACTAATTTAAATGTGATATATACCGATTGTGTTCCAGAATATGTGTAAATGAACGGAAAATTTAAATTATGCAGAGGTAGATGAAGGTAAGGTGTAGAAAAAAATGTTTTCGCAGATGTAGTCAGACAGTAAAATTTGAAATATTTCTAATCTTACCTGCAAAATGTAAGTCCATTGCAATGTTGTGTGTAGTAGACACATTGCATTTATGACGCTTTGTGCATCTCCCTTCGCATTGTTCATGGAATGTTGCAAGTAACACTGACAACTCCTTTATTTTATGCTGAATTTCGATTTTAAAAACTGCTATCCAGACACATACTGCAAAGCAACATTCTGAGCTTCCATTACAACTCGTAGAATTTGATAGAGGCTGTTTGTGCTGCAATGGAAACTGATATTAGCCATCAGATGCTGCAGATGAGCCTGATGGAAGTAACTACCTAGTCCATGTTGGAACAGATAAGCTCCAAGCTCTGCATATAGTCCTGTGCTAAGTTAGGGCTAGATTCCTCCATACTCCTTCACCTTATGTACAGGCTTTCCAGTGCACCATGCATTTTTTTAAAGTTTATTTATTAGTGTCACAAGTAGGCTTACATTAACACTGCAATGAAGTTACTGCGAAAATCCCCTAGTCGCCATATCCCAGCGCCTGTTCAGTTACAAAGAACAAAGAAAATTACAGCACAACAACAGGCCAAACGGCCCCCAAGCCTGCACTGACCATGCTGCCCGACTGAACTAAAACCCCCTAAAAGAACAAAGAAAAACCCCCTAAAAGAATAAAGAACTTTACACTGAGGCAAAATATATCATGATCAATGCACCTAATCAGCACATCTTTCGGACTGTGGGAAGAAACCAGAGCACCCGGAGGAAACCCACACAGACACGGGGAGAACGTGCAGATTCCACACAGACAGTGACCCAAACCAGGAATCGGACCAAGGTCCCTGGTGCTGTGAGGCAGCAGTGCTAACCACTGTGCCATCATGCCGCCCATATGTATCATGACAGCAGATCTCCCAGCAGGAGAGCTGTGTACATCCATTAACCCTCTGTAACATGGCCTATCAAAGTTCTCATTTGACTGCGGCCTTGCCCCTGATGAGCTGGGAATTGTGCTGTCATTTTTTTCTTGCCCTGTGTATTTGCGCCAGTGTCTTATGATCAGATTCCTTCTCTAACTTGGCTTCTAATTTACCTCCACCCCATTTCCATGTCTAGTTTGTTCCTTCTTCATCTACTCCTTTTTCTTTCTATGATAGCTTTCTTGTCATGAGTACATCAGTAAATGTACAACAGTAAAATGCACAGTAGGTCATTCATAATGCTTGTTTGTATTCCATCTGCATCACATCAGAATATCACATGATGTTTTTACAGAATGACCCTAGGATGGTGCTAAAATGAAAAGGAACTTTTATGATATATATAACCAGTACACATTCATGACAGTAAAAGGATGCATCAAGAAATAATGGTTGGAGAAAGACTGTTAAAGGACAGATCTTCAGTTTTTCAAATGGTGTTTTATTTTTGCAGGCACAGCTCTTGAAATCACATCAGAAAATGTAAATAGGCAGTGCACTAAAGGCAAACAGAAACTGTTGAAAATTCACAGCCTCCAACTGAATGCAAATCCAACTGATGTCTCCTTCTGTCAATGCATAAACAAAGAAATAGCGACAGATTTTTTAAAAAGTTGATAGCATGAACATTAACAAAGATTTTAGCGCAAATCCCTTGATACAATATCATAGAATCTGACAACATATAAGGAGGGCATTTGGCTGCTCAAGTCTGCAAGCTGTTTGGAAGAGCTATCCAATTAGTCCCACTCCCCTGTTCCACAAAGCATTCACGCAGTCCACGTTTGATCTCCAGCATATAGAAGAGTGTGCAGTAAATACAGTAGACTAAATTGGAAGTGCAAGTAAAAATGGATGAAGATGACAAAAAAATGGAACGCAAAGGGAAGAGCGAGGGAAGGCTGCATGAAAAGCTCACAAATAATGGGGTCAAAGGGATACCACATTGTTTACTGGAAGGGGATGCACGAAGACTGCAGATGTGGTGGGTAGAAGTCCAAGTGGGGCATGGGTGCCTCACAGGTCATGGGCTTTGGCGGCGGGGGGGGGTTGAATCAAGGAATTGACTTCTTGAGGCACCTAGCCTTTCCTCTGTGTTGTTGACATCCTACACAGTCTGGTGCAGAAAGGTGGGCAGGAGAGAGCGATATGAATGGGCTGGACTGGTATTTAAATATGGTGCTCAGTCCTTCAAACCCGCCAGTTGATAGCAGGAGGATGAATCAACTGTTGGCTCACCAGCAATCTCACAGGGGAAAGCACCTGTGCATAATTAATGAGGTTCTAGCTGCACAATCTGGAGCTGGATCCCACCATTCTGGCCAATGGGAAAGATGGATCCAACCATCACTGGGACATTGTGGTCTCAAAATGGGAGAATTCTACCCTAAATACCCACAGAACCAGACAGATAGGGAATTCCACTGCTCCCTAGTGCTGACATTTCAGCAATGCTACCCGATGGCTGAGAGACCTAGGGTTGGAAAGATGAGAAATTTCCAAATAGCCCTCCCATTTACACCCTTATGGTGGATGCCACATCACCAGCGGCAATAGAAAAACTGATAATAAGAATGTCTGCATGTGTGCTGGAAGAATGCAACCAAAACTGTTATTTTTGTCTGCTGACTCTTTTGAAAAGGAAGCAATGCAATAAACTGGAAATGGGAGAAATGTTTCTGTAGGAATGTATGCTGCTGAAGGTAGCTGTTAGACCACTATGCCTCCTCTATTGACTCCAGCAGATTGGTGGGTGCTGGGGTGGGGAACAGCCATCCTGGATTTTCTGGGACAGTCCTGTAATTTGGAGTTTTGTCTCACTTCCCAGGTCAGGCCTCCCCGGGATGTGATATATAGAACAGTACAGGACAGAACAGGCCCTTCGGCCCACGATGTTGTGCCGAGCTTTATCTGAAACCAAGATCAAGCTATCCCACTCCCTATCATCCTGGCGTGCTCCATGTGCCTATCCAATAACCGCTTAAATGTTCCTAAAGTGTCTGACTCCACTATCACTGCAGGCAGTCCATTCCACACCCCAACCACTCTCTGAGTAAAGAACCTACCTCGGACATCCTCCCTATATCTCCCACCATCAACCCTATAGTTATGCCCCCTTGTAATAGCTCCATCCATCCGAGGAAATTGTCTATCACGAGTTTCTTTCTCTTGCTGAAGTCTTTCCATCTATGCATATGCTAGTCATGGCAGCTAGGTGATCTGTGAGCTGGGTTGTCCAGTGGGTGGTTAGGAGGAGCTTTGAGCAGCTGTATCAGAGTATTGGCGCAGGTTGTGCAACGATAGTATCATCCAGGTTATGAGGGACCCCCCGCACGCCCCCACGTGCTCTGCACAGGTTCACCACCCCCATCCCTTCCAACCCCTAATCAAGGACCCCACACACCCCGGACATTCCCTCTCCAACCTTCCTTCAGGAAAAGATACAAAAGTCTGAGGATACGTACCAACCGACTCAAGATCAGCTTCTTCCCAGCTGCCGTCAGACTTTTGAATGGACCTATCTTACATTAAGTTGGTCTTTCTCTACACCCTAGCTGTGACTATAACACTACATTCTGCACTCTCTCTTTCTCTCCTATGTACTCTATGAATGGTATGCTTTGTCTGTATAGTGCGCAGGAAACAATACTTTTCACTGTATCCCAATACATGTGACAATGATAAATCAAATCAAAGCTTACAGATTAGCCAGCATCCTTTCCCCCAAACCTATCTATCTCTGTCTTAAAGACACTCAATGACCTGGCCTCCACAGCCTTCTGCGGCAAAGAGTCCTGCTGATTCACCTCTCTCTGGCTGAAGAAATTCCTTCTCATCTCGGTTTTAAAGGATTGTCCCGTTAGCCTGAGGTTGTGCTCTTTGGTTCTAGCTTTTCCTACCAGTGGAAACATCCTCTCCACATCCACTCTATCCAGGCCTCGCAGTATCCTGTAAATTTCAATAAGATCCCCCCTCATCCTTCTAAACTCCAATGAGTACAGACCCAGAGTCCTCAACCGTTCCTCATTCCAGGGATCATTCTTGTGAACCTCCTCTGGAACCTTTCCAAGGCCAGCACATCCTTCCTTAGATATGGGGCCCAAAACTGCTCACAATGCTCCAAATGAGGTCTGACCAGAGCCTTGTACACGCTGGAGGGGATGTGTAAATCAAGTCTTCGATTGCTTTTACCCACATTTTACCCACGATTACTAATACCCACATTAATGCTGCTTCACATAGTTTACAGGCAATCTACCAATAACTGCATCACTGGTTAAATGTAAAATTGTGGTAATAATGATAGAAGAAATGAGATAAAGCATGTTGTTGTAAGACTCAGAGAAAACTCAATGTTGTAGGTAACTAATATGGAAAGAGATTTCATTGCATCCGAAGCGTAATGTACAAATAGCTGACACCCCCACTTGCACTCTCCCCCCAATCGTACCAAAACACAGTGCCGGCAACAGATTGGAGGGAGTCATCAATAATATGAAAGACCAGTCAGGTGAGAGTAGCCAAGTGCTCGCTTTTCTTTGAGGTGAAACAGTCACAGTGTTCTCAGGCTGTTAACTAATGGAACTCATCATCATAATTAGTAGGTTCAATATCCATCCTCAGTAGCACTCATCCTAATATCCATGGTGATGCGAAATAATCCTTCTATCACAGTGCTGCTCAAATGTATGATCTCATTTGTATTTAAATAGTAACATTCATCAATTCCTTTTTAAAAAATGAAGGAAAATAAGTCAGGCAACTGCACCAATACAATAGCATCATTTTAAATAATTCATATCTGGATCAGAGTTGGAACTTCATACAATCATAGGATCCCTACAATGCAGAAGGAAGCCATTCAGCCCATCGAGTCTACACTAACAACAATCCCATCCTGGCCCTATCCCCATCACACCACATATTTACCCTACTAATACCCCAAACACTAAGGGACACTTTAGCATGGCAAATCCACCTAACCAACATGTCTTTTGGGCTGTGGGAGGAAACAGGAGCACCCGGAGGAAAAACACGCAGACACGGGGAGAATGTGCAGACACCGCACCAACCCGAGGCCGGAATTGAACCCGGGTCTATGGCGCTGCAAGGCAGCAGTGCTAACCACTGTGCCGCTGTGCTGCCCATAGCTTCCATATGAATCTGTAAATTTGCTGCCTGCTTGATCAAATTTCTAATTATCAATGTGAAACAAATGCCAACCATCAGTGATTCACCCTGACAGACCACATTTAGACAGCCTGGTTCGTGTTTCTTGAAACAAATCAGAATAATTGGCCCTGTCTCCTGTCCTGCACAGTTTCTCCATAATCTGTCACCTAATGAACCTAATAGACTGGTACCACCTCCTTAGATAACCCCTCAACCCTGCCCACCTCCTGGCTTTGAATGTTCCTATGTTGCTGATGGCAGCACAGTGGTTAGTGCTGCCTCACAGTGCCAGGGATCCGGTTCGATTTCTGGTTTGGGTCACTGTCTATGTGGAGTCTGTACATTCTCCCCATGTCTGCGTGGGTTTCCTCCGGGTGCTCCGGTTTCCTCCCGAAAGACGTGCTGGTTAGGCACATTGGCCATGCTAAATTCTCCTCAGCATACCCAAACAGGTGCCGGAGTGTAGCGACCAGGGGACTTTCAGAGTAACTTCATTGCAGTGTTAATGTAAGCCTACTTGTGACACTAATCATTAAAAAAAGGAGATCTATTGCTCCCTCTGTCTACAAGAATGGAAGATCCCATTCCCAGATCAGAGCGGCAGCAATCAGGGCTATGCAGCAGGAAGGGGACACCTTTGTGCTGGTGCCTTCCAGCTAAGGGCAAATAGTTAAGGAAGTTATGGATGAGGAGGAGGAAGGGAAAATGGGAGCAGACTGCATTGCACGACAATAAAGGTAAGTGTGTGTTAATGAAAGAGACCGGAAAACAGACAGTAGGAAACCATAGAATCATAGAATCCTACAATGCAGAAGGAGGCCATTTGGCCTATCGAGTCTGCACCGACCATAATCCCACCCAGGCCCTATCCCCATAATCCCTTACATTTACCCTGCTAATCCCCTGACACTAAGGGGCTAATCCCCTGACACTAGCATGGCCAATCTACCTAACCCGCACATCTTTGGACTGTGGGAGGAAACCAGAGCACCCGGAGGAAACCCACGCAGACACGGGGAGAACATGCAGACTCCACACAGACAGTGACCCAAGCCAGGAATCGAACCTGGGACCCTGGCGCTGTGAGGCAGCAGTGCTAAACACTGTGCCACCGTGCCGCCCCAAATTAATGAAATGGCAACAAAATCCCAAGCAATCCAGGCACTGCCTTGGAGGGAGCTTGTAATGAGGCAGCATTCTGACAAGTGAAAACAAATGTGGACATGAAGGGTGATGTAGGAATAGGAGGATGTTGTTTTAACTGAGAGGGTATGTGTTTTATTCCAGGCAGTTATGGTAGCACTTAGGACATAGAACAGTACAGCACAGGAACAGGCCCTTCGGCCCACACTGTTGTGCCGAACATGACGCCAAATTAAACTAATCCCTTCTGCTTGCCCTTTTTCCATATCCCTCTATTCCTTGCATATTCATGTGCTTATCTAAGTTTAAAGATTTTTTAAAAAGTTTATTTGTTAGTGTCACAAGTAGGCTTACATCAACACTGCCATGAAGTTATTGTGAAAATCCCCTAGTCACCACACTCCGGCGCCTGTTCAGGTACACTGAGGGTGAATTTAGCATGGTCAATGCACCTAACCAGCACATCTTTCGGACTGTGTGAGGAAATCAGAGCACCTGGAGGAAACCCACACAGACACGGAGAGAACGTGCAGACTTTGCACACACAGTGACCCAAGCTGGGAATCGAACCCGGGTCCCTGGTACTGTGAGGCAGCAGTGCTAACCACTGTGCCACCATGCTGCCCAACGGCCCGTTAAATGCCCCTATCATATCTGCCTGCACCACCACTCTGGCAGAGTGTTCCAGACACCTATCCATTCTCTGTGCAAAAAAGCCTGCCCCTTACATCTCCTTTGAACTTTCCCCCTCTCACCTTAAGTGCATTCTGTAATCAGGGACTGGTGAGGATGCTGACTTCCTACCTTACAGTAGAAAACAAGTTGTCAGTGGTTCAGGAGAGACCCAGGAAAGTAACAGCAACTGTTGTGTAGGGCGATTCAAGTTACAAATATTCCCATCAGAGAAAAAAAATGGTTGAGGGCTAGGGGTTTGTGACAGAGAGGCTGTGTTGTATCAAATTGGATTATTATCTGAAAAGGGCTCTATGGAAAAGACCAGAGAACATACGTTTTCTGATTTAGATCAGTTTTGGGGCAAGGGAGGGAGAGTAGATTTTGAATACAGCAGGATCCTAAGATGCCGTTGGTTGGCATTTTACTGCCCTGGCTGCCACAGGAATCGGAGCGGGCGAGGGGCGGACACTGGGAAGGTCCATTGACCTCAGGCAGGATTTTACGGTTTCGGGACAAGTGAGGCTGTAAAATCCCGCCCATTGTCTCATCGCAAATTGTTTTCGACTCCTTATCGAGACTTCAATGCATTTTCTATAGCTTTACCTTTTTTAAAAAAATGACAAAAGAAAACCTTTAACAATTGCATTTTCTTAAACATTTAATGTGCATAAATGATGGCTTGATATTTTCAAATCTTAATCTTCACAAGATGACGAGGGACTTAAAGAAGATGGTATATGTTTTGTGGTATTTTAGTGAAAAATATCAGCCCGCTCTTCTGCTCCTGATTACTGCCAAGTGATTCCTACAGTAACATGTCTGTCAGACCTATGTCAGACTCCTATTTATTGACTACAGCTCAGCCTTCAACACTATTATTCCCACAAAACTCATCTCCAAACTCCGTGGCCTGGGCCTCGGCACCTCCCTCTGCGACTGGATCCTGAACTTCCAAACTCACAGATCACAATCAGTAAGGATAGGCAACAACGTCTCCTCCATGATCATCGTCAACACCGGTGCCCCACAAGGCTGTGTTCTCAGCCCACTACAATACTCCTTATACACCTATGGTTGTGTGGCCAAATTCCCCTGCAATTCGATTTTCAAGTTTGCTGACGACTCCACCGTAGTGGGTCGGATCTCAAACAATGACACGACAGAGTACAGGAATAAGATAGAGCATCAGGTGAACTGGTGCGGCAACAATAATCTCTCCCTCAATGTCAACAAAACGAAGGAGATTGATATTGACTTCAGGAAGTGTAAAGGAGAAAATGCCCCTGTCTACATCAACAGGGACGAAGTAGAAAGGGTCGAGAGCTTCAAGTTTTTAGGTGTCCAGATCACCAGCAACTTGTCCTGTTCCCCCCGGCCGACACTCTAGTTAAGAAAGCCCACCAATGCCTCTACTTTCTCAGAAGACTAAGGAAATTTGGCATATCAGCTACGACTCTCAACAACTTTTACAGATGCATCACAGAAAACATTCTTTCTGGTTGTATCACAGCTCCTGCTGCTCTGCCCAAGACTGCAAGGAACTACAAAAGATCGTGAATGTAGCCCAATCCATCACGCAAAACAGCCTCCCATCCATTGACTCTGTCTACACTTCCCGCTGCCTCGGCAAAGCAGCCAGCATTATTAAGGACCCCATGCACCCTGGACATTCTCTCTTCCACCTTCTTCCATCGGGAAAAAGATACAAAAGTCTGAGGTCACATACCAACCAACTCAAGAACAGCTTCTTCTCTGCTGCTGTCAGACTTTTGAATGGACCTATCTCGCATTAATTGCATTAAGTTGATCTTTCTCTGCACCCTAGCTATGACTGTAACACTACATTCTGCACTCTCTCCTTTCCTTCTCCATGAACGGTATGCTTTGTCTGTATTGTGTGTAAGAAACAATACTTTTCACTGTATGTTAATACATGTGACAATAATAACTTAAATCAAATCAAATGTATAGGTTGACATTGGATTAAGGCTGAATTGTGGTTGGTTGTGATCTCCCCGTTCAAATAATATGCCAACACTCATACTCTCGGCTCACACACAGAATAATTCATTGAGAGAGTTACAGAAGGTATGTTCCACAAAACATATAGGGTGGGATTCTCCAGCCGCGCCCACCTCAGAACTGGAGAATCCCACCTGAGGCCAATGGACCTTTGCATGGTTCTCCCCCTCGTCCACTACAATTCCCGTGTTGGGCGAGATGGAAGAATTCTGGCCATACTATCTTCTTTAGGTCCCTCTTTATCTTATGAAAATTAAGATTTGAAATGATCAAGCCATCATTTATGCACATTAAACATATGTTTAAGAAAATACAATTGCAAAAGCTATAGAAAATGCATTGAAGTTTCAATAAGGAGTCTAAAACATTTGCTATGAGACAATATTGGGCGGGATTTTATGGCCTCACTCATCCCGAAACCGTAAAATCCCACCTGAGGTCAACAGACTTTCCCATTGTCCGCCCCTCGCCCGCTCTGATTCCTGTAGCGGGTGGGGCGTTAAATTCGGTGGAAACTGGCCTTCGACAGAGAGGACGAACTAGGAAAAAATGTTCAGCTGCTTTTATGTTGTTGATGCCGTCTCCAGAATCACAAAATCCTGTTTAACTTCCAATTGTGAGGTAAATATAATTTCCCCTTAGTGGCTGTTAGTCTAATTTCCCTTTCTGCTGTTTTTTTCAGTTTGAGTTGATCTCCTGCACTGTTTCTGACCTAATAACTCATGGGAGTTATATGCACAATGTGGTTTTGTCTTGTGCCTGTTGATCATGTCAAGGTCACAAAGATCAAAATGTAGCAAACCCTCTGCACAGACCATCCAAATTTATTTTCATTTGAAGATTATATATGTGCTCCAAATGATATGTGCCATTTTTAAAAAATTCATTCATGGGACATGGGCGTCGCTGGCTGGCCAGTATTTATAACCCATCCCTAGTTATAGTTCAACAGTTCGGTTATTTTATTTCTATTTATTTTACCCTGTTTCTCATGGGTTTCCAGTTGGCCCGATTGAAGCAAACATTTTAGATCACTGGATGTTATACACTTTTACTGTTACTTAGCTCATTAACATAGTTCCACCCATCCTATGGAAAAGAGAGCAACAGATTCCTTCATCTGGCTCACCAGCGTCCTTCAGGGAAGGAATTCTGCTGGTCATTATCCAGTATGGCCTAATGGTGACTTCAGATCACAGCAATGTGGTTGACTCTTTACTGCCCTGTGAAGTAGCCTCGCAAACCACCCGTATGTATCATACCACTAACAAAGAGGTATAATAAGAATAACACAAGATAGACCATATGGATATCAACCTAGACATCGGATTTAGAAATGGCAAAGATACACCCAGTTCAGTCTACTCTGGAAAGTCCTCTTCACACACATCTGGAAACTTGTGCCAGGTTTTGGAGAACTGTCCCTCAGACTAGTAAAGCAGCTGCCTATCAAAATTCTACTCATTGTATCAGAATTTTATAGAATCAACATCCAGCACTCCTCCATCACCATGTCTGGGGTATATTGGCCAGAATTCTCTGACCGTTCACGCTGGCAGGATTCTCTGGTCCCGCCGGCATCGCAACTCTACCCGTGGATTTCCCACCGGCGTGAAGTGACATCATTGGGAATTCCCATTGACAGCAGCAGGACCAGAGAATCCCACCACTAGCAAACAACTCGCCACCTCCTGCCAGCAGGAAACACGCGGCTGGGAGACTGGAGAACCTCACCCGTTGTGTCCAACCAGAGGTGGTGGCGGCACAGTGGTATATAATCAAGAGGGAGTGGCTCTGGGAGTCTGCAAAATTAACTTTCGACCCCATGAAGTCTCATGGCATCTGGTCAACTGCAGAGAAGGAAACATCTGGTCATTGTCACTGCCTGATGGTCTTCCTCCGCTCCTCCAGGACCTCCTCTTCATCATCCACCCCTTCCACGCTTCCACTCATAAATGCATGAAGGGGGTGATGCATTCACTCTTCACGAGGGCTCACAATGAATTCAGTTTCAAGTGGGACTGGGCTAGCCAGAACACGAGAGCCAAGGGATTCCACATAGCAGGCTTTCCACAAGTGCAGGGAGCCACAGACTGCACTCATGTGGCTTACAGTGACCCAATGCCATCTCAACTCCTCTAATCACCTCCAATCACCTCCAGCTTCCAGATTGATGACCTGCCCCAATTCAGGGAGACACACTCTAGAGAGGATGTGAAGGCTTTAGCAATGGTGAGGAAAAGATGTGCAGAGATGAAGGACTGCAGTGGTTAGATTGGAGGAGCTAGGTGTGTTCTCCTCAGAGAACACAGTGGCACATTGGTTAACATTGCTGCCTCACAGCGCTAGGGACCCGGGTTCGATTCCCGGCTGGGTCACTCTCTTGTGTGGAGTCTGCACGTTCTCCCCGTGTCTGCGTGGGTTTCCTCCGGGTGCTCCGGTTTCCTCCCACAGTCCAAAGATGTGCGGGTTAGTTGGATCAGCCATGCTAAATTGCCCCTTAGTGTCAAGGGGACTAACTAGGGTAAATGCATCGCAGGCAATTGGCACTAGCTTAGTCGTTAAAAAAAGGGATGGCATGAACAAGTTGGGCCAAGAGGCCTGTTTCAAGCTGTAATCCTCTATGACTCTAAGAGGAGATTTGATAGAAGTGTTCAAAATCGTATGTGGGGGGTTGGCGGATGGAGGGTTGAGGGTGTCTTGACGGAATAGATAGAAATTGTTGCCATTGACAGAAGGGCCGCAGACCAGAGAACACCAATCGGTAAAAGAACAAACAGCGACATGAGGAAAAGCTTTCTTTATGCAATGAGTGCTTTGGATCGAAAATGTAATAACTAGCAGTGTGGTGGAGACAGATTCAACAGGGATTTTGGAAAGGGAATTGGTTCAGCAGCTGAAGAGGAACCATTTGCAGGGAAAATGCAGGAGAGTGATACTACACTTGCGGAGAGCATGATGGGTCGAATGGCCTCTTTATGTGCTGTAACTATTCTATGCTTCTGCGATGTTAGGCAGCATCTTCAACTGGCTCTGCTGTGACTCAATTTTTGTTTATTCTGCTAAATATAATTCCTTTTCAGTTAATACGAAGCCACTGGCTTTGCCAATGTGTGTACGTTATCCAATGTTGACAATAGTAAGTAGTCTCACAACACCAGGTTAAAGTCCAACAGGTTTATTTGGTAGCACGAGCTTTCAGAGCCCTGCTCCTTTGTCAGGTGAGTACAGGATTTGTTTCACAAACAGGACATATATAGACACAAACTCAATTACAAGATGATGGTTGGAATGTGAGTCTTAACAGGTAATCAAGTCTTTACAGGTGCAGACAATGTGAGTGGAGAGAGGATTAAGCTCGTTAATCTGTGCTTAACCCTCTCTCCACTCACATTGTCTGCACCTGTAAAGACTTGATTACCTGTTAAGACTCGCATTCCAACAATTATCTTGTAAGTGAGTTTGTGTCTATATATGTCCTGTTTGTGAAAAAAATCCTGCACTCACCTGATGAAGGGGCAACACTCCGAAAGCTTGTGCTACCAAATAAACCTGTTGGACTTTGACCTGGTGTTGTGAGACTACTTACTGTGCCTACCCCAGTTCAACGCCGGCAACTCCACATCAATGTTGACAATACCAGGGTAAAGCTTAACAATAAATAAAAATATTAGTGGACTCAATGCTTAAGATACTTGACTGAAAGTGTGCAGCCAAAGCTTGGAGAATTGATCTTTCAACTTTACGATTCCGCGGTTCACTGAGACACCTAAACACACTCAACTCTTGAAGAATGTTCACTGACCCTGAGTACCAATTGACAGAATATTCGAGAAAAACTACAAGGGGAAAATCTAAACCAATTCAAAGGCATAAGATTCTTCTATTTTTCTGACCGTCTTAAAGGCCCCATGTAAGGAAGATTTTAAATGGACCTTGTTGCTGAATCAGTAATCAGGAAAGGCAGCATTAGGAAATGTAACCATCATAGTGATGCAGTAGAGGGTGCTAGTGAGGTTAGCGAAGGGCACATTACTAGGCCGAGTTAGGAGTATTATTCTCCTTCAGAGTGTATGTTATGCAACATAAGATACTTGAAACTGACACTTGTACAGAAATTTGGAAGATGCTACATTTCAGATTATTGCCACAAGTACCTCAATGAGCACAAAATTTGCCGAATGGCCTGATTTGTGTTGTAAATTTTTATATTTACAAGAATGTATGTCTTCGTTTTTGCACTATTCCACTCTGTGAAGAGTTCTGAATAATTCAATTAGGTTATTTGCCAGAAAGCTTTACTCATATATCAGAATATTCCCTTTAATTGATGCGCAGATTAGGTGGATTGTCCATGCAAAATTGAGCCTTAGTGTCCCGAGATGCGTAGGTTAGGGGAATTAGTAGGGTAAGTTTCTGGTTGTATCACAGCTTGGTATGATTCCTGCTCTGACCAAGACCGCAAGAAACTACAAAGGGTTATGAATGAAGCCCAGTCCATCACTCAAACCAGCCTCCCACCTATTGACTCTGTCTACACTTCCCGCTGCATTGGAAAAGCAGCCAGCATAATCAAGGATCCCACGCACTCCCGACATTCTCTCTTCCACCTTCTTCCATCGGGAAAAAGATACAAAAATCTGAGGTCACGTACCAACTGACACAAGAACAGCTTCTGCCCTGCTGCTGTCAGACTTTTGAATGGACGTATCTTAAATTAAGTTGATCTTTCTCTACACCCTAGCTGTGACTGCAACGCTACACTCTGCACCCTCTCCTATACGATATGCTTTTTCTGTATAGCGCGCAAGAAACAATACTTCTTACTGTATACCAATACATGTGACAATAATAAATTAAATAAAATCAAATCGAAATATGCGGGGTTACGAGGATAGGGCTGGGGGGTGGTTAGGAGTCTTGAGTTTGCTCCGACTCTCTGCTCTGTAGGAGAGTTGATACAAACTCAAGGGGCCAAATGTCCTCCTTCTGCACTGTAAGGATTCTATGATTCTATGAAATGAGTAGTTACCTATCCAACTTTTGGAACATTGATATCGACTATTAGAAAATAACTACAAAGTCCCATGATTGCCTTGAGAGCGCAATCCGAATGTGAGTGACAGCAAGATGGAAACTCTGAGATGCCAAACCAACATTCAAAGGCTTCCAAACATGCTGAACCTGTCAAGGTGCTTGAGATTGTTTTAGAAATTAAACAGATGTCAGATGTAATCACAGAAAATTTGATGTTTACTGGCTCTCAAAGCATAAATCATAAGTAACGTAGCTTTTTTTCAATTTGCGTTATCTATTTTCAATTGACCTTGGCAGTGTCATGGTTACTAGTGCAGTGGCTTTCCCTTGGGCACTTTTACCAGAATGTGCAGATATTTGCATTCAATATGAGGACATTATATGATGCAAAATTATTTTTGAAACAAGGGTTTATTTGGTCATATTAACACTCAATACTAAAAAATAATTAAATAAAGTGTGACTATTGAAAAGTGTTCCAAATGTACTTTTCTGATGAGAGGGTTTCTGGTATTTCCCAACAAAGAGCGCACACCGAGCATTAGTCTAATCCCAGAACTTCACATCATGCCCATATTTCATTTTGGAACTCATCCCAACAAGGAATGAAATCAGTAAATTGAAAAGTGAATACCAGGAATGGTCAGTTGCTGGACACCACCCAGAGAGGCACATTGACCAATTAAAATAAAACGCCAACCTAATTCCAATGTTATTTTACCCGTAAAAAGTTTTAATAAAGCCAGGCATCTTGCTGTATCATTTCATTTAAACACAAATTAAAATCTACTTTTTACGATTTTCATGTAGAACATGATGGGGTGGCCCAGTGGTTAGCACTGCTGCCTCACAGTGCCAGGCACCCGGGTTCAATTCCGGCCATGGGTCGCTGTTTGTGTGGAGTTTGCACGTTCTCGCCGTGTCTGCGTGGGTTTCCTCCAGATGTTCCGGTTTCCTCCCACACTCCAAAGATGTGCGGGTTAGGTTGATTGGCCATGTTAAATTGCTGCATAGTGTCAGGAGGACTTGCAGAGTAAATACGTGGGGTTAAGGGGATAAGGCCTGGGTGGAATTGTGGTCGGTGCAGACTTGATGGGCCAAATGGCCTCCTCCTGCACTAGAACAAAGAACAAAGAACAGTACAGCACAGGAAACAGGCCCTTTGGCCTTCCAAGCCTGTGCCGCTCATTGGTCCAACTAGACCATTCGTTTGTATCCCTCCATTCCCAGACTGCTCATGTGACTATCCAGGTAAGTCTTAAACGATGCCAGCGTGTCTGCCTCCACCACCCTACTTGGCAGCGCATTCCAGGCCCCCACCACTCTCTGTGTAAAAAAGTCCCTCTGATATCTGAGTTATACCTCGCCCCTCTCACCTTGAGCCCGTGACCCCTCGTGATCGTCACCTCCGACCTGGGAAAAAGCTTCCCACTGTTCACCCTATCTATACCCTTCATAATTTTGTACACCTACATTAGATCTCCCCTCATTCTCCGTCTTTCCAGGGAGAACAAGCCCAGTTTACCCAATCTCTCCTCATAGCTAAGACCCTCTATGCCAGGCAACATCCTGGTAAACCTTCTCTGCACTCTCTCTAAAGCCTCCATGTCCTTCTGGTAGTGTGGCAACCAGAACTGGACGCAGTACTCCAGTTGTGGCCTAACCAGCGTTCTATACAGCTGCAACATCAGACTCCAGCTTTTATACTTTATACCCCGTCCTATAAAGGCAAGCATACCATATGCCTTCTTCACCACCTTCTCCACCTGTGCTGCCACCTTCAAGGATTTGTGGACTTGCACACCTAGGTCCCTCTGTGTTTCTATACTCGTGATGGTTCTGCCATTTATTGTATAACTCCCCCCAACATTAGTTCTTCCAAAATGCATCACTTCGCATTTATCTGGATTAAATTCCATCTGCCATTTTTCTGCCCAATTTTCCAGCCTATCTATATCCTGCTGTATTGTCCGACAATGTTCATTGCTATCCGCAAGTCCAGCCATCTTCGTGTCATCCGCAAACTTGCTGATAACACCAGTTACACCTTCTTCCAAATCATTTATATATATCACAAATAGCAGAGGTCCCAGTACAGAGCCCTGCGGAACACCACTGGTCACAGACCTCCAGCCGGAAAAAGACCCTTCGACTGTTACCCTCTGTCTCCTGTGGCCAAGCCAGTTTTCTACCCATCTAGCCACCTCTCCTTGTATCCCATGAGCCTTAACCTTCTTAACCAACCTGCCATGAGCGACTTTGTCAAATGCCTTACTGAAATCCATATGGATGACATCCACGGCCCTTCTTTCGTCAACCGTTTTTGTCACTTCCTCAAAAAACTCCACCAAATTTGTAAAGCACGACCTCCCTCTTACAAAACCATGCTGTCTGTCACTAATGAGATTGTTCCGTTCTAAATGTGCGTACATCCTGTCTCTAAGAATCTCTCCAACAACTTCCCTACCACGGACGTCAAGCTCACTGGCCTATAATTACCCGGGTTATCCCTGCTACCCTTCTTAAATAACGGTACCACATTCGCTGTAGGGATTCTATGATTCTATGAACACAATAGCACGTTAGTGGAATTAAGAATCTACTGATGACCGTGAAACCATTGTCGATTATCGGAAAAACCCATCTGGTTCATTAATATCCTTTAGGAAAGGAAATCTGCCATCCTTACCTGGTCTGGCCTACATGTGACTCCAGAGCCACAGCAATGTGGTTGACTCTAAAATCCCCCCAGGCAACTAGGGATGGGCAATAAATGCTGGCCACCCAGCAACACCCATGTCTCATGAATGAATGAAAGAAATCACTACCACAGGGAGTTGCTGAAGTGAAGAGTATAGATATATTTAAGGGGAAGCTAGACAAGCAATAAAGGATGATGGGTTATGTTCATAGATTTAGGTGAGAAAAGATGGGGGTGAGACTTGAGTAGGGCATTATATCATGGACTGGTTGGGCTAAATGGCCTGTTGCTGCACTGTCGATGTAAAAGCCCTGGAGAGATTTCCAATCTTACATCGGTGTCAATATCTTGATTAATCAGAAATCACCTTCTGTTGCTATATAATTTACATTTATCATCGGTCAAACTTTCTGGAACTGGACAAACAAGTTTAAAAAATCAATATTTTCCCAATTACCTCTCAACCTTTGGTGAAGGTCACCTTGTCTTCGCTAATGTCTCCTAGCAGAGATAGGTTTATTAGATGATGTTCTTTTTGAAAAGGGATGCAATGTTGAAGCAAGTTTGTCCTCAAAAGCAAAACGTTCTAAGAGTCCAAGTTTATTATTCAATTCCGAAAGATAACCTGGGGCAGAATTTTACAGCCCCACTGTGACAGGAGCTGGGTCAGAAAACGCTCTTCAAATGTCCTTTAACTTCAGCTGGACTGGAAAAGCATGCCAGTGGGAGGGGCCATGAAATTCTGCTCCTGAATTTCAAGAAGACCAACCACAAAACTGGAAATTTCAGATAACGATGAGCCCAAAAAAAACACCTCCCAGCCATGGGGGGAGAATCCCTGGGTTATTCCAGAAGGAGGAAGTGGGGGAGGGGGACAGAGCTGAAATATTCCAGACCGGAAATGTTTACAGACCTCCTATTGGACATGCAAGATTGTGGTAAAGATGTGTCAGTGCATCTCGTCACAAATGAAACAGAGGAACAACAAATGTATACTAAAGATTGAGGAGTGTGGTTCCATGCTTACCAATAGGTGCTCAGTCTAATTAAACACCACCCTCAGCAGAACATATACCGAGTCCCACTCCTCCCTGTTTGACCTGCTGCTAAGGTGTTTGAACGAGATGACATGGAATAGAATAGAATCATAAAATCCCAACAGTGCAGAAGAGGCCATTGAGTCTGCACCAACACTCCAACAGTGCATTTTACACAGGCCCTCTCTGCCGCCCTATCCCCGCAAGCCCAAACATTTACCGTGGCTAATCCATCTAATCTACACATCTACTAATCATAGTATCATAGAATTCCTACAGTACAAAAGGAGGCCATTCGGCCCATTGAGCCTGGACCGACAACAATCCCACCCAGGCCCTATCCCTGTAACCCCACATTTTTACCCTGCTAGTCCCCTTGGCATTAAGTGGCAATTTAGCATGGCCATCAACCTAACCTGCAGATCTTTGGAGTGTGGGAGGAAACCGGAGCACCCGGAGGAAACCCACGCAGACACGAGGAGAAAGTGCAAACTCCACACAGACAATGACTTGAGGCCGGAATTGAACCTGGGTCCCTGGCGCTGTGAGGCAGCAGTGCTAACCACAGTATCATGGGCAGCACTAAGCGGCAATTTAAATTTACAAAGATGGATACAGGTGCAATATCACATTATTTGGTGTTGGAGATTATATAAATTGGAAGTGGTAGTTGTTTCTTTTTCATAGTAAAAGGTTGGAGGTCAGGAGAATCACTTGTGGCATGCTTCCATCAGTAACTCAAAATATTCCTGATTTCTATTTGTAAATTAGATTAAGTGATTTTAATTTACCTAAGAAATCATACTCTATCTTTGAAAAAAATGTTTGTTCTGAAAGTTAGACAGTGCTAAGCATAGTAGTTAGTTCTACATTGTATACTTTGCAGTCTGAATTTAGAAATAGATTCTCCTCTATATTTTATGTGTTGTAAATGCCAGTTACACAGGCAAATAATACAACATTTTTGTATTTTTTGCGCTAAGTTTTAGACTATTTTATTTTTACTTTTCTTCCCTTTTAGAAACCTTGTCCCTTGCTTAATATCTCAGTAGTCAAATGCGTCACATGGTGTAGTACCGAGGTACATGGACCAAGGAGATACCTTGTCCAAACCTTGACCTATGGTACATTAGCTGATGTCAACCAGGACTCAGTAGCACTATTGGTTTTAAAGTTTATTTAGTCGTGTCACAAGTCGGCTTATATTGACACTGCAGTGCAATTACTGTGAAAATTCCCTAGTCGCCACACTCCGGCAATGGTTCAGATACACTGAGAGAGAATTTAGCCAATGCACTTAACCAGCACATCTTTCGGACTGTGAGGGGAAACCTGAGCACCAGTGAATGAATATCTTCTGCCTAAAGAAAGGAAAAATGAGGCAGATTTTCATTCCCTGACCCCCTACTCAGTTAATCTCATTGAATTATATTTATGTTTGCAGGATTCAGTTCAGCACTGCTGAATATAAGGATAGCAGAAAAGTACCTGGTTTAGGTGATATGTATATGTATATATATATATATAGTTTAATATTAGAAATAGGGGTTGGTTTTAATTTGGCGATTATTTGTGAGGAAAGGTAAATCTATAGCTAGAGTCATATTAAACAAAGGTGCAAGCACCTGGGGGACTTTGGTTTCAGTTCAAACTGTGCTTCTATTATGCTTGGAGAGGGCTATGGCATGAAAAGTAAATAAGCTAGGAGAAGTAAAAATCATTGCTGAGCAACCAGGGGCACCTTTAGGGTGGGAAGACATTTTGTAGTTTCAGCTGACTTCATAGCAGTTGGTTGTAGAAGGCTAGAGAGGGAAAATCTCTCTTAGCTTTGCTAGAAGAAAAGCCATATCATGGAGTAATATTAAGAAAACAAGTGCAGGAAATATAAAGAACAAGTTGTTAAGGAAACTATGGGAGTGAAGAGCAGTTTCCAAGTAGCCTGAAGATAAAGGAACAAAGAGGAACTGGATTGAGACCAAGTACTGTTCAGTAAAGCCACCGATAAAGCTGAAAAGAAGTTGGGTCATGAGAAGCCAGAAAGATATCCTTGTTCAAAGGTTTGTGAGATTTTACTACAGTTTGTGTTCCATTATTTGAACTAATTGTGAAAATTAGTAGCTGGATCTCAGAGCACCCGGAGGAAACCCATGCAGACACAGGGAGAACGTGCAGACTCTGCACAGACAATGACCCAAGCTGGGAATCAAACCCAGGTCCCTGGCACTCTGAGGCAGCAGTGCTAACCACTGTGCCACCATGCTGTCCATGAGCATGTCAGCTAGACAAGAAAGGGGTGCCAGCACTCATGTTTAAAAATGCGCTTAAACCTTTCACAACCTCAATTCATCCTAAACCTTTTGCAACAAATGAAGTACTTTTGAAAGAATAGTGTTTAGCACTGATGCCTCACAGCACCAGGGACCTGTGTTCGATTCCCAGCTTGGGTCACTGTCTGTGTGGAGTTTGCACGTTCTTCCCGTGTCTGTGTGGGTTTCCTCTGGATGCTCCGGTTTCCTCCCACAGTCCAAAGATGTGCGGGTTAGGCGGATTGACCATGCTAAATTGCCCCTTAGTGTCAGGATGACTAACTAGGGTAAATGCATGGGGTTATAGGGATAGGGCCTGGGTGGGATTGTGGTCGGTGCAAACTCGATGAGCTGAATGGCCTCCTTCTGCACTGTATGATTCTATGAATTGTAGGTAGTCAAAGTTCTAATGTAGGAAACAGGCAGTAAGTATCCACAAGCAGTAATGTGTTTTTTTTGTGATTTTAATTGGCCAGGACATCAAAGAAATCTCCACTGATCTTCTTAACTATAGTGCCATGGGTTATTTTATGTGCCCCTCTCTGACGATAGACAGCATGCCAGTTTAATATCTCATCCAAATGCCTGCATTGATCTTTCTCTACACCCTGACTTTGACTGTAACACTACATTCTGCACTCTCTCCTTTCCTTCTCCCCAATATACTCTATGAACGGTATGCTTTGTTTGTAGAGCGCGCAAGAAACAATACTTTTCACTGTATCCCAATACACGTGACAATAATAAACCAAATCAAATCAAACCCTCTTCAATTTGGCACTTGGAGTGTCAGCCTAGATTTTAGACTCAGAAGAATGACTGCTATCACTGAGCCACAGCTGACCCATAGAAAAAGACAAAATACTGCAGATACTGGGTGGCACGGTGGCACAGTGTTTAGCACTGCTGCCTGACAGCGCCAGGGACCCAGGTTCAATTCTGGCCTCAGGTCACTGTCTGTGTGGAGTTTGCACCTTCTCCCCATGCCTATGCAGGTTTCCTCCAGGTGCTCTGGTTTCTTCCCACAGTCCAAAGATGTGTGGGTCAGGTTGATTGGCCATGCTAAATTGCACCTTAGTGTCGGGGGATTAACAGGGTAAATGTGCGGGGTTACGGGAATAGGGACTGAGTGGGATTATGGTCGGTACAGACTCGATGGGCCGAATGGCCTCCTTCTGAGCTGTAGGGATTCTATGAAACAAAAGCAGAAAATGTTGGATAATCTCAGCAGTTCTGACAGCATCTGTGAGGGGAGAATGGAGCCAATGTTTCGAGTCTGGATGACTATATCAGAGCTGAAAGCAAAGAATACTGGCCCAACATATAAGCCATCACCTTCAGGAGTAGAGAGAGAAAACTAAAGCAAGAAAATCATTTTATCCAGTTTGATTCTATTGATAATATTATAATTATTTTCATTCTGGATTTCATCTCAGGTGTCTTAATTTTGCACACTGTCTTTGTCATGTTTCCATTGTGTGACTAAAGACAGTGTAAAGTTAAGAGTAATTTCATTGTTCCAAAGGGACTGATCTTAGGCAGCGTCAAATCCGCATAGGTTAAGCTATTATGAGAGAAAAAAATTAAATAGATGATACTGAAAGGTGTCAGCATTAGGTCTCCATTTACACACTTATGGAGCAGTAGAGTAAGAAGTACGAGCACATTACAGTCTATTTCGATATATTCATGGTCATTTTTCACCCTATTATCCAGTAATTTGAAATATGCAATTGAAATATAACAGCACAAGAGCCATTTTTCATGTAATTTCAATTCAAATTTTGCAAGTTCAAGTGAAGAAAGTAGATTATAATATATTCTACCCCAGCGTCAATCACATTCTATATCAATTCAAAACGGAAAATCTGCCTTGGTCTCTGCATCCATACATTGTAAATATGTTCACGGAGATACTTTCTGGTTGACACCTCTGGAGAAATTGAAAACACTTTTTAAAAGATTTCAAAATGTTACTGCCTCATAATTTGACATATGGAGTGTAAAAGCTTTTAAGTAATGGAATCCGCTTCAATATTCTGTGACCAGTGATGGTTTCTATGCTGTGTGGGAGCGGAGTCTATCTGGAGTGACGTTGGCCAGGATTATATAGAATGTACAGAAACAGGCCATTCAGCCCAACCAGTCTATCTTGGTCTACACTGGCTTCCTCCAGTTTTGCTTACATCATCTCACCCTGTTGACAGATCCACACGGAAAAGTGTGAGGTGATTCACTTTGGAAGGAGTAACAGGAATACAGAGTACTGGGTTAATGGTAAGATACTTGGTAGTGTGGATGAACAGAGGGATCTGGGTGTCCATGTGCATAGATCCCTGAAAGTTGGCACCCAGGTTGATAGGGTTGTTAAGAAGGCGTACGGTGTGTTAGCTTTTATTGGTAGAGGGATTGAGTTTCGGAGCCAGGAGGTCATGCTGCAACTGTACAAAACTCTGGTGTGGCTGCATTTGGAGTATTGCGTACAGTTCTGGTCGCCGTATTATAGGAAAGATGTGGAAGTGTTGGAAAGGGTGCAGAGGAGATTTACCAAAATGTTGCCTGGTATGGTGGGAAAATCGTATGAGGAAAGGCTGAGGGGCTTGAGGTTGTTTGCGTTAGAGAGAAGAAGGTTAAGAGGTGACATAATAGAGGCATACAAGATGATCAGAGGATTAGATAGGGTGGATAGTGAGAGCCTTTTTCCTCGGGTGGTGTTGGCTAGCACGAGGGGACATAGCTTTAAATTGAGGGGTGAGAGATATAGGACAGATGTTAGAGGTAGGTTCTTTACTCAGAGAGTAGTAAGGGCGTGGAATGCCCTGCCTGCAGCAGTAGTGGACTCGTCAACATTAAGAGCATTCAAATGGTTATTGGATAAACATATGGATGATATCGGAATAGTGTAGATTAGAGGGGCTTTAGATTGGTACCACTGGTCGGCGCAACATCGAGGGCCGAAGGGCCTGTACTGCGCTGTAATGTTCTATGTTCTATGTTCTATTTCTTTGCCTCTGTACTTTTTAAGCTTCTCCTTAAATGCCGCAATGAAGAAGTCATATTTGCTCAACCCCAGTTGTGGTGTTGCTAGAAAATCCCAGCAGGTCTGACGGCATCTGTGAAGAGAGAATAGAACCCAACGTTTTGAGTCTAGATGACCCTGCGTCAAAGCCGGGGCTTGATAGATTCTAACTTATTTTTAGAAATCATGCAGGAAGACTATTGATCAAATTCACCAGTCTGCTGATGAACTTTTAACACACAGAATAAAATATTTATTAAAGCAAGAAAATGTACACCAGACAAAAAGGTTGGAAAGATCTCAATCTAAACACGTGAAGATTATTCAATTTCCCAATATTCCTTTATCTTTATAGACATAGGGCGGGATTTTCCGCTCACACCAATGCCGAAAAATCCACCCGATATCATTGGACCTCTGCATGTTCCGTGTCCTTCCCACCATGATTCCCATGGTGGGCAGGATGGGAAAATTCCACCCCTATAACCCAGTGAAGTATTACCACTAGCTTGACACAGAGGCCTCCTGTTGGGACTGGCACATGTGTAAAAGGTTTCCGTCCAATGAATTCTTGAAGATTTACTTGAAGCTTTTCACCAAACTCCTATCTCTCTCCGAGATGACCCCAAAGTAACTGCACTCTAATCTTGCTGCTTCAGTTGCAACACTGATAAACTGACCAAGTTACTGGTTGGGATTCTCATCTGTACCTGTCCAGCTGTCAGTGTGAATGGAGAATTTGATGCTTAGCCAAAACTCTGTTGACTGCAGTGGCACTGGAGAATCCAGTGACTATCTTACTGCTTCAACAGCATAACCACTGAACCTGACTGAGTCCTGTAACTGAGATAAAGGCAAAATACTGCAGACACTGGAATCTCAAACAAAGTCAGAAAATGCTGGAAAATCTCAGCAGGTCTGACAGCATCTGGAGAGAGAAAATAGAGCCAACGTTTCAAGTCTGGATGACCCAGAATAGAGCTAACATCTCAAGTTTGGCTGACCCTTCAAGGGTCATTTAGACTTAAAACATTGGCTCTATTCTGTCTCCACAGATGCTGTCAGACCTGCTGAGATTTTCCAGCATTTTGTTTTTGAGTCTGGTAACTGATTATTCAGTTAAGTCTGTCCCACTAGCCTTGTGATTTTTCTTCTCTGCCAGCTGAGAAACCCTGGGGTAATTCTCCCAAAAGTGCTGAATTGGCGGGAAAACTGTTCTAAATCCCGACTGTTCTGTCAGTTCAGCTTCTCACCTGAAGCTCTGCACTCTGTGCACTGAAGAGGTCCCAGTTGGGAATCTCATTAAAAACCCAAGGGGATGGGGCCTATTCACGCTGGAGTCTGACAGTTCTGGAACTCTGCGCATACGCAGTGGCCCCGATCTGCCTCCAACCTCCAATTTGCTGGCCAGCTCGATCACTGGCCAGCCTGGGACCCCTCCCCAGTGCTGCCCCTCCAGCTCCCCTCATGGCCCAATCGCGGTCTCCATAGCAATTCCCAGGCCAGCCCTGAACCCCCCCCCTCCCCCATTCCTGGAGCGTCTCGATGTCCAGATCCTGCACCCTGCAGTGGCGATCCCCCCACCCCCCTCACGCCAAATAGTCGGCAGGAAATTGAGGAGCAAATATGTAAGGAGATTACAGATAGCTCCAAGAAAAATAGGGTGGTGATAGTCGAAGATTTTAACTTTCTCAACATTGTCTGGGACAGCCATAGTATTAGAGGGTTGGATGGAGAGAAATTTGTTGAGTGTATTCAGGAGGAATTTCTCATTCAGTATGTGGATGGCCCAACTAGAGAGGGGGCAAAACTTGACCTCCTCTTGGGAAATAAGGAAGGGCAGGTGACAGAAGTGTTAGTGAGGGATCACTTTGGGACCAGTGACCATAATTCTATTAGTTTTAAGATAGCTATGGAGAATGATAGGTCTGGCCCAAAAGTTAAAATTCTAAATTGGGGCAAGGCCAATTTTGATGGTTTCAGGCAGGAACTTTCAAAAGTTAATTGGGGGAGTCTGTGGGAAGGCAAAGGGATGTCTGGTAAGTGGCATGCTTTCAAAAATGTGTTAACCAGGGTTCACGTAAACACATTCCTCTTAGAAGGGGAAGGCTGGCAGAAGTAGGGAACCCTGGATGACTTGGGATATTGAGGCCCTGGTCAAGAAGAAGCAAGAGGCACATGACATGCATCGGCAGCTGGGATCAAGTGAATCCCTTGAAGAGTATAGGGGGTGTCGGAGTAGAGTTAAGAGAGAAGTCAGGAGGGCAAAAAGGGGACACAAGGTTGTTCTGGCAGATAAGACAAAGGAGAATCCAACGAACTTCTATAAATACATAAAGGGCAAAAGAAGAACAAGGGAGAGAGTAGGGCCTCTTAAGGATCAACAAGGTCATCTATGTACGGATCCACAAGGGATGGGTGAGATCCTAAATGAATATTTCTCATCCGTATTTACTGTTGAGAAAACCATGGATGTGAGGGAACTTGGGGAAATAAATAGTGATGTCTTGAGGAGTGTACATATTACAGAGAAGGAGATGCCGGAAGTCTTAAAGCGCATCAA
Source organism: Mustelus asterias (assembly GCF_964213995.1). Classification (NCBI taxonomy): domain Eukaryota; kingdom Metazoa; phylum Chordata; class Chondrichthyes; order Carcharhiniformes; family Triakidae; genus Mustelus; species Mustelus asterias. The sequence continues at coordinate 4,897,243 of NC_135818.1, read as the reverse complement.
GGTAGATAAATCCCCGGGACCTGATGAAGTGAATCCCAGGACATTGTGGGAGGCTAGGGAGGAAATTGCAGGGTCCCCTAGCCGAGATATTTGAATCATCGATAGTCACTGGTGAGGTGCCTGAAGATTGGAGAGTGGCAAATGTTGTGCCTTTGTTTAAGAAGGGCTGCAGGGAAAAGCCTGGGAACCACAGGCCAGTGAGCCTCACATCTGTGGTGGCTAAGTTGTTGGAAGGTATTTTGAGAGATAGGATCTACAGGTATTTAAAGACGCAAGGACTAATTAGGGACCGTCAGCATGGCTTTGTGAGTGGAAAATCATGTCTCACAAATTTGACTGAGTTTTTTGAAGGGGCAACCAAGAAGGTAGATGAGGGCAGTGCAGTTGATGTTGTCGACATGGACTTTAGCAAGGCCTTTGACAAGGTACCGCATGGTAGGTTGTTGCATAAGGTTAAATCTCAAGGGATCCAGGGTGAGGTATCTAAATGGATACAAAATTGGCTTCTTGACAGAAGCCAGAGGGTGGTTGTAGAGAGTTGTTTTTCAAACTGGAGGCCTGTGACCAGCGGTGTGCCTCAGGGATCAGTGCTGGGTCCACTGGTTATTTGTCATTTATATCAATGATTTAGATGAGAATATAGGAGGCACGGTTAGTAAATTTGCAGATGATACCAAGATTGGTGGCATAGTGGACAGGGAAGAAAGTTATCTCCGATTGCAACAGGATCTTGATCAATTGGGCCAGTGGACTGACGAATGGCAGATGGAGTTTAATTTAGATAAATGTGAGATGATGCATTTTGGTAGATTGAACCAGGACAGGACTTACTCAGTTAATGGTCGGGCATTGGGGAGAGTTACAGAACAAAGAGATCTAGGGATACATGTTCATAGCTCCTTGAAGGTGGAGTCACAGGTGGACAGAGTGGTGAAGAAGGTTTCATCGGTTAGAACATTGAATACAGGAGTTGGGACGTCTTGTTGAAGTTGTACAAGACATTGGTAAATCCACACTTGGAATACTGTGTACAGTTCTGGTCACCCTATTATAGAAAGGATATTATTAAACTAGAAAGAGTGCAGAAAAGATTTACTAGGATGCTACCGGGACTTGATGGTTTGAGTTATAAGGAGAGGCTGGATAGACTGGGACTTTTTTCCCTGGAGCGTAGAAGGCTGAGGGGTGATCTTATCGAGGTCTATAAAATAATGAGGGCCACAGATCAGCGAGATAGTCAATATCTTTTCCCAAAGGTAGGGGAGTCTAAAACTAGAGGGCATAGGTTTAAGGTGAGAGGGGAGAGATACAAAAGTGTCCAGAGGGGCAATGTTTTTCCACTCAGAGGGTGGTGAGTGTCTGGAACAAGCTGCCAGAGGCAGTAGTAAAGGCGGGTACAATTTTATTTTTTAAAAAGCATTTAGACAGTTACATGGGCCAAATGTAGGCAATTGGGATTAGCTTATGGGTTTTAAAAAAAAAGGGCGGCATGGACAAGTTGGGCCGAAGGGCCTGTTTCCATGCTGTAGACCTCTATAACTCTATGACCCCGGCAGACCCCCCACCCCCACTAACCCCCCTGGGGTCAGACCCCATCCCCCCAGGGTCAGACCACCCCCCCACACCCGGAGGCAGCTGCTCCCGGCAGACCCCGCCCTGCCAGCCCGCCCCAATCGCTGCCCTCCCTCCATCACAGACCGACCCTGTCTGCGATGGCAGCGGAACCCCCACTGATTACCCCGAGGCCCTGCCCACAATAGGCCTCACCCCTTTGGCATTGCCCGATGCCTGATGGGCAGTGCCAAGGTGCCCCCCCGGGCACGGGCACTTTGCCCCTTGGGCAGTGCCAGGGGTCTCAGGCTGGCACTGCCAGAGTGCCCCCATGCCCAGGGGACACCACTCCCCAGCTGCCCGACCCCCTTGGGGGCCCCGATTGCCCCTCCCTTCATTCCGGCAGGGTCTCCTGCTAGTTCCCCGAAAATGAGGAGTTGTCTGAACCCCACCGGAATGAAGTACTCCTGGCGGGGTGGGAAATTCAATCAGGACCTGAAAGGTTCCGATAATTAACTAATCTACATTATAAAAACACATTTAAATGACTTACCTGTCTTCCCGCCGGTTTCCAGCGTGGTCTGATCGGCAACTGTTCGCCGGTTCTGGGAGATGCGCATGCATTCCTGGCGCATGCGCAAATTCCTGTTCAAGGCCGCAGACGTGCGTCTCCCACTCCGACCCGACAGAAAAGTTGCAGGTCGCGATGGGAGAATCGTGGCCCCTGTCTTCCATCTCTGACTCACACTAACTGTCCTGTGTCTATCACTGGATCATTCAGAGGAAACCCACGCAGACACGGGGAGAATGTGTGAACTCCAGAAAGACAGTCATCCTGTGTCTGAGGGCGGCACGGTAGCACAGTGGTTAGCACTGCTGCTTCACAGCTCCAGGGACCTGGGTTCGATTCCCGGCTTGGGTCACTGTCTGTGTGGAGTTTGCACATTCTCCTCGTGTCTGCGTGGGTTTCCTCCGGGTGCTCCGGTTTCCTCCCACAGTCCAAAGATGTGCAGGTTAGGTTGATTGGCCATGCTAAAATTGCCCTTAGTGTCCTGAGATGCGTAGGTTAGAGGGATTAGTGGGTAAATATGTAGGGATACGGAGGTAGGGCCTGGGTGGGCTTGTGGTCGGTGCAGACTCGATGGGCCGAATGGCCTCTTTCTGTACTGTAGGGATTCTATGATTCTATGATTCTATCTCCTATCTCCCTGACTCTGAGTCATTTGGTTACTGGCTCTATGCAACAGTAAGGCTTTTCTACATTGCTTTTGAATCCCTGAACTCTCAACCCCCTCAATCCACCTCTTGAACCTTAGGGACTGTAAAACCTCATTAAAAGTCTAAAATGTCATGGAATCAAAGAATCCCTGCAGTGCAGAAGGAGGCCATTCGACCCATCAAGTCTGCACCGACCACAATCCCACCCAGGCCTTATCCCTGTAACCCTGTACATTTACCCTGCTAATTCACCTAACCAGCACATCTTTGGAATGTGGGAGGAAGCTGGATCATTTAGAGGAAACCCACGCAGACACGGGGAGAATGTGTGAACTCCAGAAAGACAGTCATCCAAAGCTGGAATTGAACCCGGGTCCCTGGCACTGTGAGGCAGCTGTGCTAACCACTGTGCCATCGTACCACCCGTGTATATATACTATACATATAAACAAACGCAAATGACTTGCCTTTTAATCACAGCTCCATCCAGACTTCTAGGCACACAAGGCTCACAACCCAAATCTACATGAAACTGAAACAACTCTACCTTCTATAATGCAAAAATACATGTAATATGCGTACATATAATATATATGTATATATATATATATATATATACACATGCACATATATATTATCTCAACTAATTCTTCATCACACCAGGTTTTGTAGAGTGTAGACATTTAACATGCAACTGCCTATAAATGGTGATAGGGATCAGGACACAATGCCAGTGGGATCATGTTACAAATTACGATGGACTATTGTGATCTGCTGCTCACAAATGCATCTCTTGGATAATTTGTGACATTTATGACAAGGCTGGGAGTTATGTGCATTTTACAACCAATGAGGTCAATCAGAACCTTACTGCCCTTGCTGGTTTCCGACAGGTCCAAGGAATCATCCACTGCACACAGTTGACAATTAAGGTGCTTGAATCAACCTGAAGTCTTCATTTACACAAGGGCCTCCGCTCAAACATCCATTGACTCCTCCTATACTTCCTGCTGCCTCGGAAAAGTAGCCAGCATAAACAAGGACCCCACGCACCCCGGACATTCTCTCTTCCACCTTCTTCCGTCGGGAAAAAGATACAAAAGGCTGTCACGTACCAACCGACTCAAGAACAGCTTCTTCCCTGCTGCTGTCAGACTTTTGAATGGACCTACCTGGCATTCAGTTGATCTTTCTCTACACCCCAGCTATGACTGTAACACTACATTCTGCACCCTCTCCTTTCCTTCTCTATGAACAGTATGCTCTGTCTGTTTGCAAAAAATAATACTTTTCACTGTGTACCAATACATCAGCCCTTTGAGTCCACTGCACCATTCTATGGGAACTTGGCTTATTCTCTACTTCACACCTCTCATGCTTGCAACTTTATTTATAATTCTTGCTCTACCCACACTTCTCATTCGGTAATATCTACAATAGTTTCTCTGGAAATTTTGATTTAGTTCCACGTTTGTGAAACTTCTCCACTGAAACTCAATTCATTATTTGTTCTAATTTATGGTGCAGCACCAAACTTTCAGAGTCAGCTCCTTAGTAATGCAAAGACGACTAAATGTTCCCATACTCTCCCACCGCTTAACCAGGGTGACAGATATTGAGGTGCCAGTCCTACTGTATACATACGGTTTTATTGTGTGGGCTAGACATATCTGTTTAAAATAATACAGGATACACCCACAAATTGAGCATTGGAAGGTAAAGCACTGTCATTAATAAAATGGAAAGTTTGTGTCATTGTGTGGATTAGGTTACCAAAGGTTAAATTATTTTGTTTACCCTAAAACACAAAGTAGGCAGAGAATGTCAATCTAATTTGCATAAATATCCACTCAATTTTTAAAGCCCCGTTTTTACGTTCCAGTGGTTTATTTTAAGGGTTAGTGAAAATTCAAAAGGTCAATTATCAGTTGGTGTTAAAATGAATGAATCCTAGCAACTTCCAATGTTCTTCAAAATAGGACTGAGTTAAGGAGGAACTTCTTCACCCAAAGGGTTGTGAATCTGTGGAATTCCCTGCCCATTGAAGCAGTTGAGGCTACCTCATTGAATGTTTTTAAGGCAAGGATAGGTAATTTTTTGAACAGTAAAGGAATTAAGGGTTATGTTGAGCGGGCGGGTAAGTGGAGCTGAGTCCATGAAAAGATCAGCCATGATCTTATTGAATGGTGGAGCAGGCCCGAGGGGCCAGATGGCTTCTAGTTGTTATGTTATGTTCTTATTGTCAGTTGTTACCTCTTAACTCTCATTAAAAAGCGCTCAAACAAGAGAAAACATATAAATAGAAGCGGTTATTTTCAGGACATCTTGAGGAAGGATTCTCTCTTGACTTTTTTATTGGTTAATTAATTCTCCAAAGGTCTTCAGACGGACTCTAAAGAAAGATCAGGAAACACGCTGAGTCACAATCCCCTGATGATTTAGTGACATCATTCCATTTCGTCGAGCTTTTCGAATGTCCTTTTTCCAGATGATAAGATCCTCGACAACCGCAACTTACACATCTATTCCAGCCATTGAACCTTCTCGCCACAGTGTGAATGATTCACCTCCGTTTCATTCATATTATTGGGCCAGAATTTATTGGTCAAAATAACAGTGAAGCTGTCAGCGCTGAACGTCATTCATGCTTAAATTGTGCAGGAATGTAGGCAAGGAGGAGATGAGTGGTCAAACGCAAATATCCTAAATCCACTGTCCAAGTTGCATTGCCCCGTCGTGAACTTTGTGTGAATGGCTGCTCATTGTCTGCATTTAACTGTCATGAAGTTGCTGTATTTGTACAACAGAGGCAAACTGGATCCACCACAGATACTTAGGGGATGGAATGACTAATTCAAGTGTGCAATAATTTGATAATTGTTCATTACAACCAATCAAATTCTCAGGTACTGTAAATTAACTTTTACATGTTTTGATTTGATTTGATTTATTATTGTCACACAGTGAAAAGTATTGTTTCTTGCGCGCTATGCAGACAAAATGTACCATTCACAGAGTACACAAGGGAGACGGAAAGGAGAGGGTGCAGAATGTAGTGTTACAGTCATAGCTAGGGTCTAGAGAAAGATCAACTTAATACAAGGTAGGCCCATTCGAAAGTCTGATGGCAGCAGGGAAGAAGCTGTTCTTGAGTTGGTTGCTACTTGATCTCAGACTTTTGTATCTTTTTCCCGATGGATGAAGGTGGAAGAGAGAATGTCCAGGGTGCATGAGGTCCTTGTTTATGCTGGCTGCTTTTCCAAGGCAGCGGGAAGGGTCGATAGAGTCAATAGATGGGACAAAAACAAAGCGCTGGAAAATCTCAGCAGGTCTGACAGCATCTGTGGAGAGAGAATAGATGTGGAGATGCCGGCGTTGGACTGGGGTAAACACAGTGAGAAGTCTCAGAACACCAGGTTAAAGTCCAACAAGTTTATTTGGTAGCATAAGCCACTCGCCTTCGGAGCTCTGCCCTTTCATCAGGTAAGTGGGAGTTCTGTTCACAAACAGGGCATATAAAGACACAAACTCAATTTACAAAATAATGGTTGGAATGCGAGTCTTTACAGGTAATCAAGTCTTAAAGGTACAGACAATGTGAGTGGAGAGAGGATTAAGCACAGGTTAAAGAGATGTATATTGTCTCCAGCCAGGACAGTTAATGAGATTTTGCAAGCCCAGGCAAGTCGTGGGGGTTACAGATAGTGTGACATGAACCCAAGATCCCGGTTGAGGCCGTCCTCATGTGTGCGGAACTTGGCTATCAGTCTCTAATACAACCAATGTTTCGAGACTGCATAACCCTTCGTCAGAGCTAAGAGCAAAGAAAATCAGAAGATATTTATACTATGGGGCAAGGGGGCCTGTAATAGGACAAAGGGAATGTAAATGGTAATGAAGAAGGCTGAGAAAGGTGGTAAAAGCATCCATTAAGTGACTAGAATGTGTGAACACCAGAACAGAGGTTAGCACTGCTGCTTCACAGCTCCAGGGACTCGGGTTTGATTCCCGGCTTGGGAAACTGTCTGTGTGGAGTTTGCACATTCTCCTTGTATCTGCGTGGGTTTCCTCCGAGTGCTCCGGTTTCCTCCCACAGTCCAAAGATGTGCGGGTTAGGTTGATTGGCCATGCTAAATTGCCCCTTAGTGTCCCGGGATGCGTAGCTTTGAGGGATTAGCGGGTAAATATGTAGGGATACGGGGATAGGGCCTGGGTGGGATTGTGGTTGATGCAGACTCGATGGGCCGAATGGCCTCTTTCTGCACTGTAGGGTTTCTATGATTCTATGAACAGAGGTACAGAGTGTTGAGGGACTGCCTGAGGAATGTGGCAGTTGCCCTGAAGGGTGGGTGGGGAGAGTTTATGCTCTGAAGTTGTTTCCTTTATCTCTTTTGCTTTCTCTCAATCAAATTTTTATCTCCAACTCTACATTTCTCTCCCTGTACCTGATTTGAGATTGAGTTCATTTCCTTTAATGTAACCTCCTTCTCAATTATTCTCTTGTTTATTTTCCAGTCTTTAAATCTAATTGGTTAAGAGGATACCTTGATGTTTGCCTTGGGTCTTATTTGTCCTGTTACCTTCAGCGCATTATTCTGAGTTCACACAATAAACATATTTGCGGGCAACATTTCTTTGGTCGGAAGGTTGCGGGGGAACTCAGCATCTGCTGCTAAAAGCTGTATCACTGCAAAATTTGCCACATTATCCTCTCAGAGACAGTGCCTATTTCCATAGGGAAATGGAAAGTTACATCTTCATCGAGTATACTGAATGTACATGGGGATTTCCACAGTAAAAATGAAATATGAGTGATCCGTGTTTTTCTGCCTTCTTGAAAAAAATAAAATTGCAAGCCTTTTCAGAAAGCAATTAAAATGTGTAAATGATATTTTGTACATTGTGTTGTGTTCTGAGGTTTAAAGTTTAGTCACTTATAGGGGAGGTGATGGCCTAGTGGTATTATCACTCGACTATTAATTCAGAAACTCAGCTAATGTTCTGGGGACCTGGGTTCCAATCCCGCCATGGTGGAATTTGAATTCAATAAAAAGCATCTGGAATTAAGAATCTACTGATGACCATGAAACTATTGTCGATTGTCGGAAAAACCCATCTGGCTCACTAATGTCCTTTAGGGAAGGAAATCTGCTGTCCTTACCTGGTCTGGCCTACATGTGGCCCCAGAGCCACAGCAATGTGGTTGACTCTCAACTACCCTCCTAGGGCGACTAAGGATGGGCAATAAATGCTGGCCCAGCCAGCGACGCCCATGTCCCACGAATGAATAAAAATAATACTTCATAACTAATGGCAAACTCAAACAGATGACTTAATGTCAAATTTCTTACCAAAACAAATTAGTAAATATTGTTGTCAGAGGCAGAATGGACCATCAATCTTCATATTGGTGGTAAACTGTATGGTATAAAGAGGGCAATCTTTAGTTAAGCATCATAAATCAGTACATTTATTTGTGTTTCCTCTGTGTCTCAATACATTAATGCATCATATGGTCTGGCCCAGTAATATCAACTGGGAAGATTCAAGAATGAATCTATAAAAATACATCTGATCTTTGCTGAGGTGTATTTGATTTGATTTGATTTATTGTTGTCACATGTATTAGAATACAGTGAAAAGTATTGTTTCTTGCGCGCTATACAGACAAAGCATATCATTCATTGAGAGGGAAAAGAGAGACTGCAGAATGTAGTGTTATAATCATAACTAGGGTGCAGAGAAAGAACAACTTAATGCGAGGTAGGTCTATTCAAAAGTCTGATGGCAACAGGGAAGAAGCTGTTCTTGAGTCATTTGGTACATGACCTCAGACTTTTGTATCTTTTTCCCAATGGAAGAAAGTGGAAGAGAGAATGTCTGGGGTGAGTGGGTCCTTAATTATGCTGGCTGCTTTTTCGAGGCAGCGGGAAGTGTAGACAAAGTCAATGGATGGGAGGCTGGTTTGCGTGATGGATTGGGCTTCATTCACGACGTTTTGTAATTTTTTGAGGTCTTGGACAGAGCAGGAGCCATACCAAGCTGTGATACAACCAGAAAGAATGCTTTCTATGGTGCATCTGTAAAAGTTGGTGGGAGTCGTAGCTGACATGCCAAATTTCCTTAGTCTTCTGAGAAAGTAGAGGCATTGATGTCAATGAGTTGTGATTTATTTTTATACGGTGCTCAGAGGCTAGCTGTGAGGAAGGGGAGGAATACAGCCTGTGATACATTTCCAGCGATCGTAGCTGGAAATTGGGCAATTACAGGGCCAAGCTCGTCTGTCTTGGCTGTCACATGATGACCCCGTGGCAGCCTTCTGGCCGGTGAGAGGTAGTTTGCGCCTTGGTGGTTCTGGCCAATATGGTCAAATAGCCTCTTAACGCTCTGGTACCCAGGTTTCTCAGAAAGGAGAGAAATAACTTTAAAACACGGGTGGCGCGGTAGCATAGTGGTTAGTATTGCTGCCTCACAGCACCAGGGACCTGGGTTCAATTCCAGTGACTGTGAAGTTTGCATGTTCCCCCCGTGTCTGCGTGAGTTTCCTCCCACAGTTCAAAGATGTGTGGGTTAGGTTGATTGGCCATGTTAAATTGTCCCTTAGTGTCAGGGGGACTATCAGGGTTACGGGCATAGGGCCTGGGTGGGATTGTTGTTGGTGCAGGCTTGATGTGCCAAATGATCACTGTAATGATCCTATGTAATTTTTTCTCTTCAAGCTTTTAGGCTACTAAGCTTTTGCAATCAGAATTGTGGAAGATGCCACATTCTATTGTCTCTAAGGAAGGTATTGTGGATTGACTGACGTTGCAATTTTATAGCTTCTTTATACCTCAGTTAACTATCTCATTTTTGAAATCAAGACTCCAGTATATATGAAACCAAACAGACCTGCGAGCCAGTGTCCTTTGATGATGGAACACAGCAGCTAAATGCATGACAACTGGCTGGTATTTTACCTCCACACCTGCCCTGGAATTGGGATGGGCGAGGCTCACACAACGACATTCTCCGTTGGCTTCGGGCGCGATCTTGCGAACCTCGGGCGGGCGTGCCAGTAAAATTCCGGCCCCAGTGTCACCAGCCTCATCATTTTTGACATCTTTAACAGTGGCAACCATTCCAGGTGGAAGAAATGCAGCTCCCAGATGTTACAGCGCTTACGCAAAGCCTAAAGGGATATTATTATTAATAATAGTTGCCTTTGTTTGGCGTTTTATCATACACAAACCATCTTGTGCAATTAACTACTTCTGACATGTTGTGATTGTTATGTAGGAAAATGAGGGAACTATTCTGCAGCAATAACATTGCATAGACAGCAGCCACAGGAATGATCGGTAAATCTGATATTCTCTGCTGGCCTCGTTTGAGGAAGGTCCATGACACTAGGAAATCTCCCTCAGCACTCATTAGTGTGTCAAACTAGATAATGAACTCAAACACTTACATGGAGCTCAGACCCATTGATAAGTAGTTCAAATTTTAATTCCTTCCTGACTCTCTTTCACCTGCTGTGGGGGGGTTATAGAGAGGCCTTAATCTCCCTGAGACTTTCTCCCCATCTGACTACTTTCCTTTCCGATCTTTAGACTTCTCAAGCTGAGTTTTGACCTCCTCTAATCACTGTTTTCTCATTTTTATCCTCTTCTCTTTTACTAATTTCCACCTTAATGACTGGGCAGCACAGTCGCACAGTGGTTAACACTGCTGCCTCACAGCGCCAGAGACCTGGGTTCGATTCTTGACTTGGGTCACTGTCTGTGCAGAGTCTGCACGTTCTCCCCATGTCTGTGTGGGTTTCCTCCGGGTTCTCCAGTTTCCTCCCACAGTCTGAAAGACGTGCTGGTTAGGTGCATTGTCCATGCTAAATTCTCCCTCAATGTACCTGAACAGCGCCTGAGTGTGGCGACAAGGGGATTTTCACAGTAACTTCATTGCAGTGTTAATGTAAGCTTATCTGTGACACTAATAAATAAACTTAAACTTAATCTTCCACCTTTTCTACAGATCTTGGTACTTCATCTTAGAATCCATAGAAACCCTACAGTGCAGAAGGAGACCATTGGGACCCTTACATCTGCACTGATTCTCTGATAATGATTCTGTCAATATAACAAAAAGATTTAGTATAACTTTTATCAATCGAAATACTTCAGCAATACAAGGTATAATTCTTAACAGATATCTCTATAGTTTCAATCTAAGCATAGATGTAAACTCTCTCCTCAGAATCAGTTAGCAAAAGCACACAGACTTATGTGAGTTGCTCGACTTCTAGTCTTTTAACACCTGTGCACAGACATATGGAAAGACATCTGACTCCCATACAGTAGCCTCCAAAGAAAAAATCAATCTTCAAGCAGCAGAGCTCCAGAGTGAAAGAGTTACTGTTCTGTCCAAATTCAATCATCAACTGCCAATTTGTTTTCCCTCTGTAAACCTAGATCTACACAGTTACGTGACTTCTCTTGTCAATGAACTGAATCAACTCCTACTCTGTAAAACCCCAAGGGAAAATATTAAAATAATAAAAGTGCATTATATCAGATTAAAACAAACATACCAGCAATTAGGAGCAATTATGTTTCTACAGTAACAACAGGACTGCCAGTTACAGACAAAGCGGCACCGGGTTAATAGAACTGATTGCTAAAAAATTCCTGCACAAGAGACATGACACAAATAGGGCGGCACGGTAGCACAGTGGTTAGCACTGCTGCTTCACAGCTCCAAGGTCCCGGGTTCGATTCCCGGCTCGGGTCACTGTCTGTGTGGAGTTTGCACATTCTCCTCGTGTCTGCGTGGGTTTCCTCTGGGTGCTCCGGTTTCCTCCCACAGTCCAAAGATGTGCGGGTTAGGTTGATTGGCCAGGTTAAAAAAATTGCCCCTTAGAGTCCTGGGATGCGTAGGTTAGAGGGATTAGTGGGTAAAATATGTGGGGGTAGGGCCTGGGTGGGATTGTGATCGGTGCAGACTCGATGGGCCGAATGGCCTCCTTCTGCACTATAGGGTTTCTATGATTTCTATGAAATATATTTCTTGAAGGCGCAATATCATTACAGGGCAAACATTTTTAAAGTTTGGGAAGCCAGGAATTGTCTGTGGGCCTGAGTTAGTCTGAATTAGATAACATTTTAAACAAAGGAAAATGTATTGTTGCTGTGTAAAGCATATGGCCTTTTAAATATAAAAATGCAATTTTTATTTCCTTGCCAAAACAGTATAATGCTGCCTTCAAACACTAGGTCAGAAGTCTAGATACTGTGCATAACCAAACAACCTAAATATTATTACTGTTAGAACATCAGCAGCTTAACACAAGGCCACAAACAGTTTCAATTGCAGCAACTAAACTTACCCCTCCTATACAGTAATTTACAAAATGCTGCTGGTAACTTTATTATAAGCTACAAATTTTAATATTTCAGAATCTCTGTCAGACTCTATGAAAAATAATCATTAAAAGAACGTCTACAAAATATTGACATTTATTACAGACGGCTGCGTTTCACTGATCATAATAATCACATTGCGTATGTGGTATGAACCTCGGCCAACATTTTAAACTTTGCTTGTTGCAGCATGTTGAAAGGTATGTTTGTCTTGTCAAACAGGCTGCTTTGCATACCTGCTTAGAAAGGGGGTAGATCTTACAATGACTTCTGTATCTTTCAGGCTAGCAGCTACTTCCTGGCTGGGGGCAGGGGATAATAAGATCTCAGTTCTCTGGTCGGAAAGTTGCATCACTCTTAAAAATAAATTTCCTTTGAAGACAGATGTGAGAGCGGAATCAGTTGGTGTACAAGGAGCGTGAGATGAGCTCTGTCACTTTAATATCCGTGCTAGTGTACGAGCGATGAGATACCAAAAAAATGCGACATGTCAGCCTACGGAAAACATGGGAGCATTAGGGAGAATCGAAGAAATTCAGTGAGTCAAAGTTTGTTTGTACTTTGTCTCTCTTGCTGCTATTTTCTTCCCAGTGCGAAGCGTATCTTGTTTGTTACTGACCAACTTTGGTGACATTCTCATTTTCATGCTGCTTCGAAGCTTTGCATTTTGTCAGGGGAATAGCGTTTTGTATCTGCAATGATATTTTTTGTGGGCTACCTCTCATTTTCTTTCATCAATTGAAGTTTGTAACTATTTACATCTTACATGGGAAGGTAGAAACAGAAGGGGGCTTTTTCAGACCCCTGCATGCTGTTCATTTTTCAATTAAATCATGGCTTATCTGTATCTTAACAACATCTAACCCACCTCGGTTCCGTAACCATTATTATCCTTACTGGCCAAAAATCTATCAATCTCAGTTTTACATCTGAGCGAACGTCTTTTTAAGGGAGGGAATTCTAAAACATCTTGATACTTCAACAGTTTATAAAAAGCAAATTCTGCAGAGTATTGTGTGCCTGAAAGGCTGACCTCGGAGGTTGTGCCTATTATAGACTGAACTCAGAATAGAAAAGCTGTAACCGTCAGCCTTATCCATACAGTGCAGAAGGAGGCCTTTCGGCCCATCAAGTCTGCACCGATTCTCCGAAAGAGCATTTTACCCAGGCCTGCCCACCCGCCCTATCCCTGTAATCCCACACGCATTTACCATGGCTAATCTACCTAACCCGCATATTTTTGGACTCTGGGAGAAAACCGGGGCACCCGGAGGAAATCCATGCAGACACGGGGAGAACGTGCAAACTCCACACAGACAGTCACTGAGGTCAGAATTGAACCTGGGTCCCTAGTGCTGTGAAGCAGCAGTGCTAACCACTGTGCCACTGTGCCACCCATTATTAGAGCAGTCCTTTCGAGATATTAAATTTTAAATTGATTTTAGAAATGCCCAAACCGCAAATGACTTGCCCCAGCTCCCCCCACCCGACCCCCACCTTGTCACAAAATGGAGACAGGAGGGAGTTTGCCCATTTACAGAGAGGGGAACTGTGGATTTGGGTCGTGGGGAGTTGCACTCTGATACTGGACTTCTTTGTACCCTTTTATCCTTAAATCCTATCCTTTTATCCTTAGGGTGGCACGGTGGCACAGTTTTAGCACTGCTGCCTCACAGTGCCAGGGAGCTGGGCTCGATCCCGGCTTGGATCACTGTATGTGTGGAGTTTGCACTTTCTCTCTGTGTCTGCGTGGGTTTCTTCCGGGTGCTCCGGTTTTCTCCCACAGTCCAAAGATGTGCAGGTTAGTGGATTGGCCATGCTAAAATTGACCCGAGTGTCAGGGGGATTAGCAGCATAAATGTGTGGAGTTTTGGGGATGAGGCCTGGGTGGGATTGTGGTCAGTGCAGACTCATTGGGCTGAATGGCCTCCTTCTGCACTGAAGGGATTCTAAACATATATTTCAAAAAACTAACTCTATCTTAATTCCTACAAAAATCTTGTGACTCTGTAACTCCAATTTCACAACTTGCTGATTTTTGTAAATTTTATGAATGGAAACCATTGGATAATTATTCCAGAATCTTAAGGTTCAATGTTTGTTTGGTGTATCGCGGTAGTAGGAGATATTGAATTGATCTAAATTTTTATAGCATCATAGAGCAACAATTTTAATGTTGCAATCAGAGTTCATCCTTCATTTCCAAAACAAAAGTCATCCTGCTAAACTTGTTTTGTGGTTTCACTTTTCCTGGCTGTGTTGTGAATGATGTCCATAGTGCATCCCTGAAATCTTAACTAGCATTTGAGTTTCATAGGTAGCACATTCTTTCACAAGTTTGATTTGATTTGATTTGATTTGTCACATATATTAGTATACAGTCAAAAGTATTGTTTCTTGCACGCTATACAGACAAAGCATACCGTTCATTGAGAAGGAAAGGAGTGGTTCAGAATGTAGTGTTACAGTCATAGCTCGGGTGCAGAGAAAGATCAACTTAATGCAAGGTAGGTCCATTCAAAAGTCTGATGGCAGCAGGGAAGAAGCTGCTCTTGAGTCGGTTGGTACGTGACCTCAGACTTTTGTATCTTTTTCCCGATGGAAGAAGGTGGAAGAGAGAATGTCCGGGGTGCGTGGGGTCCTTAATTATGTTGGTTGCTTTGCCGAGGCAGCGGGAAGTGTAGACAGAGTCAATGGATGGGAGGCTGGTTTGCATGATGGATTGGGCTACATTCATGACCTTTTGTAGTTTCTTGCGGTCTTGGGCAGAGCAGGAGTCATACCAAGCTGTGATACAACCAGAAATAATGCTTTCTATGGTGCATCTGTAAAAGTTGGTGAGAGTTGTAGCTGACATGCCAAATTTCCTTAGTCTTCTGAGAGAGTAGAGGCATTGGTGGGCTTTCCTAACTATAGTGTTGGCATGGGGGGACCAAGACAGGTTGTTGGTGATCTGGGCATCTAAAAACATGAAGCTCTCAACCCTTTCTACTTCTACAAGGGGACAAGGACATAGGTTTAAGATTTTGGGCAGAGGAAATGTGAGGAATAAGGTGAGGTCTAGTGACTTGGAACACACCACCCACGAGGGTGGTAGAAGCAGAGGTGATCAATAATTTCAGAAGGAAATTGGATGGGCAGTTGAAGGAAAGGATCTGGCAGAGCTATGAGAATAAAGTGGAGGAGTGAGGCAAACTGGATAGCTACGTGGAGAGCCTGCTCGATGGGCCGGATGGCCTCCTTCTGAGCTATAAATGGCATCCAGAGGGTGGTGATGGTCTGGAATGTGCTGCCTGGGAGGGTGGTGGACATGGATTGCCTCATATCCTTTAAAAAGTACCTGGGTGAGCACTTGGCATGGCGTAACATTCTTCTATTTTGCTCCTTTGCACAATTCTGCAAACAACGTAAAGGAGAAATGTGAGCTATATCTTCAATATACACTTACTTAAAATTAGATCAATGGTTTCCTTATCCCCCAGTATGCTTGCCGAAGTTTGATGCCTGCAAGTGGAGGTCTCGCGGTGCAAATGCCACCAAGACTTCAGTTTTTAGTCTTAATCCTAGGAATGTCCAAACTGTGACTGACAGAAACAATGAAGACAAACTGAGAGTAGGAGTTATGAAGAGCTTGCAATCAGTGGAAAAAGCTTGTTGTTGGGGACAATGACAACTTGAATTTTGTAAAGATGTGTTCTCGGTCCTGCTGTTCACATCATTTCCAAAGATCTGGAGGAGGCTGCATCTTGCATTGCCATGTGACTAATACATATAAGATGGCATTCACAGCGGACCTGGACCAATTAGGTAGATGAGCTGAGAAATCGTGTTGACCAGGTGGGATCGGAGATGGGTGAGAAATTGAGTTTTTGGCTTTATGGAGGGTATTTACCAAGTACTATCCTTCCATTGTCAATGACATTCTAACAGTGTACAGGTCCCTATGTTATAAAAACTCAGAATCATAGGATCGCTACAGTGCAGAAGGAAGCCATTTGGCCCATCGAGTTCTGCACCACCCACAAGCCCACCTAGGCCCTACTCCCGTAACCCCACACATTTACCCTGCTAATCCCCCGATACTAGGGGCAATTTAGCATGGCCAATCAATCAAACCCGTATATCTTTGGACTGTGGGAGGAAATCGCAGTGCCCAGAGGAAACCCACGCTGACACGGGGAGAATGGTGGCACAATGGTTATTTCTGCTGCCGCACAGCACCAGGGACCCGGATTCAGTTCCAGCCTTGGGTCACTGTCTGTGTGGAGTTTGCACGTTCTCCCCGTGTCTGCGTGGGTTTCCTCCGGGTGCTCCGGTTTCGTCCCACACTCCAAAGATGTGTAGGTTAGGTGGATTAAGCCAGGTAGCCTCTTTCTGCACTGTAGGGATTCTATGGTTTTAAATGAATTTGTTTTAAATTAAAGATGGAAAATGCTGGAAATATTCAGCAGTTTAGCAGCATCTGTAGAGAGAGAAACAGATTTAACATTTCAGGCTGATGACCTTTCATCAGATTGGTCGCTGATCTAAAAAGCTAACTCTACTTGAGGGTGGCACAGTGGTTAGCACTGCTGCCTCACAGCGTCAGGGACCCGTGTTCAATTCCTGGCTTGGGTCACTGTCTGTGCGGTGTCTGCACGTTCTCCCCGTGTCTGCGTGGGTTTTCTCCGGGTGCTCTGGTTTCCTCCCACAGCCCAAAAGACATGCTGGTTAGGTGCATTAGCCATGCTAAATTCTCCCTCAGTGTACCCAAACAGGCACCGGAGTGTGGCGACTGGGAGATTTGCACAGTAACATCATTGCAATGGAAGCCTACTTGTGGCATTAATAATAAAATAAGCTAAACCTATTTCTCACTCCATACATGTTGCCAGACCTGCTGAGTGTTTCTAGCAGTTTCATAGAATCCGACAGTGCAGAAGGAGGCCATTCGGCCCATCGAGTCTGCACCGACCACGAACCTACCCAGGCCTAATCCCCATAACCCCATGCATTTACCCGAGCTAGTCCCCCTAACACTAAGGGACAATTTAGCATGGCCAATCCACCTAACCTGCACATCTTTAGAGCGTGGGAGGAAACTGGAGCCCCCGGAGGAAACCCACACAGACACAGGGAGAAGGTGCAAACTATGCTCAGACGGTGACCCAAGCCGGGAATCGAACCTGGATCCCTGGCACTGTGAGGCAGCAGTGCTAACCACTGTGTCACCATGCCGGTTTCCAATTTCCAACATCTGCAGTACTTCACTGTTGTATTAATGAAATTGTTTTCACTGGAGATTAAATATGGAAGCATCAGGTAAAATTTCCAACCCTCCCCACTGTGTGTTTCACACGGCGGGAGGTGATACACCATTCACTGGTGGCAGGATTTTCTGGTACCACCGCTGTCAATGGGATTCCCCAGTGAATCAACCCCATGCCACTGGGAAACCCGCGCTGTCGGTGGGACCGGAAGATCTGAAGGGCTGGAAAGTTCCAGCCAATGTGGACAAAAACAAATATTTAACTTGTTCTGCTGCACAGAATTGCACAGCAAAATTAACAATTACCTCGCGAATAGCGGATCTGTGGATAGACTCTCGGTGAAAGTAATTACTGCTGCATCACTTAACCCCTTTTAAAAAAATAATGATCTGGGCATCTGCAATGATTGAAACTGAGAAACACAAAAATAAATATAGATAAAGATAGAAAAGCTCCAATCATCTAGAAGGTTATAGTGGTTGTTAACTTCATACGATAATTTTGGATGAGGAAGGCTACTTGCTTCGTCTTAATGCACTCATCCAGAAAAATTGTAATATTGCCACATTATAGAAACCATTAAAAAAAAATTGCTTCCAGTGTTTTTATCTCCATTGCTATAGTTGGAAGTTTATCCATGTTGATCGCTCGTTGTATGAAGATGAATTTCCCGATATCTATCCTAAAATTTCCCCTTTGCCAGTTTAAACCTGCGCTAATTAGATTTCATCCATCATTGTTTAGCCCACTTGCATATCTCTCAATCGTTATCACTGCTGCCTCACAGCACCAGGGACCCGAGTTCGATTCCCGGCTCGGGTCATTGTCTGTGTGGAGTCTGCACATTCTCCCGTGTCTGCGTAGGTTTCCTTTGGGTGCTCCAGTTTCCTCCCACAGTCTGAAAGACGTGTTGGTTAGGGTGCATTGGCCGTGCTAAATTCTCCCTCAGTCTACCCGAACAGGTGCCGGAGTGTGGCGACTCGGGGATTTTCACAGTAACTTCATTGCAGTGTTAATGTAAGCCTACTGGTGACACTAATAAATAAAGTTAAACTTAAGATGTTCTGGTTAGATGCATTGGCCGTGCTAAATTCTCCCTCAGTGTTCCCGAACAGACGCTGGAGTGTTGCAAATAGGGGATTTACACCGTAACTTCATTGCAGTGTTAATGCCTACTTGTGACACCAATAAATAAACTTTAACTTTCTATCTTGTCCACTGTATTTTATATTTTCTGAGCTATTATTTCCAATTCGACTGCCCTTCAATGTTTAGGACGACTGCAAGTACGATCACTTTTCATTAAGTTGATGAATCCAGGTCATTTATATAGATTAGATTGGCACCAGCATTGAGAGCCGGTACACCATCCCCCAACTACATCAGAACTCGTTTAATGAATATTTGTTTCCATATTCTCAAACCACACGATAGGGTTTACTGTGAATCTGTGCGAGAGACCAGCATTGGAAGAATGTGGATATACAAGAAGGTTGAAGAGCTGAAAGAGGTTATAAAGAGGGGATGAGGCCATGGAGAGATTTAAAAGCAAAGATAAGAATTATAAAATCCCCTGTAATCTATTTGTTTTAGTTCACTCGTTTCATCAAATTTAACTCCTCTAAAATTATAAATATGTAGCTCCTGGCCCTCAGTTCCAGACTCCCAGATCCTGATCATCTTTATCATTCTGTGAGCCTCCAGCAATGGTGAATCTTCTGTTTCCCAGGTTGTTTACGGATACCAGATCAAGATAAACTTTGCCTCTTATGGATTTCTTGCCATACCCAGCTAGAAGGTCACAGGGACCTCTAAAGTCTCTTGCCATTGAAATCAACTTGTCATAAGTTGAGAGTATGGGTTAAACAAATATCTCGACTGGTTGTTGATTATCACCAGGGAACAGGCACAAGCTTGCAGAAGCTTTGTGTGAATAAGCAAATTGGGTCAAGTCCAGGGCATTGCACAGCATACATAGCCTGAGAAAGAAATTGACATGATGAACCTGTGTTGTTTTCACCTTATCTTATTCTATACATTGATACTTATCTACTGTTTCTCTCTTTCCCCCATCCACTTCCACAGGAAATCAATTCAGTGCTGACTTTAATAAATCAGCAATTGGACATAAGAATCATAGAATCCTACAGTGCAGAAGGAAACCATTCGGCCCATTGTGTCTGCACTGACCATAATCCCACCCAGGCCCTATCCCCATACATTTACCTTAGCCCCCTGACACTAAGGCAATTTAGCACGGCCAATCCACCTAACCCGCACACCTTTGGACTGTGGGAGGAAACTGGAGCACCCGGAGGAAACCCACGCAGACACGGGAAGAACGTGCAAATTCCGCACAGACAGTGACCCAAGCCGGGAATTGAACCCGGGTCCCTGGTGCTGTGAGGTAGCAGTGTTAACCACTGTGCCACCGTACTGCCACTCTTGTGGAGCAATAAGTCATGTCCCTGCCTCTGAGCCAGAAGCTCAGGGTTTGAGTCCCAGTCCAGGACTTATTGGCCAAGGAAGGTGCGTTCAAAACGCAGCCAAACAGGTTGAGTGTCCATCTGCAAAATCCTTCCAACATGCCAATGGCTGGCACGAAGAGTGGGAGAGACTCCTGGTCAGCCATGCTTGATGTGAAGTGACGTCCTTCAAGCTATAAGCCTCTGGTGAGAGACTGGCAACCTGTTCCAGGGAAAAAAAATCACTATGGGAACAGATGAATGTCTGCCTTGTGCACCACTAGGTACTGGAAGAGAAACAACAACTTTTGAAGTCACTGGCACTTAATGCAGCTTTCTGTGTTCTGATTGGGAACAGCACTGCTCCTGGTGTTTGACTAACAGGGTAAAAAACGTGGCTTAAACCCAAAACATTGACTTTTGTGGAAGAGAAAACCATTACGCCATTGACAGAATGTAACACTTTGCCACTAATCTACTCTGGATAATCTTAATACTCAAGTGATTTCAGCTCTCTTCACTTTGCATTGCTGCCATGTGTCTTAGTCTTACTTTCAACTCGTGTTGCCAGCCCTCTCGATGGGTCTCCAGGAATTTAAGACTAATCTCTAGGACACTGCTTCCAGCTACTCTGGAGAAATAGTCTTGGCATTAAAAAAAACAATTTTTTTTTAGCTTTCATTTCTCAGTTGTGAGAATGATAGAGAGGGTAAAATCAGCAGTTGGACAGTCAAGAAGTGTCCAATCTGGTACCAGTCTCCTCACTTTTCAAATAGAATGGGAGGTAATATGCGATTGGGGGATGAATGTAGCTGCTAGGCCTATGATGGAATCTGGAGGCGGTGTGGCCACACCTTTTAGGAGTATTTCCAATCAGAGTTGGCAACCCTAGTTTCAGCTGCAGTGATGTACGATAAATGAGGAAGATCCCACCCACATGCATTGCTCCCACCCCCACATGCACTGCCCCGTGGTTTACAAAGTCCATCTCGGAAATGCTAATCACAGTGTGTGCAAGCTGAACTCACCCACACAAAGCAGTTTACACATCACTGGTCTGAACTTGTCGAACCAGGGTGGAAAGCTCAGTGTTGAGAAATAAAGGGTCACTGTTGGAACATTTTCTGTGCACGTTAAACCACTACTTCCCCAGCTCTGCAATATTCTCCAGCCCCCAAGTACTTGCACTCTTAGAATCATAGAGTCCCTACAGTACAGAAGGAGGCCATTCGGCCCATCAAGTCTGTACCGACCACAATCCCACCCAGAACCTATTCTCGTAACCCCACGCATTTACCATGCCAATCCTCTTGACACTAGGGTCAATTTAGCATGGCCAATCAACATAACCCGCACATCTTTGGACTGTGGGAGGAAATTGGAGCACCTGGAGGAAACCCTCGCAGACGCAGGGAGAAAGTGCAAACTCCACACAGACAGTGACCCGAGGCTGGAATTGAACCTGGGACCCTGGTGCTGTGAGGCAGCAGTGCTAATCACTTGTCCACCGTGCTGCCCCATCTAATTCCCCACTCATCTTACTCTGGCTCTTGTGTGTCTCCAATTTTAGTCACCCCATCTTTAGTAGGCTTGGAGGTCCAATGCCTCACTCAGTGGGTACTGTACCCTGCCTCTGAGCCTCACTCAGTGGGTACTGTACCCTGCCTCTGAGCCTCAGTCAGTGGTTACTGTACCCTGCCTCTGAGCCAGAAGCTGTGCTTCAAGTCACCCTCTCGGGCTTGTTCACCACAGAAGGAGCATTCATGAAGTGGTTCAAATAGGTTGTTAATCAGCCTACTATTCCTTCCAACCCTTCCCTACTATCCCCCCAACAGAAGAAACTGTGTGAAGATACAAAACAAAGCAAATTGGTGGCTTCAGCTGTCTAGACCTGAAGCAACTGAATTTCCTCCGCAAAACTTTCCAACTCTCCCTTTCCCCTTTTAAAGTGCTCCTTGAAAGCTATCTGTCTGATCAAGACTCTGACCATCTGCTTTGATATCACCCTATGTGGCTTACTCTGTTTTAAAACGTTCCTCTGAATCATTATGGAAATATTATGTCAAAGTTACAATACAAATACATGCATTTTTTTTGGTGGCTGTTTTTGAAACATTCAACCTAAAACATTATTTACTTTTACAAGAAAGCAACACTCTACAGGATCTGGAAACCCAAAATGAAAAATATTGGAAATGCTTAACAGATCAGGGAGAATCCATGAAGGAAAAGTGACTGTCAGAAGTGATGGTGTTAAATCTGTTTCTCTGTCCACAGAAACCACCTGATCCTCTCAGCACTTCCAGCTATTTATGTTTTATATTCGTTATTTACTTGTTGCATTTTTTAAGGACAGTACAGAAAAGAAACACAGTACAGAATCTGTAATATTCTAAATATGATTCCAATGGCAGGCACAGATAAAGCAGCGTTTCTCGATTTTAGTATGCATCTCTAATGCTAAGGCTACAGCTGTAGACACTATTAGCTGTCAATTTCTAAAATGACTGGAAGCTAATTAAGAAACGCACAATGTTCCCTCTAGAAGCGGTTCCGCATGAGCGGATTTCTCCCACTTGAGGTCGAAAATTCAATTCCGCGGTCATCATTCATCCACACCATTAAAAGATAGCCATTGATGACAAAAACATTCCCAGATGAAATAAAATATTTTGTAATTAAGTTAAGGATTTACAAGTAGGCTTCACCCACTTCCCCCATTATCAGGGCTATAAACTTTACATCCTGGTGAACATTGGCTAAAATTTCTAAATCTCAACTTTGGAAGCTTGCAGATAAGTTGGAATAATATTGATTTTTAAAATTAAAATCTTGGTTGTTGACGTAAACTGCATTTTCTGAATTCCTTTGGTGTCAGAATGGTGCCACTAAATTCCCGCTCTGCGTCTTCATATGTTTGTCGAAAATAAGGCTGTCTGTGAATTTTTAAAAAGTGGCATTTGAATAGTGTATCTCTGGCATCTTATGCAACAATATTAATTACCAGGATTTCAGCTTAGGATAATGGGGTGTGACATCCAGATAGGTGGTAACATTCAGCTCCATGCCATGAATCATTTACATCAAAAGTCTGCATTAAATTGATCAAGCATTTTATTCAAATCATCAGTAAATAAGTGTCTCTGCTATGTGCACTGTTGGTGTGAGACGGAGCTTTCTATCTCTTCCATGGCCTGTTGATTTCGAACAACATGCTTGTGTTCACAGGCTACAGTGAACTTTTTTTTGAGAGAGTTTGAATTTGCATATGAAATACAGCCTCCACAATGTGTGTTATTTGCTTCAGTCGCCAATGGATGATGGCTCCTACCAGTCCACCTCGAGGGGGTTTTGCTTTCATACTCTGTGTTCTGCCCTGATGGTATACTCATGTGAGATTCAGCTGAGCATCTGACACTTCTCCAACTGCTGTTTCATCTTCCAGGAAACCCCAGCAAGAATGCACAGACCTTAAAGTTGCCACTGTTTCTAGGCAGAGAAACTGCGGTGTATCCAGCCTAAACCTTGCTCAGATCAGTCGAGTGAGCGTAATGATGTCCCTGGGACAGCTAGCCAAGGGGGCTAGCTTAGATGACCTCATCGAGACCTGCATTCAGTCCTTTGGTAAGATTTACTTTTCTTTCTGTGGGGCACATTCTTCACCATGGATGGAAACCTTATCAATAGGGCTTTTCCCTTGACAACAGCTATCTTTCATTTAACAACAGTTTATCATTTTATGGAGTTTCTTTCTTTAATAAGTGTGTTTTTATTTTGTTATTTTTGGAACTACAAATGCATGTTTTGGAAGGTTTTATCTGTTATCTGAATCGAGTGCCCATCACGAACAACAATTTATATGGAACAATTGTGAGGGTTTATAAAATATATTTTTAGACAAGGTTTTGCTGCGGACAATCTGAGCATTCTATCACAGCTAGTGAACACAGATTACAGAGTGTGACTATAATATGGGCTTTGTTAGAAAATAAATTCAACCTTGGACAAAATATTTAATTGCATGAATGCATGATCAAAAATCATTGTTTGATTTCAATTAAGAGGAACGTTCAAAGAAAAAATAAATCTTTAAAACATCAAAATAATCAGTTCCGGTCATTTCCCCACATTCAGAGAAATATTTCTTCTGGTTATTTCCTTCTGTGCTACCGCGTTCTCAGGAATTATTTTTGATATGATGGGTTGTAATTGAGGGCTTGTGATAATGAGCTCCAACAATTTGTCTTGCCTGAGCTCTGTGAGGGGAATGAATTCTGCCACATTACTGAGGGAAGTGGATGGAAACTGATCCTGCTCACTAATGAATTTGCACATGCTTGTCTTTCTGTATGGAACGTACCTGGATCAGGGAGAAAGGTCGATCAGATGTGTGCCGCCAGTTTGAGAACACACACACACTGTATTCGCTATGACTAGCTCACAGAATACTTCTTTCACATGTGTTTTGCAGAGCTCTGTCAATTTAAGCAACTTCCTGTCGGAGTTAATAATGGGTTAGACCTAAATAGATTGGCAGCAAAACGAAAAAACACACACACATAAGTAATTATCAAACACCTTGTCCATACATCTTCTCAGGGAAATGTAAAGCAGCATGTTTCTACGAGCTTCAGTTTGATGGATATTAAGCTTCGAATCTTTTGTGAGAACACTACACAGGAAGATGTTAATTGTTTCTGACTTAGTTGATCAGCTTAGTTTCCTTGAAAGACACAATGAGTTCTAGACATTCTCTCTTACTTGAATGTTCTTTGACAAGACAACACTCTCTCAGGGTGCCTCTGGATAATACCTCCCAGTGTCACTGGTTATAAGAAACAGAGGTGTCAACATCTAGTATGGGGTTTGGATTACCAACTCCAGGGTTTAGAAATAATCCCAAATAGCCGATGTAAGCCCTTAATATCTGCGTGAGAGTCCAGTCAAGGAATGGAGAACACAATCTCACTGTTACTGAGTTCTGTTGTTTCAAGCTTCTCGCTATATCAATCCTGTTTCTTGGTACTCTGTTTTTGCTTTGTATGTAAAGTTAAAGAGAAGTTGTTTTACTCAACCCTCCCAGTTTAATGAAGAATTTCCTTCAACATTACACAGCAGGGCGGAATTTTCCGGACCCACCGTAGCTAGAAAATGCAGCCAGTCGTTCAAAAGTTCACTTTGGCAGCGCAGGAAAATCCTACGGATGGGCAGGGCTGTACAATTGCACCCAGAACGTACTTGGCATTTTAAATTATTTCGCTGCTTGATAGACTCCAATCTACTTACACAGCACAATGCAGACAGAGCAGCATCAAGATGATTACTACCCGGCATAACTGTACATTTCCCCGTACTGCTTGTGATGACATATTTACCATCTCTGTATTCTGCTCAGACTGCATCACAGACTGAGAGGGTGCATGAGACAAAATCGAATTTCTGCACAGCCATAATGTTCAAGTTGCTAGCTAGCATCTGGTTGTAACCAAAAGAGAAAATGCTGGAAAATCTCAGCAGGTTTGGCAGCATCTGTAAAGAGAGAAAAGGGCTGACGTTTCGAGTCTAGATGATTCCTTGTCAAAGCTTTGACAAAGGGTCACCTGGACTCGAAACGTCAGCTCTTTTCTCTCCTTACAGATGCTGCCAGCCCTGCTGAGATTTTCCAGCATTTTCTCTTTTGATTTCAGATTCCAGCATCCGCAGTAATTTGCTTGTATCTGCTTGTAATGCCACTTGTATAGTAAGGATACCAGTCGTGAACTACTTATAAGAAGCAAACAGTTTTCAATGTCATTATCAAAGCGTCTTTGGGATGTAACATGGGCCACGTAGCAAGTTTTCTGCTTGAGTGACAGCTACCACTGTCCCCGAGATTGTTTGCTCTGATCTGAAATTACTTCTCTTTATGATGGTTGCAATCTTTGGGAAAGTCATCCTTCTCTAATCTCCCCTTCAGATCAGACTGCTGTCATGTTGCTATCACGTTATTCCAGCCAACTGTGACAATCATCTCCTTAGCTATAAGCGGCTGATTGAACCATCATTTGCTTCTGATGCTGGGAAATCTCCAAATTCCCTTGATCCTTCTTCTTCAGTGGCTTGCCAATGCGGAGAAAAGAGTCGGTCTGCAATACACAGCAAACATCCAATGCTAGGTTGTGATTCTGTCACACGGTTATAACTTACAAGAGGGGATGCTCGCTGTCCATTTAAGGACCTCGATTGGTGGTGGGATGGATAAGGCTGTCCATGAGCCTTTTTGCCCTGGACTTCATCAGGCCAGAGGCAGGAGGGCGGCTGAGTTCCCACCTGGAACCCTCCCATCTCATTAAATACACCCCCTCCCCAACCCCACATCCAAACTTGCCTCAGGGAAGACGGAACATGTGGTTAGCACTGCTGCCTCACAGCGCCAGGGACCCGGGTTCGATTCCCGGCTTGGGTCACTGTCTGTGTGGAGTTTGCACATTCTCCCCGTGTCTGCGTGGGTTTCGTCCGGGTGCCCTGGTTTCCTCCCACAATCCAAAGATGTGTGGGTTAGGTGGATTGGCCATGCTAAATTGTCCCTTAGTGTCAGGGGGACTAGCAGGGTAAATATGTGGAGTTATGGGAATAGGGCCTGGGTGGGATTGTTGTCGGTGCAGGCTCGATGGGCCAAATGGGCAGCATGGTGGCACAGTGGTTAGCACTGCTGCTTCACAGTGCCAGGGACCTGGGTTCGATTCCCGGCTTGGGTCACTGTCTGTGTGGAGTTTGCACGTTCTCCCCGTGCCTGCGTGGGTTTCCTCCGGGTGCTCCGGTTTCCTCCCACAGTCTGAAAGACGTGATGGTTAGGGTGCATTGACCCGAACAGGCGCCGGACTGTGGCGACTGGGGGAATTTCACAGTGACTTCATTGCAGTGTTAATGTAAGCCTTACTTGTGACTAATAAATAAACTTTAACTTTAACTTTCTGCACTGTAGGGATTCTATGATTAAACTCTACCTTGGCAGTCGGCCCAACAGGCGTATGCTGGTGTTTATGCTCCACACAAGCCTCCTCCCACTTAATTTTCTTTTGCCACTTTGCCTCATATTCCTGTACTCTCTTTTCCACCCTCTTGTGTATCAAACCTCCCTTTACATCCCTCAATGGCATCTGTGTGCTGTGTTCATGTGACAGCAGGTTCCACAGTCCCAAGACAACTTATGTAAAGGAAATTCTTTATTTGATTGGTTTGCAGCTATTTTAAATTTAGCCCCCTCTTTCTGGGCTAACCCACCAGTGGAAACCATGGCCGGCATTTTCTGGTCCTGTGTGAAGCGGTGCTTGGGGGTGGGGGCGGAGGGGGGGGGGGGGGCGCAGAAAACTTGGAGAGCGGCCATTGCAGGACTGGAAAACCTGACCCAATTTCTCCACATATACCCGATTGAATTCCAACATCATTTTGAAGATTCCTTCTGGGTCCCCTCTTGTACTGTATCATTCTATGATTCCCCATCAGGTAGCCAATCTACAACATGTTTCTGACAGATCGCCATAATCCTGAAACTGTTTCCTCTTCCAACGGCCATCTGGAAATACATTCTAGATCATGGAAGGGATGCACAGTCGCACAGTGGCTAGCACTGCTGCCTCACAGCGCCAGGGGCCTGGATTCGATTCCAGCTTTGGGTGCCTGTCGGTGTGGAGTCTGCACATTGTGCACAGCCATGTTCAAGTTGCTAGCTTGTATCTGCTTGTAATGCCACTTGTATAGTAAGGATACCAGTCGTGAACTACTTATAAGAAGTAAACAGTTTTCAATGTCATTATCAAAGTGCTCTGGTTTCCTCCCACAGTCCAAAGATGTGTGGGTTAGGTAGATTGGCCATGTTAAATTGTCCCTTCGTATCAGGGGAATTAGCGTGTAAATATATGGGGATATGGCCTGGATAGGATTGTTGTCAGTGTAGGCTTGATGGGCTGAATAGCCTCCTTCTGCACTGTAGGGATTCTGTGATGATGAAAAATCATTATTTTTCAAAACAACATTAGGTGGGATTTACTGCCTAACCCGCTGCGTATTTCACGGCACCAGGAGGTGGCCCTCCATTGGCTGGCTGCGGGGTCTTCTGGTCCTGTCGTTGTCAACAGGATTTCCCTTTGAACGCACCCTATGCCACCATGAAACCTGCGGCGTGGGTGCGTCGCGGCAGGACTGGAAGATCCCCGAAAGTTCCGGCCATTTTCTTCACCTTTCTTCTGGTACTTTTGTTATTTCTTAAATCTATTACTCTTCCCCCATGGTTCACTGCTCAGTTACATCCTGTCAATGCTGGGAGCATCCTTGTTAATCTTTCCTATACTTCCTCCAGTGTTTCAATATCTCACACTTCTGTATGGCATTGTTTAATTACGTTACAAGCTAGTGCTTTCGAATTCTAATTCAATTGTTTCTTGATCTGTCCTCTTAAAATCAAGTAAGTGTATAAAAGAAAAAAAATACATTTAATATAGGACAAATAGCCCTGTTCAGCTTAAAAGAAGAATAGGCATATACTGCGAATATAATGAAATTAAGAATACAGAATGCTGGAAATGCACAACAGATCCTCAACTTACTCAATAATTGTAAGTCTTTTCTCTTTGAACCACCATATCAATTATTTTGTTTCCATCATTGAACTGATAAAGTCTAATTAATAATTACACCATGGTAAGATGCACTCAGGACAGCCTGTGGTAAATGTCAAAACAGCTTTAGCATGACCTTGAGTCATATTGTTTCAATTGACAAAGACTGGCTAACATCACCCTCTTGCTCGAATATTACAAAGCTTGAGGTTTATACTTGTTCTGTTTGAAGCTGCAGTTCCTTCAAGCAGAGACGATAATGTCTCCCAAGTCATGATTCTACTGTTAACAATCACTAAACTGCTGTGGGTGTGATTTATGGATAATTCCCTCTGCCAATATTTTACAATATCCGAGACTGCCTTGCAATACATTGTCAGGTTGGAGCACAAGTGTTAGGTTTCAGAAAGGCTTAAGGTCTGTGTATGACACAAAGGCCTTATGATCAAGGTCAAGACTGCAAGAAGCTACAAGAGGTTGTGAATGTAGCCCAATCCATCACACAAACCAGCCTCCCATCCATTGACTCTGTCTACACTTCCCAATGCCTCACAAAGCAGCCAGCATAATTAAGGACCCCACGGACCCCAGACATTCTCTCTTCCACCTTCTTCCGTCAGGAAATAGATACAAAAGTCTGAGAACACGTACCAACCGACTCAAGAACAGCTCCTTCCCTGCTGCTGTCAAACTTTTGAATGGACCTACCTCGCATTAAGTTGATCTTTCTCTACATCTTAGCTATGACTGTAACAATAATTCTGCAACTCTCACCTTTCCTTCTCTATGAATGGTATGCTCTATCTGTACAGTATGCAAGAAACAATACTTTTCACTGTATGCTAATATGTGACAATAATAAATTAAATCAAAAGTCAAAATCGTATCAGTAATTTGTACAACCCTGAAAGATTATAAATCATACTTTTTATAAATCACCTTGGAACAAGTAGATTTAAAAATGAATATATTCCCGAAAGGAAATGTTAAGAGTGCTTGCAGATGATGAGGCCCTACCTGATAGTGCGGCACGGTGGCACAGTGGTTAGCACTGCTGCCTCACAGCGCCAGGGATCAGGTTCGATTCCGGTCTTGGGTGGCAGGGTGGAGTTTTCAAGTTCTTTCTGCGTGGGTTTCCTCCGGGTGCTCCAGTTTCCCCCCACAGTCCGAAAGACCTGCTGGTTAGGTGCATTGGCTGTGCTAAATTCTCTCTCAGTGTACCAGAACAGGCACTGGAGTGTGGCGACTGGAGGATTTTCACAGTAACTTCATTGCAGTGTTAATGTAAGCCTACTTGTTACACTAATAAATAAACTTTAACTTTAACTTTAGAAATGCTATCCTCGACCTCTGGATTGCTAGTTCAGTAGGACTACCGCTGCCTTCCCTTACATGGACAATAAATGGATCAAATTGCAGACTAAAGAATATAATGGCAACGTCGAAACATAAAAGGTTTGTAGCACAGGATGAGGCCATTTGGCCCAATGTGCCTGTGCTGGCTGAGAAAGAGCCATCCAGCCTAATCCTGCTTTGCAGTTCTAGGTTCCATAACACTGAGGTTCCAGCAGTTTAAATGCATATCCAAGTTATAAATGCAATCCATCAGGCAAACCAGCCTCCCATCATTGACTCTGTCTATGCTTCCCACTGCCTCAGCAAAGCAGCCAGCTTTGGACCCCATGCACCCCGGACATTCTCTCTTCCACCTTCTTCCATCGGGAAAAAGATACAAAAGTCTGAGATTGCGTACTGACCAACTCAAGAACAGCTTCTTCCCTGCTGCCGTTAGACCTTTGAATGGACCTACCTCACATTAAGTTGATCTTTCTCTACACCCTAACTATGACTGTAACACTACATTCTGCATCCTTTCCTTTCCTTTTCTATGAACGGTATGCTGTGTTTGTATAGAGCGCAAGAAACAATACTTTTCACTGTATGTTAATACATGTGACAATAATAAATCAAATCAAATCAAAATCAATGTGTGTTTCTCCCTCTCTCCCACCCTTTCAGGCAGTAAATTCCAGGTCCCCACCACCCTCTGAGTGAAAGAACATTCTCAATGGGAGGGGCTGGTTAGCTCAGTTCAACGACTGTCACGTGGATCAAATTAATAGCAGCAAAACAAGTTCAATCCCTGTTCCTGCCGACTCATGGCCTGTGTCCAACACACCGACCGATCGTTTAAAAAAATCACCACACTTTACCATATTGCAGCAAATAATCACCAAAAGATTTGTCCTTGGAGCAGAGAGAACTGAAGACTTACTGGAGCATGAATTAAGGTTTATTTATTAGTATCACAAGTAGACTTACATTAACACTGCAATGAAGTTACTCTGAAAATCCCCGAGTCGCCACCCTCTGGCACCTGTTCGGGTACACTGAGGGAGAATTTAGCATGGCCAATGCACCTAACCAGCACGTCTTTGGACTGTGGGAGGAAACCGGAGCACATGGAGGAAACCCATGCAGACACGGTGTGAATGTGCAAATTCGACACAGACAGTGGCCCAAGCCGGGAATCGAACCTGGGTCCCTAGCGCTGTGAGGCAGCAGTGCTAACCACTGTGCCACTGTGCCAACCCCATTGAGTCTTTATTTGCTAAACTGACTAAGTAATGGGTTCAAATTATAGAAGCAGTTGTCACAAACTGATTTGAAGCCATTAATTATAGAATCTACAGTGCAGAAGGAGACCATTTGGCCCATCGAGCCTGATCTGACAATAATCCCACCCAGATCCTATCCCCCACAACCCCTCATATTTAACCTCCTGATCCCCCTGACACTCAGGGGCAATTTATCACAGCCACTCAACCTAACCCGCACATCTTTGGACAGATGATTTGTCAGAATCATTCTAGTCGTGTTGGTGAGGAAGAGATTCTAGTGATGGCTTGGATCACAGACGATGATGTTCATGACCTGAGTTACCAGGTGCTGCTATGGGAAAGCACCAAGTGCCGGGAACATTACTCATATGGGCGGAGGCAAAGCCAGGAGAGAGGTATATCCCTGAACATGCACCGCTTCTTGTATCTGGCCAGAACAGTATTAACAAAAGCTTTGCCATAGGCCTCTTTTAGCATAGCTTTGAGAAAGAAGAGACAAAATTCAAGAGGCAAACACAAAAGCAACTGCCCAGTTGAGGTGAATTAGTTGTCCAGATGCCACCTCCTCATATTCCAAACTGGCAACTTGGAGCTGTACAATTAGCACAGCCTTTCTCAGGGATATATCCCTCTCCAGGATTTGCCTCCGCCCTTGTCAGTAATGTTCCCGGCACTTGGTGCTTTCCCATGACAGCACCTGGTAACTCAGGCTCATGCGCATTATTGTCTGTGATCTAAGCCAACACTGGAATCTGTTCTCCACTAACACAACTAGAATGATTCTGACAATGGCTTCAAATCAATTTGCAACAACCACTTCGCAAAATTTGTTCCCATTAATCAGTCAGTTTATCAAATAAAAACTCAATTCATGCTTCAGTAAATCTCCAGTTCTCTGCCCCAAGGGTGAGTCTTTTGGTGATTATTTGCTACATGGTAAAGTGCTGTGATTTCTTTTTTACTGTTGGTCGGGTCCCCTCCGGGACCTGGGAGCCCCTGTTCTTCAAATCCCACTGGCCTATTCCCCCCCCTCAATCCCATGATTACTCCCCTCCCAATTCCCCAGGGAATCCCCAACCACCCCCAGGACTTATCTTGGGAACAGTTCCAGGACTTAGCTCCAGGCAGAGCACTGCAGTACCTCTGCTGACCACCTGTAGCACTGTTCCTGGAGTGATTGGAGAGCTGTCAGCCAGTCAGATTGGGCGACAGGTCCCAAAGCAGGAGTTCCTTCCAAGGGCAAATGCACATTCTAGCCACTGTCAATCAATGGTCAAGTGAGTGTTAAATGGCAGTGGACCTGTGAAAGTCAGTGGCTGTGCATTACACACCATCTCTCAGAATGGCGAGCATTATAACGCCTGATTGCGATGTATCAAAATGATACCTCTAATTACTTTATGTCAACATGATTATGATTTTGATCATTTTAATATCATACGTACTGGGTGGGATTTTCCGACCGTGTTCGTCCCAAGACTGGAAAATCCCGCCCAAAGTCAATGGACCTTTGCATGGTCCTGTCCCGCCCACTACCATTCCCATGGCGGGCGGGACGGGAAAACTCCACCTACTATTCATCCCATAAGCTTTCAGGAAGTTACAAGTTACATATAATAGCTTCATGTGGATTTGGGGCACAGAAGGATGACTAAAATCAGCCAATACGGTGATAGAGATGGGAGACTTGTAGATCATGATACATAACTGGAAACCCCAGAGTTAGACTATCTGTTGCACATGAGACTGAACGTAGTGACAAAGGAGCTCCGTGCCTGTGTACTTGGGAATGAATGGCCAGAGATCTGCTGGGCAGAAAGTTGAAGCGATGAGAGGAATTAAAAAAATTCCATACTAAATTCAAAATGTTGCCAGGATTCCGACAGGCAGGTGTAAAGACCTAGGCATAGGAATGTGTATTGGACAAAATGGGCATTCATGCATTGGCACTGTGTTATCCTCCCTGACGGCTAGTTTTGTTTACTTCAATAGAACTTAATTGCATGCAAGGTGTACAAGAGGCAGCTCATGCAATAAAGCCCATTTATCATTATCCCTCCGCCAATTGAATTTCACCCCCACCCCAGTGTTCGGACACCATCGTCTGCAGCAGGTTTCAATTCTACTGACCTTTGGGTGCTCTGGAGTTGAATCAGGTTTTAACTATTTTGAGTTGATGCACACCTGAAATTGCTTTGTGTTGCCAAGTGATTCAAAAATCTAGAAAACTTCGTACAAAGTTTGAATTTTTAAAAAAGCTGGTATGTTTCATATTTAAAATATACCTGTTTACTCGTTCCTTGGATGTGACCATCACTGGTAGGGCCAGCAGTTTTTGCCTATCCTTTTTTTATTTGGTCATGGGATGTGAATGTCGCTGGCTAGGCCAGCAATTTATTGCCCATTCCTATTTGGCTTTGAGAAGGTTGTGGTGAGCTGCTTTCTGGAACCGTAGTCGTCCATGTGTTATAGGAATATCCACAGTGCTGTTACGGTTGGAACTCCAGGATTTTGATCCAGCGACAGTGAAGGAACGGCAGTATATTTCCAAGTCAGGGTAATGAGTGACTTGGAGGGGGATCTTGCAGGTGGTGGTGTTCCGAATGCATCTGGTGTTCTTGTCCTTCTAGATGGTAGAGGTCAGGACTTGGAAGATGCTATCGAAGGAACCTTGGTGAATTGTTGTAGTGTATCTTGTAGATGATACACACTGCCGCCATTGTGCATTAGTGGCAGAGAGAGTGAATGTTGAAGGTATTGGATGTGGTGCCAATCAAGTGGGCTGTTTTGTCCTGTATGTTGTTGAGCTTCTTGAGTTATTGGAGCTGCACTCATCCAGGCAAGTGGAGAGTATTCCATCACACTCTTGGCTGTGCCTTGTAGATGGTGGACAGGCTTTGAGGAGTCAGGAAGTGAGTTATTCGCCACAGAATTCCCAACCTCTGAACTGCTCTTGTAGCCATATTATTTACATGGCTGATCCAGTTCAGTGTCTGGTCAATGTTAGTAGTGGGGGGATTCAGCGAGGTAGTGCCATTGAATGTCAAAGGGAGATGGTTACATTCTCTCTTTCTGGAGATGGTCATTGTCTGGCATTTGTGTGGCATGAATATTTCTTGCTACTTATCTGCCCAAGCCAGAATACTGTGTTGGTTTTGTCACATCTGGGCACAGAATGCTTCAGTATCTGAGGAGTCGCGAATGGTGCTGAACATTGTGCAATCATTCGCGAACATCCCAACTTCTGACCTTATGTTGGAGGAAAGGTCATTGATGAAACAGCTGAAGATGGTTGGGTCCAGGACACTACCCTGAGGAACTCCTGCAGTGAGGCCCTGGAGCTGAGATGTTCGACCTCCTACAAACACCGCCATCTTCCTTTGAGCCAGGTATGACTCCAAGAAGGAAGAACTTTCCCTTGATTCCCATCGATTTTAGTTTTGCCAGGGCTCCTTGATGCCACACTCGGTCAAGTGTTGCCTCGATGTCAAGGGCAGCCACTCTCACCTCACCTCAGTTCAGCTATTTTGCTTGTTTGTGTTTGGACCAAGGCTGTAATGAGAACAGAGGCTGTGTGGCGTTGGCTGAACCCAAACTGAGCATTGGTGAGCAGGTGTTGATTTAAGTGTCACTTGATAGCCCTATCAGTGACAACTTCTATCACTTTCACTAATCATTCAGAGTAGACTCCTGGGGCAGTAATCGGCTGGTTAGATTTTTGCTGCTTTCTGTGGGTGAGACATAGCTGGACAACTTTTCACATTTTTGGGTAGATTCTAGTGTTGTACAGCTTGGTAGGAGTGCTGCAAGTTCTGGAGCACAATCTTCAGTATGACTGCTGGGATGTGGTGTGGCATTTGTCAAAGCCTTTCCAGTAATCAGTGCCTTCAGTCATTTCCTCATATCATATGCAGTGAATCAAATTCACTGAAGACTGCTGGCATCATTGTTACTGGGGATCTCGGAGGCTGAGATAGCTCATTCACTCGGCACGTCTTTCTGGAGATGGTTGAAGATGCTTCAGCCTTGTCTTTCACCCTGACGTGCCGGGCTTCCTCCGATATTGAAGATGGAGATATTTGTGGAACCTCCTCATCCAGTTAGTTGCTTAATTATCCACCACCATGTTAGAGCGCTGCATAGCTTTGATCTGCTCCCTTGGATATGGGATCGCTTTGCTCTGCAGTTTGGCACCATGTGGTCTGGGTTGTAGTCTCACCAAATGATGTCACCTCATTTTTAGGTATGGCTGGCTCTCCGGCATTGAGCCAGGATGGTTTAAGTTTAAAGTTTATTTATTGCCACAAGTAGGCTTACATTAACACTGCAATGAAGTTACTGTGAAAATCCCCGAGTCGCCACACTCCGGCACCTGTTTGGGTACACTGAGGGAGAATTTAGCATGGCCAATGCATTAACCGCCACGTCTTTGGGACTGTGGGAGATGGTAGTGGCAGAATGAGGGGATACGCTGGGTCCTAAAATGACAGATTGTGGTTGGCTACAATTGTGCCAATACTGGTGGTCACACGGCATCTCATTCGTGCTCAGGATGGAGCTGCTATTTCTGTTCTGAATCGAGGTGGGATAGAGAGTGTCTCTTCACAGGGATTGTGCAGTGGTCACTTCTACCAATACAATCATGGACAATGTATCCGTGACAGGCACATTGGTGATTGTGAGGTCAAGGAGGTGTTTCCCTCTTGTTGGTTCTCTCACTACCTGCCATAGGTCCAAGCTGGCATATATCCCCCTCAGGATTGGGCCAGCTCACTCAGTGGTGTTACCAAGCCACAATTAGTGATGAGCATTGAAGATCCCCAATCAGAGTACATTCTGTGCCCGTGCTACCCTCTGTGCCTCTTCCAAATGGTGTTCAATGTGGAGGAGAACTGATCCATTAGCTCAGAGAGGGTAGAACTTTCCTTGGCCATGTTTGACCTGGTTGCAGAAGACTTTATGGGGTCCAGAGTCAATGCTGAAAACTCCC
The DNA here is from genome assembly GCF_964213995.1 of Mustelus asterias. NCBI lineage: Eukaryota > Metazoa > Chordata > Chondrichthyes > Carcharhiniformes > Triakidae > Mustelus > Mustelus asterias. Next base: position 4,861,157 of record NC_135818.1, on the reverse strand, counting down.
AGGGCAACTCCCTCCTGACTGTATACCACTCCTGGCTCTGTCCCTGCCGATGGGACAGGATATGCTGGGGGAGTCTGAATCATTGGCTTAAAGTATGATTTGTTGACTATGTCCAGCTTTTGCTTAACTGGTTTGCGGGACAGCTCTCCCAATTTTGGCCCCAAGATGTTAGTGAGGAGAACTTTGCAGGGACATCAGGGCTGGGTGCATCATTCTCATTTCTGGTGCCTAGGTTGGTACTTTTGCCTCCTGCCACTTTGCCGAAACTTCACAACTATACTCACTACTCCTTGAATATGGACTTTGCAGTGACACACAGGAGGGTATGGTCTCAATGGTGCCTTAAACCTTTGGGACTTAAAATATCTCTCGAGGATGTTTATGTATTTTCTTCTTTTTACCTTCAGTTTATGCTCCTGAGGTCAGACTGATTCTTTATACAACAGCGAGCTCGCGATAGCACTGTTTCCCTCTCTGCAGCTTGCAAGTTCTCTGCATAACTAACTCCTGTAGTTTCAGTTTCGTAGTTTCAAATATGTAAAACAGATAAAAAGATACCATCACTAGCATTCTGCAGATCTGCAAGATTGTTTTTCTACCGATCTGCAAAATGTTGCGCTGTGATTTTTGCAGTTAGGTTTGTAAGAGGGGTGAAGGCAGTTTACATAGAGCGCTACCTCTCCAGCATTTCTCCCTCTTTCTCTATCTCAGGCCCTTCATATGTTCTCCCAAACGGCTTGTCCAACATCGAGCCCAAGATGAATTGCAATTTCCTCCAACAGTTGAATAGAACCATAGAATCCCTACAGTGCAGAAGGAGGCCATTCGGCCCCTAAAGTCTGCACCGACTCTCCGACAGAGTATCTCACCCAGGCCCTATTTACCCCACTAATCCTGCTAACCTGCACACCTTGGGACAATAAGGATGAACTTTGAGGAGGATACAGAAAAGCTACAGTATGATTTGGACAAGCTGAGTGAATGGGCAAATGCAGCATAATGTGGATAAATGTGAGGTTATCCACTTTAGTAGCAAAAACAGGAAGGCAGATTATTATCTGAATGGCTATGAATTGAGAGAGGGGAATGTACAATGAGACCTGGATGTCCTTGTGCACCAGTCGCTGAAGGTAAGCATGCAGGTGGAGCAGGGGATAAAGAAGGTAAATGGTATGTTGACCCTCATAATGAGAGGATTCGAGTACAGGAGCAGGGATGTCTTGCTGTAATTAATTATACAGGGCCTCGGTGGCGCCACACCTGGAGTATTGTGTGCAATTTTGGTTTCCTTTTCTGAGGAAGGATGTTCTTGCTATTGAAGGCATGCAGTCAAGGTTTACTAGACTGATTCCTGGCATGGCAGAACTGATGAATGAGAGGATTGAGTTGGTTAAAATGATATTCGCTGGAGTTCAGAAGAATGAGGGAGATCTCTTAAAAATCTATAAAATTCTATCAGGACTAGACAGTGTAGATGCAAGAAGGATGTTCCCAATGGTGGCAGAGTCCAGAACAAGGCGTCATAGTTTAAGGATAAGGGGTAAACCTTTTAAGACTGAGATGAGGAGAATATGTTCTCGCAAGCCGGTGGAATTCGCTACCACGGAAAGCAGTTGAGGCCAAAACATTGCATGTTATCAGGAAGGAGTTTGTTGTAGCTCTTGGGGCAAAAGGGATCTAAGAATATGGTGGGAAAGTGAGATCAGACTATTGAATTGGATGATCAGCCATGATCATACTGAATGGCGGAGCAGTCTCGAAGGGTCGAATGGCCTACTCCTGCTCCTATCTTCAATGTTCCTATGAAACCACTCTGCCACTTGAACCTTCAGGGGATTATACTTTGAAGAGCTTCATTTGCTAAGAGCAAAGGGTTAAGGAGAAACAAAATGACTGACCGATAAATACATGATAGCTTTAAAGAGGAAAGCTTTCCTGCTGTGCACCTGCACATCAGAGCTCCCCTCAGAAGTCCTGGGGCCAGGCCGCCTTTGGAAGTTGAGACGCACAGAAGCTCCGATCGCTACCTATTTGTGGGGATAATGCACTGCCCAGTCTCACACACGCAGAGCTGAAATGTCACATCTCCAAATGAGCCTTCTGAGTAGTGTACATTGCTTTGAAATATCTAGCTCTTTGAGACGAGGGATCAATAATGTTTGACAGAAGAGATCTACATCACGCACACTCTGAACTTTAACAACTAAGCTGATGATGGCATACATTTTGGCCATTGGAACGTAGAAATTATCTTTGTTTCAAACACCTTCTCATTTCATGCACGGCCTTTCAGATCTTGAACAGTAGAGCTGGATTCTCATTCTGGTTCAAAAGCACATTCTGTTTTCTGCAACAGTAGCTTTGGTGGTTAGGTTGTTCTTGCCACAAACAGCAGCTATTTATTCCATCCACATTATTGCGGCTGATTTGACAGAATATGTGGCCGGTCCCAGTTACAGGGAACCAATTCAGAATCACTTAAGATACACTTAATTCTTAAAATATGCACAGAAGCATCTTCTTTTTGCAGCTAAAATACAATCCCACGGAATGAAAGTACATTCAACCACCACGGAAAGAAGGGGAAAAAGATTCCTAGACTCAGCGTGTGTTATTTCTTTCTCTTGAGTCAAATTGTTTGATGCAGAAACCCAAACTAATTTCTACCTCTCACTTTCCTCATGCTTAGCAACCTCTGTGCAGTCCCCAGAACACCACATATTTTGCACAGTTAATTCTGAAGCTCCACTGAGCACACTTTAAAGGCTTTTCGGCAGTAATTTTGAAGGATAGATAACAACAACTTCTACTGGAACGCTACAATTGGCTAAAATATATTTATCATTGACAATTACGCTGTTGTGACCTTTGACTTCTTTGGCAGAAATAAGATACTTCCCTTCAGCCAGAGAAGTGATGGCCCAGTGGTATTATCGCGAGACTATTGATCCAACAACTCAGATTATGTTCTGGGGACTTGGGTTCGAATCCTACCATGGCAGTTGGTGGAATTTGAATTCAATTAAAAAAATATTTGGAATTAAGAATCTACTGATGACCATGAAACCATTGCCAATTGTCGGAAAAACCCGTCTGGTTCACTAATGGCCTTTAGGGAAGGAAATCTGCCATACTTACCAGGTCTGGCCTACATGTGATTCCAGAGCCACAGCAATGTGGTTGACTCACAACTGTCCTTGGGCAACTGAGGCTCAAGTCCCACAAATGAATATTAAGCCGAACAAATGGAACCATATTTGAGCTTTTCTTCATTATGTATTTCGAATTACTAACACTGTGAAAGTAATTGGTGTGAGTGAGACTTGTATTTGTGATTGTGTGAGTGAGATTGGATGATGATGTGTGAACGAGATTGGATGATATGTCACTGATACTAAAGCTTTGAATTTGACCCGAGCTGGCCTGATTGGAATGAGAGTAGGTGGTTAATGTAACGGAAGAGCGATTCCCACTGGATTCCCGATGAGCTCCTTTTGCCACCATTTTGTGCAGCTAGGTTTCTGAGGTGGCAGATGTACCTGTCACAGCCGTGTGGAGACCACATGAAGGTACTAATGTTTGGGTCCTCTGTTGCAATTAGGGACCATGATACAATTTTAACTACAAGTCATAGTGCCAGAAGTTATAAACCATGTTCAGCAAATGGACCCAGGGCCAGAAGAAACCCAGAAAATTAAATCACTTTTTAAATCTCCTTTTGGTTCAGGAGGGACAGAAACATTCCTGTGAGTTCCACCGAATCATTGAATACCTACAGAGCAGAAAGAGGCTATTCAGCCCAGTGAGCCTGCACCGACAACAATCCCACCCAGGCTCTATCCCCGTAACCACACATATTTAGCCTGCTAATCCCCCAGATACTAAGGGGCAATTTAACGTGGCCAATCCATTCAATCTGCACATCTTTGGACTGTGGGAGGAAACTGGAGCACCCGGAGGAAACCCACACAGACATGGGGAGAACGTGCAAATTTCAAACAGACAGTCACCCGAGGCTAGAATTTTTTTTTATTCATCTGTGAGACATGGCCGTCGCTGGCTGGCCAGCATTTATTGCCCATCCCTAGTTGCCCGAGGGCAGTTGAGAGTCAACCACATTGCTGTGGCTCTGGAGTCACATGTAGGCCAGACTGGGCTTGGACAGCAGATTTCCTTCCCTAAAGGACGTTAGTGAACCAGATGGGGTTTTCCAACAATCGGCAATGGTTTCATGGTCATCAGTAGGTTCTTAATTCCAGATATTTTTTGTTGAATTCAAATTCCACCATCTGCCGTGGTGGGATTCGAAACGGGATCTCCAGAACATTAGCTGAGCAGCGAAAATTCAGCTAGGCCATTGCCTCCCCCGAGTTCCTGGTGCAGTGAAGCAACAGTGCTAACGACTGTGCCACCGTGCTGTGCAGTGAAACCTTGGGCCTACATTGATCTGTGCTTCCCTCTCATCCCTCTTAAGAACATATCTGACCACCAGAAACATTTCCATCGGGATCCCAATGCTGATCCCCTGTGGCGAAGAGCTACGACTTCTCACTGGGTTGGGGCTTGAGTTGGACACTGACGATCCCATGCAGATGAGTTAAATTCCAGGGCCGCACTCTTCAGAGGACTGATGGTCTCCCTTCACCTCAGCCACCACCCGCATGACTTCCACCAGATGTTAACATCAAGCCAGTTCAAGATAATACATAACCCCACAAATGCTCTGTCCTCCCTGGAAGATATAACCAGTGGCCTGAAAAGTTCACTGATAGTCATAGACTATAGACGGCATTCAGTTAACCATATAACAGACAAGAGACTAAGCCCACTTGTGTATTTGCTGCAGACACTGGCCTGATTTGACCGAAAGAAGAACAAGCCCCCTGGCAACTTATAAGCATACACATCTGTCTACCAGCTGCAGAAAACTTTCGCCGTCCCCTGTGGTAAGATTGGTAACAGATGGGGGTCAATGTGTTTGTGATATCCGCCAGTTGGAATGACTTATAACTCTGCCCAACATTCATGAAAAAGAATTCTTTCCCGGGTGTCTACGAGAGTGTCAGCGCCTCGCCACAGCCAACACATTAATAGCCTTGATGTGGAGTTGCCGGTGTTGGACTGGGGTGGGCACAGTAAGAAGTCTCACAACACCACGTTAAAGTCCAACAGGTTTATTTGGTAGCATGAAATTTCAGAGCGCTGCTCCTTCATCAGGTGATAGGTTCAGGTAATAGCCTTTATTATTTTTAGATGTTAAGGTGGAATTCAAATAGATAACCAAAATAAATAGAATTTTCTAAAGTGGGCATCATTGTGTATTGCTGGGCAGACTGCTGGCTGGCACAGTGGTTAGCACTGCTGCCTCACAGCGCCAGGGACCCGGGTTCGATTCCTGGCTTGGGTCATTGTCTGTGTGGAGTTTGTACATTCTCCCTGTGACTGTGTGGGTTTCCTCCAGGTGCTCTGGTTTCCTCCCACAGTCCAAAAGACATGCTGGTTAGGTGCATTGGCCATGCTAAATTCTCCCTCAGTGTACCCGAACAGGCGCCAGAGTGTAGGCAACTAGGGGATTTTCACAGGAACTTCACTGAAGTGTTAATGTAAGCCTACTTGTGACAAAATAAATAAACTTCAAGTTAAAATATCTCAAATTAGTCCTGCCTTTCTGTTTTGAAGCTTCTCAATAGATACAAAGCAACATGGAAAATAGCAGTAGGAGTAGGCCATTCGGCTCTTCAACCGTCCTTTGCCATTCAATGCTGACCCTCTATCTCAATGCCATATCCCCGCTCTCTCCCCATATCCCCATACCTATAGTGTCAAGAAATCTATTTCCTTCTTAAATATATTCCTTGACTTGCCATCCACATGGTTCTGTGGTAGAGAATTCCACAGGTTCAACATTAGCAATCTTGGTCCCATTTCTAAATGACTTGATCATTTTCTTTGGTATTGAAAGGAAACTGTTGATAAAAAGATATATATATATTTATTGTGCAGATAACACTGAACAAGCAACAAAAAATAGTCAAGGGCTAGAATTCTCTGACCTCGCCTGCGGCCGGGATTCTCCAGTCCCGCTGCAGTGAGATTTGTCAGAGCGCCAAATTCTCCATTCTCGTTGGCAGCGGTGGTGGGGTATCATTGGAAAATCCTGGCCAAGAATTTAAGAGAGTATTCAGAACCTAAAGGGTTTGAATTCTGTTGAGTGGTGCTTTTAGAGTTTAGTTAAAACACTCCTATATGTTCTATTTTTGCAAAGTGATTTATTTTAAGTGGGCTGACTTAATTAAAAAATCTCATGGAGAAAGGAGATGCGAGTGTGTTAATCAATACACTCAAATTCACATTCAGTACAGTTTCAATCCTGTAGAAAGGATGGATGCTTATGGAAAGTGCCCCAAAAGGATCAGGGTTGGGTGTGATTCCCAACTGTTGAATAGCTAAGAGATGTTTACTGTCTAGGCTTACTCATAAGACTGGTCATTTGGACAAGGTGCTATTGCTACCCAAGGAAGCATTAGCCCTGTGATCTCAGAAGGTGAAGGGACAAGGAACAGAGAGCAGAGTCACAGAGATATAAAGCACGGAAACAGGCCCTTTGGCCCAACCCACCCATGCCGAACAGGTTTCCTAAACTGAACTAGTCCCATTTGCCTGTGTTTGGCCCATATCCCTCTAAACCTTTTCCATCCATGTACCTGTCCAAATGTCTTTTAAATGTTGTAATTGTACCCGCCTCTACCACCTCCTCTGATAGCTCATTCCATCTACGCACCACCCTCTGTGTGAAAAAGTTGCCCCTCCGGTCCCTTTTAAATCTTTCCCCTCTCACCTTCAACCTATGCCCTCTAGTTTTGGACCCCCTACCCTGGGGAAAAGACCTTGGCTATTCACCTTATTGATGCCCCTCATGTTTTTATAAACCTCCACAATGTCACCCCTCATCCTCCTACGCTCCAGGGAAAAAAGCCTCAGCCTCAGCCTATCCAGCCTCTCGTTATAATTCAAACCTTCCAGTCCCAGTAACACCCTTGTAAATCTTCTTTGCACCCTTTCCAGTTTGATAACATCAAATCCGACATGGGTAAGATGGGTATAGAGGGATATGGGCCAAATGTGAGCAATTGAGACTAGCTCAGTGGTAAAAACTGGGCAACATGGATAAGTTGGGCTGAAGGGCCTGTTTCCATGCTGTAAACCTCTATCCTTCCCATAGCAGGGTGACCAGAATTTTACGCAGTACTCCAAAGGGGTAAGAAAAAGATTACAAACTTAAACTTGTGGATTACAAAGCAGCTCCTGCAATGCTAAGAATTGAGTATGGCATACATTTGGATTTGATGCCAAGTGTTAGAGAAAATATGGTGACTATCGGGCATTGTTCAAACCAATGTTATATAACTAAGACTTAGAAATTATTTGTAATATGCTTGTATTTTTAAATGCTATCTTACAGTCACATGGGAATTCCCATTATGTCTTGGTACCTGAAAAACATTCACTGTCCAGTCATTATATTGATAGCATTGATGTGTTCCAAAACGGTGTGCGAAAACAATTTTATCTGCACATCGATTGTCAGGACCAGTGATGAGATAACTACCTTCGTATTCTATGGTCTATAAATGTAAACTAGCATACACTTTCAGATTTAATCCTGAACGAAATGCATCCTAAGTGGCACCTTGACAATAGTTCTGGTTGCCATAGCAGCTTGCTTTTTTGTGCAGCCACAATACTCGAGGATGTAAAGTGCTTTACAAAATTGCCGTTCTTTTGAATTTTCCAGCAGCAAGCCTTGGCTGCTTTTCACTGAGGTGCAGTTATCTAGGAACGTGGAAGGATTGCGGAGATTCGTCGTGGCTCTAGCTGGACTGAAAGTGCCACGCCTGTATTTAGCACTGGAGCTAGCTGGATGTAGTGTCATCCAAATGAAGGGGGTGGGAGGGGGGAGAAACAAAATGGCAGTTGGTAAAGGTTACCATGGCAATAAAGAGCAGCCATCCAAGCGACATGCTGTGGCCTACACCACTACAGAGCATGTTATTCAGAGCAACAACCAAAAAAAAAATGAAATTGAAATTTCAAGAGGGAAATAAACTAAATTTGCATTTTCATTCCAAATTGTGAGCTTCACGACTCAATCGAATTAGCCAAGTGGCTTTGAATAGGCGCAGTTTTATTAAAAAGTGGACCATTTGGAGCACTTGTGCCACTAATGGAACATTCCAGTCTTTCCCTAATAGCAACTAATTTTTTTAACACGCCCACAGCAGTACAGGACAATAAACAACATTACAGGTCATCACATGGGGCAGTTTACCATCATTGTTTGTCCTTGCCCCCAAGCAGAAAAAGAGAAGGAGGATATTTATTGTTTTAGCTTTTTGCATTTGTATTTCATGACCCGGAAGAGCCTTGTATTTTACCAATGTACTACTTCGCATTTCTGAATTCACTCCCTCACTAACCTCTGTCCAAAGAAAATCTTTTAATTTTATTCAATGATCCCTCTCCTTAATCAACCATTAGCTGAATTCTGGGAAGGCTCCCCTCACCACCTAAGTAGCCATAAAGACCAGGAAGTCTCAGAGTTGATTCCTTGGTCAATGCCAAAATTGACTAATCTCAGTCAGGGGATCAGTGGTGACAAGGAGGTATGTCCATGTGATGCCCTCTGACCTCAAATAATCTGCTCCTACTCAATACCCAATGTTTATCCAGAAGGAACTCTTCCAGTGTAGACAATAAAAATATAACTCCAACTTATAAATCAAAGAAAAGGTTTAATAAAGAAACTTCATTACTCCCACACTTGAGGCCTCGCCCTGGGCCACTCTAAGCTCTCCACAATTCCCAACATGTTCTAATTTATACTGAGTGAGCTGATCATCATATCATTCTGAGATTGGTTACATGATTTAATGGGTCAGCTGATGCTTACAGCTTGTTACCATTGGTCTCACTACAACAGATACAATGTTATCGCCGGTTACATTCTAACACCCAAGGGCGCAAATCAGTAATGAAAAGGTGTATCTTAGCAATGGCCAGCATCTTAAGAATTGGAGACAGAATCTGATCTGAACCAGAGATTACCTTGCAGAATAATTGTGTTTAGTAATAATAGCATCTTATTCACGTGCATTTCCCCAATTGTTCCTTTATTGAATACCAGGACTATGTTAACTAATGATCCGCGCTCACTCACAATAACACCTTAATGAACAGAAAGATTAAAATATATGTTCAGATTAATTGAACAGGATGATGACTAATTGGGGAGGAAAGATTTCTTACTGGTACCAGACCCACAGAATGTAAGTAATCAGCTAGTAAAGCTGATGATGAAAACATTATTCCAAATATAGGTGACGCCTCGCCCCTGCAAGGATCAAAGTAAACATTCTTACAACCCAACACCATCACCAACCCATCAGTTGGCAACATTTCTAGAGGAAACGAAGAGAGGTTGTGTAGGCTTGAGTTCTTTTCGTTGGAGCAGAGAAGACTGAGGGGCAACCTGATCGAGCTGTACAAGATGAGAGATATGGACAGAGTGGATAAGGAGCAGCTGTTCCCCTTAGTTGAAGGGTCAGTCATGAGGGCAGGTTCAGGGGGAGGGGCAGAAGTCCAAGGAGCCTCGGCTCCTCCCTCTGCGACTGGATTCTGAACTTCCTAACTCACAGACCACAATCAGTAAGGATAGGCAACAACACCTCCTATACGGTCATCCTCAACACCGGTGCCCCACAAGGCTGTGTCCTCAACCCCTGACTATACTCCTTATACACCTATGACTGTGTGACCAAATTTCCCTCCAACTTGATTTAAAAGTTTGCTGATGACTCTCAAACAATGATGAGACAGAGTACAGGAATGAGATAGAGAATCTGGTGAACTGGTGCGGCAACAATAGTCTCTCCCTCAATGTCAACAAAACGAAGGAGATAGTCATCAACTTCAGGAAGCGTAAAGGGGCGGCACGGTAGCACAGTGGTTAGCACTGCTGCTTCACAGCTCCTGGGACCTGGGTTCAATTCCCGGCTTGGGTCACTGTCTGTGTGGAGTTTGCACGTTCTTCCTGTGTCTGCGTGGGTTTTCTCCGGGTGCTCCGGTTTCCTCCCACAGTCCAAAGATGTGCGGGTTAGGTTAATTGGCCATGCTAAGTTGCCCCTTAGTGTCCCGGGATGCACAGGTTAGAGGGATTAGCGGGTGGATATGGGGATAGGGCCTGGGTGGGATTGTGGTCAGTGCAGACTTGATGGGCCAAATGGCCTCTTTCTGCACTGTAGGGCTTCTATGAGAACATGCCCCTGTCGACATCAATGGGGTCGAAGTAGAAAGGGTCGAGAGCTTCAAGTTTTTAGGTGTCCAGATCACCACCAACCTGTTCTAGTCCCTCCATGCCGCCACTATAATTAAGAAAGCCCATCAATGCCTCTACCTTCTCAGAAGACTAAGGAAATTTGGCATGTCAGCTACGACTCTCACCAACTTTTACAGATGTACCATAGAAAGCATTCTTTCTGGTTGTATCACAGCTTGGTATGGCTCCTGCTCTGCCCAAGATTGCAAGAAACTACAAAAGGTCGTGAATGTAGCCCAATCCATCACGCAAACCAGCCTCCCATCCATTGACTCTGTCTACACTTCCCGCTGCCTCGGCAAAGCAACCAACATAATTAAGGACCCCACGCACCCCGGACATTCTCTCTTCCACCTTCTTCCATCGGGAAAAAGATACAAAAGTCTGAGGTCACGTACCAACCGACTCAAAAACAGCTTCTTCCCTGCTGCCATCAGACGTTTGAATGGACTTACCTTGCATTAAGTTGATCTTTCTCTGCACCCTAGCTATGACTGTAACACTACATTCTGCACTCTCTCGTTTCCTTCTCCCATATGTACTCTATGAACGGTATGTTTTGTCTGATAGCGTGCAAGAAACAATACTTTTCACTGTGCACTAATACATGTGACAATAATAAATCAAATCAAAACCTTACCTTCCTGCTGTCACTTATCATGATGTGGAGATGCCGGCGTTGGACTGGGGTAAACAAAGTAAGAAGTCTCACAACACCAGGTTAAAGTCCAACAGCTTTATTTGGTAGCAAAAGCCATCATCACGTATCCTCACAGCATTTGTGTGGCCACAATGCAAAAGTAAAAGCCAACACAAATTAAGTGTTTTAAACTGAATATATAAATCAAAGCGTGTTGTATACAGACATTGACTAAACATCATTGTGCATCCCGTTGTCTTTCTGTGCCTTTGTGTGTCCGATCTCCCACATTGGCCGCAGTATGGCTGGTGGAGTGAAGTATGTGGGGGAGACTGCAGCATTGGAGGATGACCAAGAACACCTCTGGGCCTGGAAGCTCTGACTGGGGACTGCAGCATCATTGACAGCAGATGTTTGAGTGACAGGCAAGAGCATGGAGGAGGAGCAGGGAGGGAAGACAAACATTGTCATCCACAGCTTCTGCTCCACAGAGTCACCATCACTCCCAGCAAGCTGAATAATCAGCTGCGAGACTGATTGCTGACCCAGTCCCCTGTGAACAATGTGAACGAGCCTGAGAGGAGCCTGAGATTACAGAACAGCGAGGTGACCTTGCAATGACAGAAGTCTGACTTAGCAATGAGATTAGAATCATAGAATCAGAGAATCATAAAATCCTAGAGTGCAGAAGGTCATTCGGCCCATCGAGTCTGCACTGACTACAATCCCACCCAGGCCCTATCCCCATAACACCATGCATTTACCCTAGCTAGTCCCCCAGACACTAAGGGACAATTTAGCATGGCCAATCCATCTAACCCGCACATCTTTGGACGATGGGAGGAAACCGGAGCTTCCGGAGGAAACCCACACACACACGGGGAGAACGTGCAAACTTCTCACAGACAGTGACCCAAGCTGGGAATCGAACCCAGGTCCCTGGTGCTGTGAGGCAGCAGAGCTAATCACTGTGCCACCGTGCTGCCCCTGTGCCACCCTGAAAGTGGATGGTATTAGGGGGCTTGTGTTGCAGTGAATTTGAGACAGAGATAGATAGATTCTTGATTGGTAAGGGTATCAAAGGCTACGGGGAAAAGATGGAAGAATGAGGTTGAGAAACTTATCAGCCATGATTGAATGGTGGAGCAGACTCGATGGGCAGAATGGCCTAATTCCGCTCCTATATCTTATGGTCCAAGCTGAGACTTTCTGGCCATCGGATGCTGAATCATGCTTGGGTCCAAACGTGTGCTGATGGTGTTGGCCACCACATTCATGGGCTCCAGGTTGTGTGCAAGACTCCATGCCGAGTTGGTGCCAGCCTCCTGCATGCTTCCTGATATTCCCTCAGGCTTTCTGGTAGCCCTGCGAACACATGAGGCATGTGAGTGTGCATGCCCACAATCTATAAACTGTCCTCTGAATCCTCTCCAGCAGAATCTGGGTGCCACCTCCTTTGGCAGTGATCACTTGTGCTATCCCTGCCCTGCCTGTCTGCAGGCCGCTTGGGGTCCCGGTGGCTCACTGTACAGACAGCATTTCAAGGCTATCCTCTGAAGTACGTGCAGCATCAGTAGGTGATGGTATTGCTTCATCTTCAGGTGAGAGAAGAGTGTTTGGGAGGTAAGAGGCTACACCATCTGTAGCTCATAAATCAGAAAAGATTGTGGGATGCTGGAGAAGTGGGATGTGAGAAGGAGGTTAAGGTCTAAGGAGACCATTATTGAGTCCTGCCTCAGGTCATGGCCTCAGCAGAGACCATTCTGATAATGGCCAGCGCTCTCTCCTTCATAAGGGCTCAGACATTCAGCCATGCCTGTTCCTTTCTGGTTAGCGCCTGCTGTCTACTTGTCTTGCAAGAATGAGGGTAGTTGGTCAGTGAGTGTGGTACAATCTGTTTGGGTGATGTGGCTGTCTGCTTGAACAGCTGGCAGTGCGAGCAAGCTGGGAGCTGTGGGGGTGAAGCTGGAGCCAGTACAAGGTGTGTGAGGATGAGGCCTAGCAATGAATGTGACTGAAGCTAATGGTGCATAGGATCATGGAATTCCTACAGTGCAGAAAGAGGCCATTCAGCCCATCGAGCCTGCACCAACAACAATCTCCTATCTCTGTAACCCCATATATTTACCCTGCTAGTCCCCCTGACATTAAGGAGCAATTTAGTCAATCAATCTAACCTGCACATCTTTGGACTGTGGGAGGAAACCGGAGCACCCGGAGGAAACCCACGCAGACACAAGGAGAACATGCAGATTCTGTGCAGACAGTCACCCAAGCCGGGAATCGAACCCGGGTCCCTGGCGCTGTGAGGCAGCAGTGCTAACCACTGTGCCATGGTGACATTCCCCCCCAAAGTTACCACAGAATCCTACAGTGAAGAAGGAGGCCATTATGCCCATCTAGTCTGCACTGACCACAATCCCAACCAGGCCCTATCCCCATAACCCCATGCATTTACTCTAGTTAGTCCACTTGACCCTAAGGGACAATTTAGAATGGCCAATCTCCCTAACCTACATGTCTTTTGGACCATGGGATGAAACCGGAGCACCCGGACGAAACTCTTGCAGACATGGGAAGAATGTGCAAACTCCACACAGACAATGACCCAAGCTGGGAATTGAACCCGGGTCCCTTGTGCTGTGAGGCAGCAGTGCTCACCACTGTGCCACTGTTCCACCCCTCCCAAAGTGAAGATGCATTTTCTGACTTTGCCCACATACCCATGAGGTTGTTCAACATTTTACAGCACTGCATTCCAGGACTGACTCCTGACATTAGACTTAATAGAGGTGTATAAAATTATGAAAGGCATAGATAGGGTGAACGGTGGGAAGCTTTTCCCCGGGTCGGTGGTGACGTTCACGAGGGGTCATAGGTTCAAGGTGAAGGGGGGGAGGTTTAACACAGATATCAGAAGGACATATTTTACACAGAGGGTCGTGGGGGCCTGGAATGTGTTGCCGGGCAAGGTGGTGGAGGCGGACACACTGGGAACGTTTAAGACTTATCTAGACAGCTATATGAACGGAGTGGGAATGGAGGGATACAAAAGAGTGGTCTAGTTTGGACCAGGGAGCGGCGCGGGCTAATTGTTCTTTGTTTCTCGTTTCAAGGCTTCATTCTATGATCATCTTGCTGGTGCCAGTACAGAGCGAGACTGCGGATAGTTGGGAACCTGTCTCGGGGGCAGGGAATTCAGATGGTGTTCGTAAAGCAGAAGTGGAAATGAATAGGGTTGGGAAGCATTTTCTGATCAGGGCCAGTGTGATCTCCTGGACTCGTTTCGATCGCCACAGGGGGTCGGAGAGGAATTTCCCAGATTTTTTTTTCCCCATATTGGCCCTGGGGTTTTCACTCTGGGTTTTCGCCTCTCCCTGGAGATCACATGGTCTGGAATGGGGGGGTGGGGGTGAGTTAATAGGTTGTGATGAACAAAGCATCGTAGCTGTGAGGGACAGCTCGGTGGATAGGATATTAGGATGTAGATAGGCTGGAAAATTGGGCGGGGATCCTGGATTCAGGATTCAATCCTGGACCGGGGAGCGGCACGGGCTTGGAGGGCCGAAGGGCCTGTTCCTGTGCTGTATTGTTCTTTGTTCTTTGTTCTTTGTTCTTATTAGCTGGCACAGACACCTGGTCCCACTGCCTTCTGAGACTGTCTCTGTCTCTGGAGGGCCTCCTGGCCCCTGTGTATAAAACACATGTCTCCTCTTTGCGGATCCTCAACCAAGCGTTGGAATGTCTTAGAGCGTACTCTGTCCCATAGCGTCCCATTCCTCTGTCTTTTCCTACTTAATATGAGTTGCAGAATTACCTCCAATGCCTGCTTTAGCCACAATGCTCCTCCCCCTTTCAGAGGTGTTAGTCTGAAGTGAGCTTTAACTTGTGCCTGTCTTGTGCCTGTCTCTCCTTGTATTACGTCACTTGTACACACATGCAGTCACTCATCAATACAGTTAGTGCAGGCTGCATGCTGCAATCATGTTAATTAGCTGGCAGCATGATGTTTATGCGCTGGCGGCAGAGGTTGCAACAGATGCAGATTAGCCAAGCATTGCACTCCAGCACCCATGTTTTGAGCGCTGTCAAATTTAGCCCCCCAAAATCTTTAAAATTCTGACTTATTCCCTCACCCTTCAGTATTATCTTTATGTGGAATAAAGGACCAACCACTGGTGTGATGAAAGTGTGCAAATGATATGTATACATATTGTGTATTTATGTGTGTTTCAGGAGAATGTTTTAAAGTTCAGCTTTTTTCTACAGGTAGTCAGTATGTCTGGAGGGAATACAGGTCAGATGCTGGGGAAAGCAGGATAATTACTCATTTTAATCTTGCAAGTGGTTATGTTAAGTAGAGTTAATGGACTTTTGTTTACTTAAGTTCCCCTGGGATTTCAGATTAGAGTGATTGATAGGGTCATGTGATGTTGTGGTTTATGAGCAGTCCTGGATTTGTAAGAGAAAGAAACAGTCTTTTGAAGAAAGGGCTGTTCTGGCTGAAGTTAGGAGAGTTCTGCAGGCTTCTGAAAGCTCTATATCTCTCTGAAAACTCCAAGGCTGTCTACACTCATTATAGCAAGTATATTTGTGATTGCTAACTATATTCAAAGTGGGGTTTGAGTCAGTAAGAAGTATGTTGCTTGTTTGGAACTGGATTAGAATAGTAATAAGTTAGAAATTAGAGTTGTTTCTTTTCATGTTAATCTGTTTAACTTTGTTATACTTAAACTGTGGAATGAATAGAGCTTGTTGTGATAAAAAGATCTCCAATTTGTCAGTGGAATTACTTCTGGAGTAAAGCATCCTTTTCTCATGTTTATCCAAAAATAGAAAAAGTGTTGGGGTTCAGTCTGGCCTCCTATATACCTTGGTCCATTGGTTACTTTATTAGAAGTAAATCACTTTACCAATGCAAATGCTGTTTAAAATATTGAACAGATGGCAAATGGCATTTTACAATTAGTATTGTAAAAACAGTGTGATTTGCCCCATTAACCTGCTCCCTTTTCAGTCCCTACACCACATTGCATTTCATTTCTCAAAGGACAATTAAGTGATATCTTTCCAAGGTTCTGCAGATGCCAGCCTCGATTTGGTCAACGGGAGGTAGGGAATCCGTGATGACTATTTATCAATTTTCCCCAGAAAATTTAGCCCTTCTCACCACCTCTTTGGCAGCCTGAGTCTGAGACGGAATTTCCCACAAAGAAACCTCCAGATTCTAACCAGCTTCTTGCCATGCCATTGATATAATGAGGTATCTGACACCAAAGTATTGACAACTGTGCTAACTAATTGCAAAACATTGTGTTTATTGACGTAAGACACATTACCATCTGGAGAATGAAAGACTAAATTGTGATCTACAGATGATATGCAGCCCAACAATTGCCTTTGTATTTCTTTATCCACAGTTTGCATCTGTTTGAATTTTCAGGCATGAGGTTTAGAAATATTCTGTACTGTTTCCATTGGTGGATACATTCTCAATGTGAGGACTGACATCACTTCTCATTGGAAGCTCCTATTGTGCAAATGAATGAGATTCTTTCATTTAATCTTTACATAACCCTGAGGTTTTGTGGCACTCAACTAAATAGCCAAGCAAGACAGAAAATGTGAGTGGTGCTGCTAAAAGATATCAAACACAGGAAAATAGCAGCATCCCCTTCATATTTTTGTGTCACTTTGGACTCTCTTTGTTGTGGTTGTCCCAAGGGAGAGGGGACATTTATGCGTGGCACAGTGGCACATTGGTTAGCACTGCTGCCTCATAACGCCTGGGTTTGATTCCCGGCTTGGGTCGCTGTCTGTGCGGAGTCTGTTGGTTTCCTTCAGATGCTCTGGTTTCTTCCCACAGTCTGAAAGACGTGCTGGTTAGGTGCATTGGCCATGCTAAATTCGCCCTCAGTGTACCTGAACAGGTGCCAGAGTGTGGAGACTAGGGGATTTTCACAGTAATTTCATTGCAGTGTTAATGTAAGCTTAGTTGTGACGCTCATAAATAAACTAAACTTTAAAACATTTGGAACCATGCAGCATGTATTCAATCCTTTGGCTTTCACCAAAGTCTCACTACCCATAGGAGCATGAGCCATGAAGCTTGACTATTCCATCTGCCAAAGTGGTCCAGAGATGCTGAGCTGTTGGGAACATGGAAGCTATCTCATTATATTATTGGAAGCAAAGCTTTAGTGCATATTAATTCTAAAAGTCTTTGCTCCAACAACCACCACGAGGCAGACAACATGTCTTCACCAGGGGGGAGGTTCATGAGGCAGATATACTGACCGGATTGCCAATGTAATTTGGACCACTTCATGTCTGTTTAGTTGTTCTTTCAGGTCAGACTAAACACCTGCAACAATTAGGATAGGATGAATCAGATGAGGCTCTGGAAAATAAAGAATTGGGAAACTGGCCAGAACTCTACCACCTCCCCGACCACGGAATCGGAGCAGGTGAGGGTCCGACAACGGAAATCTCCGTTGACCTCGGGTGAGAATTTTTTGCCTCGCCCGAGTGAGGCTGGAAATTCCCTGCCCCTTGTTTGTGCTTGTTGATGAGGCAAAAACAAAAGGGGAATAAATATAAAATAGTCAGCAACAGATCAAATAAAGATTTGAGGAAGAATTTCTTTACACATTAAAGAAGGATGTCTGGGAATGTGGAACTCTGTGACAAGTGGAGTATTTTTATTTTAGTTTTATTAGTGTCACAAGTAGACTTACATTAACACTGCAATGAAGGTACTGTGAAACATAGAACATAGAACAGTATAGCACAGTACAGGCCCTTTGGCCCACGATGTTGTGCTGAACCTTTTCCGAAACCAAGATCAAGCTATCCCACTCCCTATCATTTAGTGTGCTCCATGTGCCTATCCAATAACCGCTTGAAAGTTCCTAAAGTGTCCGACTCCACTATCACAGCAGGCAGTCCATTCCACACCCCAACCACTTTCTGAGTAAAGAACCTACCTCGTACATCCCTCCTATATCTTCCACCACGAACCTTATAGTTATGCCCCCTAGTAACAGCTACATCCACCCGAGGAAATAGTCTTTGAACGTCCACTCTATCTATCCCCCTCATCATCTTATAAACCTTTATTAAGTCACCTCTCATCCTCCTCCACTCTAAAGAGAAAAGCCCTAGCTCCCTCAACCTTTCCTCACAAGACCTACCCTCCAAACCAGGCAGCATCCTGGTAAATCTCCTTTGCACTCTTTCCAGTGCTTCCACATTCTTCTTATAGTGAGGTGACCAGAACTGCACACAATATTCCAAATGTGGTCTCACCAAGGTCCTGTACAGTTGCAGCGTAACCCCACGGCTCTTAAGCTCAAACCTCCTGTTAATAAATGCTAACACACGGCTTCACGGCTCTATCCACTTGAGTGGCAACCTTCAGAGATCTGTGGATATGAACCCCAAGATCTCTCTGTTCCTCCACATTCCTCAGAACCCTACCTTTAACCCTGTAATCCGCATTCAAATTTGTCCTACCAAAATGAATCACTTTGCACTTATCAGGGTTAAACTCCATCTGCCATTTTTCGGCCCAGCTCTGCATCCTATCAATGTCTCTTTGCAGCCTACAACAGCCCTCCACCTCATCCACTACTCCACCAATCTTGGTGTCATCCACAAATTTACTGATTCACCCTTCAGCCCCCTCCTCCAAGTCATTTATAAAAATCACAATTAGCAGAGGACCCAGCACTGATCCTTGTGGTACACCGCTGGTAACTGGTCTCCAGTCTGAAAATTTTCCATCCACCACCACCCTCTGTCTTCTATAAGATACGGTGTGGAGATGCCGGCGTTGGACTGGGGTAAACACAGTAAGAAGTTTAACAACACCAGGTTAAAGTCCAACAGGTTTATTTGGTAGCAAAAGCCACACAGGCTTTCGGAGCCCCAAGCCCCTTCTTCAGGTGAGTGGGAATTCTGTTCACAAACAGGGCATATAAAGACACAAACTCAATTTACATGAATAATGGTTGGAATGCGAATACTTACAGCTAATCAAGTCTTTAAGATACAAACAATATGAGTGGAGAGAGCATCAAGACAGGCTAAAGAGATGTGTATTGTCTCCAGACAGGACAGCCAGTGAAACTGTGCAGGTCCAGGCAGGCTGTGGGGATTACAAATAGTGTGACATGAACCCAATATCCCGGTTGAGGCCGTCCTCATGTGTGTGGAACTTGGCTATCAGTTTCTGCTCAGCGACTCTGCGCCGTCGTGTGTCGTGAAGGCCGCCTTGGAGAACGCTTACCCGAATATCAGAGGCCGAATGCCCGTGACCGCTGAAGTGCTCCTCAACAGGAAGATTCTATAAGATAGCCAGTTACTTATCCAATCGGCCAAGTTTCCCTCTATCCCACACCTCCTTACTTTCTTCATGAGCCGACCATGGGGGACCTTATCAAATGCCTTACTAAATCCATGTATATGACATCAACTGCTCTACCTTCACCGACACACTTAGTTACCTCCTCAAAGAATTCAATCAAATTTGTGAGGCAAGACTTACCCTTCACGAATCCGTGTTGACTATCCCAGATTAAGCTGCATCTTTCTAAATGGTCATAAATCCTATCCCTCAGGACCTTTTCCATTAACTTACCGACCACACAAGTAAGACTAACCGGCCTATAATTACCAGGATCATTCCTATTTCCTTTCTTGAACAGTCGAACAACATTCGTCACTCTCCAGTCCTCTGACACTATCCCCGTGGACAGTGAGGACCCAAAGATCAAAGCCAAAGGCTCTGCAATCTCATCCCTTGCCTCCCAAAGAATCCTAGGAAACATCTCATCTGGCCCAGGGGACTTATCGACCTTCAGGTTTTTCAAAATTGCTAATACACCTTCCCTCAGAACATCTGCCTCCTCCAGCCTATCAGCCTGTAGCACACTGTCATCCTCAAAAACATGGCCCCTCTCCTTGGTGAACACTGAGGAAAAGTATTCATTCATCGCCTCCTATCTCTTCTGACTCCATGCACAAGTTCCCACTACTGTCCTTGACCGGCCCTAACCTCACCCTGGTCATTCTTTTATTCCTCACATAAGAGTAAAAAGCCTTGGGGTTTTCCTTGATCCGACCCGCCAAGGATTTCTCATGCCCCCTCCTAGCTCTCCTAAGCCCTTTTGTCAGCTCATTCCTTGCTAACTTGTAACCCTCAATGGACCCAACTGAACCTTGTTTTCTCATCCTTACATATGCTTCCTTCTTCCTCTTGACAAGACATTCAACCTCTTTTGTGAACCATGGTTCCCTCACTCGGCCATTTCCTCCCTGCCTGACAGGGACATACCTATCAAGGACACTCAGTATTTGTTCCTTGAACAAGCTCCACTTTTCATGAGTGCCTTTCCCTGACAGTTTCTGTTCCCATCTTATGCTCCGTAATTCTTGCCTAATCGCATCATAATTACCCCTCCCCCAATTATAAACCTTGCCCTGCCATACGGCTCTATCCCTCTCCATTGCAATAATGAAAGACACCGAATTGTGGTCACTATCTCCAAAGTGCTCTCCCACAACCAAATCTAACACTTGGCCTGGTTCATTACCCAGTACCAAATCCAATGTGGCCCTACCTCTTGTCGGCCTATCCACATATTGTGTCAGGAAAGCCTCCTGCATACACTGTACAAAAACTGCCCCATCCGAACTATTCGACCTATAAAGGTTCCAATCAATATTTGGAAAGTTAAAGTCACCCATGACAACTACCCTGTGACCTCCACACCTATCCATAATCTGCTTTGCAATTTCTTCCTCCACATCTCTATTACTATTTGGGGGCCTAAGGACAACTCCTAACAACGTGACCGCTCCTTTCCTATTTCTAACTTCAGCCCATATTACCTCAGTAGGCAGATCCCCCTCGAACTGCCTTTCTGCAGCCGTTAAACTATCCTTGATTAACAATGCTACTCCACCACCTCTTTTACCACCTTCCCTACTCTTACTGAAACATCTATACCCCGGAAAATCCCATAGTCACCACATTCCAGCGCCTATTCAGGTACACTGAGGGAGAATTTAGCATGGCCCAATGCACCTAACCAGCACGTCTTTGAGACTATGGGAGGAAACTGGAGCATCTGGAGGAAACCCACGCAGACACAGGGAGAACGTACAAATTCCACACAGACAATGACCTAAGCCGGGAATTGAATTGGGATCCCTGGCACTTTGAGGCAGCAGTGCTAACCATTGTTAGCATTGTGCCCCTTCGAGTACTAAAGCAGATAGAATTAATACTTTTAAGGGTGGACTTGGTGCGTATACTGTGGAGACAGGAAAAGCAGGATAATTGCGGGGGGAGGGGGCGGGGGGCGGTGGAGGGGGGATGCGCACGTTGGGAAAAGGTAACTACAGTGGAGGGGAGGTTTGTGTGGAGTTAAAACCCCAGTAGAGGTCAGATGGGCTGACTGGCCTATTTCTGTGCTGCACCTCCTATGTCGTGGTGCAAGGAGGGGTTGAAACACCAAGAAAGGAATATGTTTAAGCAGCATGAACACACGAATGGACGACTTGATGTCGACTGAAGGTGAAGGCAAACAATACCGAACATTAATACAATAAAGTACAGACAGCTCGCATTAACAAAATTGCTGATCTTTAAAAGCAGAAGCCTGACAAACAGGATTATTATCACCGTGCACTTTCACTACAATGTGTTTTTCTCTCATTGCTTTTGGATAGAATTGAAGATGTTAGAGAAACCTGATGACTTTTATTGTTATCTAACTGTTCTTGAACCCTGAATTATAAAGTGAAGCTCGGTACTCTGAGAAGCATTCTCTTCTCGGATACAGGGATGCTTAAAACCAAAAAGAAAAGCTTGCTAACTTTAATAAAATCCAAGGTACTGCACTCTTCAGTCTTGCTGCAAAAATAGAAATACAATGCCCCAGCATGACTCACGTGGCATCACTTATGCAACAGTGACAACCAGTTCACTCCCACGCTGTGACACTCAGGCATCCACTGACTCGCACTCTCCATTAGGCAGTGCACCCAAAATCCCAGCCAGCACAAACTTGACAAAAAACACTGTTCATTCCTTTATTTTACCAATGCAGCAACCAGTTTCAAGGCTCTAAATTCTTTAAAGATCAGATAGCATTTTAAAAAATGACATTATTCCTCATACCATGGCTAACATTTTTGATTTGACTTATTATTGTCAGATGTATTGGGATACAGTGAAAAGTATTGTTTCTTGCATGCTATACAGAAAAAGCATACCGTTCATAGAGTATGGAGGGGAGAAGGAAAAGGATTTGATTTGATTTGTTATTGTCACATGGATTGGGATACAGTGAAAAGTATTGTTTCTTGCGCGCTATGCAGACAAAGCATACCGTTCATTGAGTACATAGGGAAGACGGAAAGGAGAGGGTGCAGAATATAGCGTCATAGTCATTTTATTATTTATTTATTAGTCACAAGTAGGCTTACATTAATACGGTCATGAACTTACTGTGAAAATCCCCTAGTCGCCACATTCCGGTGCTTGTTCGGGTACACTAAGGGAGAAATTAGCATGGCCAATCCACCTAACCAGCATGTCTTTTGGACTGTGGGAGGAAACTGGAGCACCCGGAGGAACCCCATGCAGAAACGGGGAGAACGTGCAGACTCCGCACAGACAGTGATCCAAGCTGGGAATCAAACCCGTGTCCCTGGCACAGCAGCCCTAACCACTGTGCCACCGTGCCGCCCTAGCCAGGGGGCAGAGAAAAATCAGCTTAATGTAAGGTAAGTCCATTCAAAAGTCTGATGGCAGCAGGGAAGAAGCTCTTCTTGAGTCGGTTGGTACGCGCCCTCAGATATTTGTATCTTTTTCGTGACAGAAGAAGGTGAAAGACGGTGCGTGGAGTCCTTGATTGTGCTGGCTGCTTTTTTGTTGAACCCTCTGTAATACATTCCTGCAAATTTATCGTATTCGCAGCATTGTACGATGGTCATGATCACGCTATTTTGCAACATCTTTGCATTATGAGTAAGATTGTCAACTAATTACTGCAAATCCAACATACACCGGTCATTCCATTAATACATTCACTCCGATCCATTGGATTTACCTTTGCATTTTAAAAATGTACTTTGTTATGTATTAGTGCTAAAATAGCTTAACTTTATGAAATAATGTTTGGTGCATGTTTTGTTAACAAGTGTACAATATGATGATGGAAATTGTACCAAAATCCGTGGGACTGATAGGAACCCTAGGTAAAATTGCTCCAAAACTCCTCAAAATAGATGACTTACTGTTGAAGTCAGGTGTACACTTCAACTCCCTGGTTTCATACACACAAACCCCATTCAAAGGAACTGATGTCCTCTAGTTTTTAACCCTTCCGCCAATGTCCTCTCCACCTACCTCCAAGGAGAACAGTCTTGGATGCATCAACTTATTCATATAGTTGAATTCTTTAATCCCCAGAACCATTCCTGTAAATCTTTTCTGGACCTTCTTCAACACCTACACATTTTACCAAGAGTGTGATGCCCAGAATTTGACACAATATTCCAGCTGTGGCCAAATCAATATTTGTAAAGGTGACCATAACTACATTTTGCACTCTATGCCTCCACTTATGAAGCCCAGGATCCTATATTAACAGAGACAAGTGGGAATTTGCCCATTTAGAGATACGGGAACTTTGGATTTGGGTTGTGGGGAGTTGCAGTCCACTCTGTTACTCGACTTATTTGTACCCTTTTATCCTTAAATCCTATTCTTTTATCCCTAGGGTGGCACGGTGGCACAGTGGTTAGCACTGCTGTCTCACAGTGCCAGAGACCCGGGCTCGACCCCGGCTTTGGTCACTGCTGTGCAGAGTTTGCATGTTCTCCCCCTGTCTGTGTGGGTTTCCTCTGGGTGCTCCGGTTTCCTCCCACAGTCCAACGATGAGCGGGTTAGGTTGATTGACCGTGATAACTTGACCCCAGTGCCAGGCGATTAACAGGGTCAATATGTGGGGTTATGGGGATAGGGCCTGGGTGGGATTGTGGTCGGTGCAGACTAGAGGGCCGAATGGCCTCCTTCTGGATTGTAGGGATTATATGATTCCTATATGCCTTCCTAACCAGTTTCTCAATCTGTCCTGCCACCTTCAATGATTTCTACACATATTCCAAAGATCCACTGCCCTACACCTCATAGAATCCTGACAGTGCAGAAGGAAATTATTCAGTCCATCGAATCTGCACCGACTCTCTGACGGAGCATCTTACCAACCCCGCCATATCCCTGTAACCCCATACATTTACTTTGCTAACCCCCCTTAACCCACACATCTTGGGACACAAAGGTGCAATTTAGCATGGCCAATTCACCTAACCTGCACACCTTTGGAGTGTGGGAGGAAACCGGAGCACCTGAAGGAAACCCATGCAGACATGGGGAGAACATACACACTCCACACAGACAGCGACCCAAGGCTGGAATCGAATCTGGGTCCTTGGCGCTGAAATGCTGCAGTGCTAACTACTGTGTCACTGTGCCGCCCACCTCCTTTGGAATTGTATCCTGTATGTTATATTCCCTTTCCTCAAGCTCTCTACCAAAGTATATCACACACCTCTCTCAATTAATTCCACCAGCCTGTCTATGACCTCTTGACGTCTAGCACAGTTCAAAACACTTGCAAATTTTCCGTCATCTGCATATCTTGAAATTGTGCCTGCACACCCAAATCTAGGTCATTAACATAGATCAAAAAATGCAATGGTTCTAATAATGACAGCCGGGGAGCCCCACCTTCCTCTTGTCTGAAAAACAGGCGTTCACCACTACTCTCTGCTTCTTGTCACTCAGCCAATGTCAAATCCATGCTATTTCCCTTTTATTCCATGAGCTTCAACTTTGCTGACAAGCCTGTCATATGTCACTTTATCAAATGTCTTCTGGAATTCCATGTACACCACACCAGCAGGACTACGCACATCAACCCTCTCCGTTATCTCATCAAAAATCTCAATCAAATGAATTAAACATGGTTTTTCCCTTAACAAATCCACGCTGGCTTTCCAAAATCAATCTACATTTGTCAATTGACTTTGGAGATCACAAAGGCATGGATGGCAGTTCCAACAGCGGATGTGCTGAGCCAGCTGATGTTACAAGGTGGACATGGGCAATCTTAGTGACCAGGAGTGGTTCTGTGGTCAGGAACTCTCTGTGAGCTGAAAAGTCTTGTTCAGTTTCAAGTCGCTGCCAGGGGGAGATGGATGGAGTGAGCTGGTCAGTGAGCTCAATTTGTGGCAGCAGTGAAGAGAAGGGCTCCACTCTTCCCAATATTTATTTATTTGAAATTTCTGCCTATCTGTTCCTGCATGTTGGACAATCAGTCTGAGAACTTACAGGCTGGGGAGGGTTAGACAGAGTTGACTGGTGTTGTCAGTGTACATTTGGAAACTCATGCTGTGTTTTTGGATGATATCATCAGAGATGAAACCCAAGATATATATGTTCTGTATATCAAAACTCAGAACTACGTCGGAAAGTCCATTCACAGTGACACTTGTCTTCCAAAATGTTTTTTTTTCCACCAATAATTGAAGCACGCCATTTCTTTTATTATTTTGTTAGTGTCACAACTAGGTTTACATTAACACCGCAGTGAAGTTACTGTGAAAATCCCCTAGTCGCCACACTCCAACGCCTGTTCGAGAACAATGTGCAAAAAGAATAGTGACGTGTATTTTATAAATTTATTCTAAATTTGAGAGCCTTGTGATGTCATCTGCCCATATTGTCTCTCACCGATAGAGATACAAGTCGCATGGTGGCACAATGGTTATCACTGCTGCCTCACAGCGCCAGGGACCCGGGTTCGATTCCCAGCTTGGGTCACAGTCTGTGTGGAGTCAGCGCGTTCTCCCTGTGTCTGCGTGGGTTTCCTCCGGGTGCTCCAGTTTCCACCCACACTCCAAAGATGTGCAGTTTAGGTGGATTGACCATGCTTAATTGCCCCATAGTATGTCCTAAAATGTGTAGATTAGGGGAATTAGGGTTAGGGTAAATACATGGGATTACACGGGAACAGGACCTGGATGGGATGCTCTGTCAGAGAGTCAGTGCAGACTCGATGGACCAAACGGCCTCCTTCTAATGGCGGTATGATAGCACAGTGGTTAGCACTGCTGCCTCACAGCTCCAGGATCCCTGATTCAATTCTGGCCTCCGGTGACTATCTGCGCGGAGTTTGCACATTCTCCCTGTGTCTGCGGGGGCTTCCTCCGGGTGCTCCAGTTTCTGGTGGATTGGCCATGCTTAAATTCCCCTAGTGTCCCAGGATGTGTAGGTGAGATGGATTAGCCATGCAAAATGTGTGGGGTGACGGGGGGAGAGGGCCTGGGTAAGATGCTTTGTCAGAGATTCGGTGCAGGCTCGATGGGCCAAAAGGCCTCCTCTGCACTACAGGGAGTTAATACTGAGCAGCAGTGACTTAAATCAACTAGGTTTATGAGGCTGACTTTGCCACTTTGTGAATTATCTGGTCAGCCTCACTTGTAGGGAGTTATTTATTCGCCCAGGATGTGGCAGGATGCGGCACATTCTCTGTTCCTATTGGCAACGATGGCAGAAAGGAAACACAACTTGATTGCGTTTCTGTCAGACTGTAATCATGAACTGGATGCGCACCAGGGAAAAAGATTCCTGGATGAAGAAAGATAAATACGTTAGAAGCATTTGGGAGAGGATTCCTTCAACTGGTGACTGGGGGTGGGAGTGATATCGTGTGAGGACAGGCTGCTTGCACCTATATCCATTGGAGATTAGAAGATTGCCAAGTTATCTTACTGAAACATGGAAGATCCTGAGGGGCTGTGACAGGGTTAATGCTGAAAGGGTGTTTCCCCTTGTGAGAGAGACTAGAATTAGGAGGTAAGCATTTAAAGATGATGGGTCTCCCATTTAACATGGAGATTAAAGGAAATCTTCTCTCAAAAGCTCTTGAATCTTTGGAACTCTCTTCCCCCGAGGGCAATGGAGGTAGGGTCAATGATTTTTTTTCCAGGAAGAGGTCAGTAGGTTCTTGGCTGACAAGAGAGTCAAAGTTTATCAGGGTTAGAGGAAAGTGGAATTGAGACCACAATCAGATCAGCCATGAATGTGTTGAATGACAGAGCAGGCTCGAGGGGCTGAATGGCCTACTCCTGCTCCTAACTTGTCTGTTTGTGTGTAAGTTCTTATGAGCACACTGCTGAGTGTAGAAATGCCAACACTCTCAATACTTCCATGTCTCTTACAATGGGATTGAAAATTTGCAAAACCTCATTTATATGGGCAGCACGGTGGCACAGTGGTTAGCACTGCTGCTTCACGGCGCCAGGGACTCAATTTCAATTCCAGCCTCGGGTCACCATCTGTGTGGAGTTGGCACGTTCTCCCCATGTCTGCGTGGGTTTCCTCTGGATGCTCCGGTTTCCTCCCACACTCCAAAGATGTGCGGGTTAGGTTGATTGAACATTCTAAATTACCCCTTAATGTTAGTGGGATTAGCTGGGTATATATGTGAGGTCACGGGGATAGGCCCAGGGTGGGATTCTTGTCAGTGCAGACTCGATGGGCCGAATGACCTTCTTCTGCACTGTAGAGATTCTATGATTCTATGTTGATAATGAGCATTGACTAAGCATGTCCATTTGTTTTTGACACATCGGACTTTTTGAATGGATGTTGACTCGAGAATTTTATTTTTGGCTGGGGGCGTGTGTGTGTGCATGTGTGTGTATGTGTGTGTGTTCTGCAGGTTACTGTACAGTCAAAGACGATAGTAGAAGAAAATAAGTGGCAAATCTGAAAGCTTTGTTTAACAAATGCTTCCATTTCATAAATGTATCAATCCTCCTTGATTATTGAGTTTGGCTTGTGTCTGAATGTTGGCATCATTGAGCAATGAAGCTGGGGTTGGGGTTGACTCAATGACCCGATAATCTCAGAATAAGTGTGGATTCTGTATTTAAGTTGAGAGGCCACCGTAAAAAAAAAACCTCTGAAGAACCACCTACTCGACGGCAAGTAGGGGTGGGCAACGAATGCTGGCTGAGCCAGCGACGCCCACATCCTGTAAATTAAATTTAAAAAAAACATCTCATCTACCAATAATCACAGGTGGCAAGGAGGAGGCAACCAGATCAGAACAAAAATAGCCAGTTATCCAGAAAGCCTAATAGATAATTCACAAGTGAAAAGAATTAAGTCTAATCAACTAGATAGGGGCGTTTGGAATGAAAATAAACTACAATCAATTAATCTTAGCTCAGTGCCATCACTTTCGTTCAAAATCCTAGGGCTATGAAATAATCTGAACAACACAGACCCTTTAAAACTGCATTCTGGGCATTTTCTTGTTTTAAACTGCACACATTAGAATGCAACTTGGACATTCCAAAAGTTCGTGTAAGCTACAAAATAAATTTGTTCAATTACAACAAGTAAAGGCCGTGATAATACCTTTTTTATGATTCTGTAATCTTAATTATCAAGTCAATATACACGGCACGGTGGCACAGTGGTTACACTGCTGCCTCAAAGTGCCAGGTACCAGATTTGATTCTCGGCTTGGGTCACCGTCTGTGCGGAGTCTGCACCTTCTCCCCGTGTCTGTGTGGGTTTCCTCTGGGTGCTCCGGTTTCCTCCCACAGTCCGAAAGATGTGCTGGTTAGGGTGCATTGGCCATGCTAAATTCTCCCTCAGTGTACCCGAACAGGCGCCGGAGTGTGGCGACTAGGGGATTTTCACAGCAACTTCATTGCAGTGACATTAATAAACTTAGGCTATTTGTCTTTCAACAACTGCAGTAGCTACTGGGAGGCAAGTTTTTTACACAGAGGGTGGTGGGTGCCTGGAACTCACTGCTGGGGGAGGTAGTGGAAGCAGATATGATAATGAATTTTAAGGGGCGTCTTGACAAATACATGAATGGGATGGGAATGGGATGGGAATAGAGGGTCCCCGGATATGGTCCCCGGAAGGGTATGGGGTTTTAGTTCAGACAGGCAGCATGGTCGGTGCAGGCTTGGAAGGCTGAAGGGCCTGTTCCTGTGCTGAAATCTTATTTGTTCATTGTTCTTTGTAAATCTACAAAAAGGCAACATAGACAGGTTCATTTGTTTGCGGATCCCTTTCTGGCTAAATGGGCTGCAAAGAACATCACTTAATGATATGGCTGGTCTCTGAGGAGAGGCAGCACTGGCTATTTCATGTGACAAGTCAACCCATGGGACATAAGCACGTGATGTTGGTATTTCTGCTGTGTGGAGCAACAGCTGCCTCAGTGACTAGAGTAATTGGAGAATTTCATAACTGAAAATGTTCTTTGCTAAAACATGTTCCACGCAATGATGCGAAAGTCATGATCAACCTTTACTCCACTAAATTACAACATGTTACACGGTATTTACAGCACAAGGAGAGGATCTTGTGGAGCAGTGGGTGATGTCCCTGCCTCTGAGCCAGTCCTGGGTACAGGTTCTACTCCAGGACCTGATGGCCAAAGAAGGTGGGTCCTCAAATTGGCCAAACAGGTCGATTATCAAACTGCAAATCCATCCAACACCCAACACCGATGGCTAGAGGCGGTAAGAACGGGAGAAACGATGGAAAGAAAGTTGGAGCCATCACCATCCATAATTGAAAAAATACATGTTGCCACAACAACTCAGACTCCCTGACTCACCCGTAACACAACACAGAAACAGGCCCATTTGATCCAACAAGTTGATGCCAAAACATTGAATGTATTCAAGAGGCGGCGGGATAAAGCACTTTGGGCGAATGGGATCAAAGGTTCTGGGGAAAAAGCAGGATTAGACTATTGAGTTGGATGATCAGCCATGATCATAATGAATGGCGGAGCAGGCTCGAAGGGCCAAATGGCCTCCTCCTGCTCCTATCTTCTATGTTTCTAACAAGTCCTTTCTGGTCCTGATATAACACATGAGTCTCCTCCAACCCTTCTTCATTTAATCCGATCAATTATAATAAATCAATTGGAATATTTGTAAATACAACACAAGGAATTATTTTTAAACTGATTGGGGAGTAATTAATCATTTTCTCAAAGCGATTATTAGAGATATTGTAAAACTCACTACATCAGTTGCATCTGTCTTCAAGGTTTTAGTTTCCATATAACTGTGGCGGAATCCTTGATATTATGACTATTGTTTTAGCCAGCCAGCTGGCCAGCCACATTGTGTAACCAATACTATCAGGAAATTCATATTTTTAACAACAGGAGATGGTTTTCTTACCCAAATTATTAATCAGACTGTGCTGGGTATTGTTTAATAATACGCCTTCAATGAACAGGATAAACTCATGAAGAGTTTAATGACAATCAATCTGATCATACATTTCACATGTGACAAGACTAGACTCAATTGGATTGACCCTTCGGTGTGCCACCACCAATAGAATTGAATATTGCTGAAAAAAAGACATGTTGTCAAAGCTTCTCATCTTGCACTCATCAGGACAATTCTTGAGCAGACCAATTGTAAAGGGAACAACAACTTACTTCATCAGAAGAGAGTGATGATTGGTTGGCAAGTGGGCTTTGATTGGCAGAGGCATTGGTGTAGATAATGTATCAGTTAACTGATGACCGACAGTTAACTGCCTAGCTCTATTTAAATTCAAACCAGGCAGGTTGACTCTGTGTAATAAGTCTTCGGAGGCAGAAGCCCCTTCACCAAAATCCCTTTATTTACAATTCCAAAAGCAGTGCACAGAGTGCTATCAGTCAGCAGTCTACCTTCGGGAGTGCCAGAGGAACTGGCACTCCTGGTTAAATACAAGTAAAAGGCTCCCTGATTGGCCCATCAATTGGCTCCTTAATCAAGGAGTTCATATTCCAATAGGCCAACCTCAATGGCCTGATTGGAGAAATTACACTCTAGTCACGACATTGCCCTGGGAAATGATGCAGGGCAATGACTTGACTACTCACGAGTTCACCTGTCTGGTTTGAATTGAAACAAGGCTAGGCAGTTAACTGTCAGTCATCAATTAACTGCTGCATTCTCCATGGCAATGCCTCTGCCAATCAGAGTCCAATCTGACCAAGGGTCAACCAATCAGCACTCTCTTCTCATAAAGTATAAATTGTTGCTCCCTTCACACTTAGTATTCTTGCAAATTGTCCTGATGAATGCGAGATGAAAAGCTTTGACAAAATGGGCGGGATTTTCCAGCTGTGCCCACACCCAGACTGGAAAGTCCCGCCAGAGGTCAACGGTCCTTTGTGCGGTCCTGTCCCGCCCGCTATGATTCCCATGGCAGGCGGGACAGGAAAATTCCGCCCCATGTCTTTTTTCAACAATATTCAGGTTCTGCACTAGCCAAATGGACCACGAATAGAATTGTTAAAGTCCAGATGTTGAAACTATTCAAAATGTGTGAAAGTAAGTGAGCACATTCAACTCCTGTGCAGCAGAGCAGAGTATTTTGATGACGTGATGTTGTGCCAGTTGTTGAGGAAATATTAAAACATGCAAAATCATGTCCCTAAAATGATTCAAATTCTAAAACTGAGTTCGCAACTGATTGTTATGATAATTGCAAACTGGGTTTTCCTGAGCTCTGAGGACATTCCTCTTCATTGCAATAGCTTTGGTTAGTCACAAATGAGTAACAGGATGGTGGTTCGAACAGACGTAGTACAATGCCAAATTTAAACAGAAACTGCCTGCAGAGCTGTGACAAAACAAGACAACTTCCACAGAAGTCCCATGTAAAAGTAAAATACTGCGGATGCTGGAATCTGAAACACAAACAAAAAATGCTGGAAAATCCCAGCAGGTCTGACAGCATCTGTGGAGAGAGAATAGAGCCAACGTTTCGAGTCTGGATGACCCTTCGTCAGAGCTGTACTCTGTGTGATTTGTACTTCAGTTTATATTTCTGTCTTCGAAATCGGTCAACACCAATAGCATAAAAGAGTGAAAAACAAGGGGTTTGTGCTTACCGCCTGCTCACGCCACACTCCCGCTGCTGCGAGGGCGGAGAATTTGGTGCTCAGCCAAAGCTCTGTTCACTGCGGCGGGATGGGAAAATCCTGCCGGCGTGAATGGTGATAAGATTCCTGCCAAGGTATCAATTCACTATCAGTCTGTTTTGTGGTGTTGACTGATTCCAGTGCTCTGACTTGGTAGTCTGGCCAGTGAGATAGTTCACCAGTGTACAGTGAACAGTGTACCATTCTCCAAACTGCTGCTCTACAAAGTGATTAGAATGTCCTGAGTATATTAGCAAGATAATTCTGGTTAAATTCCAAGACTTTGGCCAGAATTCTCCGGTCGTTCAAGCCAGAGGGATTCTCCGATCCCGCAGGCAGCGCACACCCGTCCACGGGTTTCCCGCCGGCATGGGGTGACGTCAATGGGAATTTCCATTGACAGCAACGGGGCCGGAGAATCCCGCCGCTAGCAAACAACGCGCCACCTCCCACATGCGGGAAGCATGCGGCTGGGAGGCCGGAGAATTCTGGCCTTTGTTACTGCAGGCAAGTAGGAATGTTTGCAGAAATGAAGTGGGAGAATAAAGAGATTTAATGAGTTGCCATTCCAATCTGTGTAACCTTTCCCTTCTGATAGATGCGGATGGGAACCTGTGTCGAAGCAGTTACCTGCTGGAAGTTACTCTGACCATGCACCGCTTCAATGTTTCCTCCACGGAGCTGCTGCAAAAGCTCATCACACTATATCCTTTTGTTACAATATCACTTAAACTGCACATCAGCACCAGAGCGGAACAAGACGCCTGGATGGTAAACCTTTCATGTTAAACAGGGGAGCAGAATAAGATCAATTTTATATTAGTGAACTCATATATTCTCCTCTTTAAGTTTTGAAAGCAAACTGTTGTTGTTTTATTCTGGCTTACTACAAGAACAATCACTGTATCTGATAATGTAAGTTCAAATTTGCTGATCAGGGGATTAGGGCAGGCAGTCGCACAGAGGAATTATCACTGGACTATTAATCCAGAGACCCAGGGTAATGTTTTGGGGAGCCGGGTTTGAATCCCACCACGGCAGATAGTGAAGTTTGAATGCAACAAAAAAAATCTGGAATTAAGAGTCTAATGATGACCATGAAACCATTGTCGATTGTTGTAAAAACCCATCTGGTTCCCTAATGCCCTTTAGTGAAAGAAATCTGCTGTCCTTACCCGATCCTTACCCTTATCCAGGGCCACAGCAATGTGGTTGACTCTCAAATGCCCCCTGAAATGGAGGGCAGTTAGGGATAGGCCCAGCCAGCCAGCGACGCCCACATCCCGGAAAAATTAATTTTTAAAGATCAGCCTGTGTTTTACTCATATCACTAACAAATGCAACTTATTTACCAGTAGAAGTGCATCAGATTGAAATAAAGCTTTCAGTGTTATTTTAAGACGTTTTAAAAATATGTATTTCATTAATTTGATCTTTTGTGTTGGAGAAAGGTTTTAAAGTTTAAAATTCATTTATTGGTGTCACAAGTAGGCTTACATTAACGCTGCAATGAAGTTACCGTGAAAATCCTCTGGTTGCCACACTCTGACGCCTGTTCGGGCACACAGAGAGAGAATTTAGCATGGCCAATGCACCTAACCAGCACGTCTTTCAGACTGTGGGAGGAAACCAGAGCACCCGGAGGAAACCCACACAGACATGGGGAGAATGTGCAAACTCCACACAGACAGTGACCCAAGCCGGGAATCGAACCCGGGTCCCTGGCGCTGTGAGGCAACAGTGTTAACCACTGTGCCACCGTGCCGCCCATTTCCATATCCATCTCCATATCTTTGAGGATTTTATGTAAATTTCTCCGGTGTTTGATCGAAAAGCGGTCTTTCATATTAGATCAACAAAAGTGAAATAAAAAGAAAAACATTTTGTGAAGTTTTGCATTCATGCAAAGCAAATAAATCAAGTTTGCCAAACGCCCTCCTGGCGAGACTGATCCTCCCTCTGTGGAGTGTGTAACAATGGGGTAATTTTCACTTCAATTCTAAATTTTGCACTCTCTACACATTCCATTAGAGCCCCTCATTATCAAACAGTAATCCAATCACAGGTTATACATCGAGCAGAATCTTCTGGTCGCACCAGCAGTGGGAAGTTGGCGAGCGGGGTAACAATTTGACGTGAGGCCAACAATCAGATTCCTGCCAGCAGGTGAACTTTAGTAATTATGATCTCAGGACAGGAAAGGAAGGTTAATGTGGGGTCGAGTTTCCCATCAAATAAGCCTTGGTGACCCTTTTGCATACATTAGCAAGTCATGCTTGCTCATTAAAAGCCCACCCCACCTGAAGTAGGTTCCCCCTCCAAATTAAGTTCCCCACCAGCGAGAAATTAGAACATTCACTTTCATGACAGCACGCAAGTGACATGGTAGACATCTGGCATGGTAGACATCTTCCATGTTTAGTGGTGAGTTGCATGTGCATTGTCCACTCCCCTCCCCCTACCCAATATAACTAATTTAGCTTCTGCTTAAATACAATTATAGAAACATAGAAAAACTACAGCACAAACAGGCCCTTCGGCCCCACAAGTTGTGCCGAACATATCCCTACCTTCTGGGCCTACCGATAACCCTCCATCCTATTAAGTCCCATGTACTCATCCAGGAGTCTCTTAAAAGTCCCTATTGAGTTTGCCTCCGCCACCACTGACGGCAGCCGATTCCACTCACCCACCACCTCTGAGTGAAAAACCTCCCCCTAACATTTCCCCTGTACCTACCCCCCAGCACCTTAAACCTGTGTCCTCTCGTAGCAGCCATTTCTACCCTGGGAAAAAGCCTCTGAGAGTCCACCCAATCTATGCCTCTCAACATCTTATATACCTCTATTAGGTCTCCTCTCATCCTACGTCTCTCCAAGGAGAAAAGACCGAGCTCCCTCAGCCTATCCTCATAAGGCATGCCACTCAATCCAGGCAACATCCTTGTAAATCTCCTCTGCACCCTTTCAATCATTTCCACATCCTTCCTGTAATGAGGCGACCAGAACTGAGCACAGTACTCCAAGTGGGGTCTGACGAGGGTCTTATACAGCTGCATCATTATCCCCGGACTCCTAAACTCAATCCCTCGATTGATAAAGACCAGCACACCATACGCCTTCTTAACCACCTCCTCCACCTGCGGGGCCGATTTTAGAGTCCTATGGACCCGGACCCCAAGGTCCTTCTGATCCTCTACCGTACTAAGAGTCTTTCCCTTAATATTGTACTCCTTCATCCCATTTGACCTGCCAAAATGGACCACTACGCATTTATCTGGGTTGAAGTCCATCTTCCACTTCTCCGCCCAGTCTTGCATCCTATCTATGTCCCTCTGTAACTTCTGACATCCCTCCAGACTATCCACAATCCCACCAATCTTCGTGTCGTCGGCAAACTTACCAACCCATCCCTCCACTTCCTCATCCAGGTCATTTATGAAAATGACAAACAGCAAGGGTCCCAGAACAGATCCCTGGGGCACACCACTGGTGACTGACCTCCATTTAGAAAAAGACCCATCTATACACACTCTCTGCCTCCTTTGGGCAAGCCAGTTCTGGATCCACAGGGCAGCAGCACCTTGGATCCCATGCCCTCTCACTTTTTCTAGAAGCCTTGCATGGGGGACCTTATCGAATGCCTTGGTAAAATCCATATAAACCACATCTACCGCTTTCCCTTCGTCAATGTGTTTAGTCACATTTTCGAAGAACTCCACCAGGCTCGTAAGGCACGATCTGCCTTTGACAAAGCCGTGCTGAGTATTCTTGAGCATACTAAACCTCTCTAAGTGCTCATAAATCCTGTCCCTCAGGATCTTCTCCATCAGCTTACCAACCACTGAGGTTAGACTCACTGGTCAGTAATTTCCTGGGCTATCCCTATTCCCCTTCTTGAAAATAGGAACCACATCCGCAATCCTCCAATCCTCCCACACCTCTCCCAGCTCCATCGACGACGCAAAGATCATCGTCAGAGACTCTGCAATCTCTTCCCTCGCCTCCCACAGTAACCTGGGGTACATCCCATCCGGACCCGGTGACTTATCTATCTTGGTGCCATTCAAAGATTCCAGCACAACCTCTTTCTTAAAGTCCACATACTCAATCTTTTCAGTCCACCGCAAGCCCGCAGTACATCCGCCCAGGTCCTTTTCCTCTGTGAAAACCGAGGCAAAATACTCATTAAGCACCTCTGCCATTTCTACTGGTTCCGTACAGACTTTCCCGCCTTCACCTTTTATAGGCCCTATTCCTTCACGTCTCATCCTTTTACTTTTCACATATTTATAGAACGCCCTAGGGTTCTCCTTAATCCTACCTGCCAAGGCCTTCTCGTGACCCCTTCTGGCTCTCCTAATTTCCTTTAGTCCCTTCCTACAAGCCGTATACTCATCTAGATCCCTATCTTTGCCAAGCTCTCTGAACCTTTTGTACACTTTCCTTTTCTTCGCGACCAGATCCCGCACAGCTTTCGTGCACCACGGTTCCTTTAACCTATCAACACCTCCCTGTCTGCTTATACCATCTGCTTTAGCCACAGTCTAATCACACTCAGGCTGAAGAAGTTTCTCCTTATTTCCCTTTGATTTATCAATGAGTATTTTATATTTGGTGGGAATTTTCCAGTCCCGCCACAGGGCCGCATTGAACCAGCCAAAAGCCCATTGACCTTCGGCAGGACTGGAAGATCCTGGCAGAAGGGAGGGCTGGAAAGTCCCAGCCATAGTCATTACATTTACTCACTTAGCACTCTTTCATAATCTTTAAAACCTCCATCGGATCATCCTTCAGTTTTCCCTTTTCTGGGGAAGAGAGCCCAGTTTATTCAACCTTTCCTGATAGTTAAATAACCTCTTAGTTCTTAGTTCTAACATTGTTGTAAATGCCTTTGCACTGACTCTCTAGTGCAAAGAAATTTACAAGGATAATGTTAGAACTCATAAAATATTATAATACAGAAGTAGGCCATTCGGCCCATCGAATCTGCATCAACTCTCCAGTGGAGAATCCCACCCAGACCCTATCCCTGGAACCCCACATATTTATCCTGCTCATCCCCCTAGTTTACACACCTTGGATCTAAGGAGCAATTTAGCATGGCCAATCCACCTAACTCGCACATCTTTGGAGTGTGGGAGGCATTCGGAGCAAACACACGCAGACATGGGGAGAACGTGCAAACTCCACACAAACAGTCACCCAAGGCTGGAATTGAACCCAAGTCCCTGGCACTGTGAGACAGGAGTGCTACCCGCTGTGCCACTGTGCCACCCCAAACATTTTTGCAGCTCTTTCCGCCAGCGGGATCTTGCAGTCCCACCAAAGGTGGCCCCCACTGCCCCCCCTTGCAGGTTCCCCTGCAGCAGGATGGGCAAAAGACCATAGATACTGGTGAGACCAGGAGATCCATCAGGCGGCCAATGGGATGTCGCCTCTGTCGCTGGAAAATTCCACTCAATGTTGCAATCTTCATGCTATTAGAATTCTATTGCATTATAGCAATTTTAACTGAGAAGGTAGAGAAATTCTAACATGCCTTTGCCACAAGGATATCCATTATAAATATCTCCAGTTTCTGATCAACCCTTAACATTACAGAATCTGCATGCACTAATTTAATGGTTCCCACTCTGTCCAATTGAAACCTTGTTCAAAAATAGACCTTAATCAATGAAGTATCCAATGTTTAAAATAGCCTAAACCACAAAAGCTACTTCAGAAGATGCATTAACCGCTATGATAATTAGTCTGCCTTCCCACAGAATGAATAGCAGGCTTGTAGAAGGATGAAAAGCTTCCCTGGTACTTGAATAGGGGCCCAGTCATGCACCTAATCAGAGTGGAGTGCTCAGTGTGAGTGAGGCTACATGATATTGGTTTATATGACACACTATCATGTTAAAAACAAAAGATTCCACCCCCCTTCCCCCGCCCGTCGCCCTCATTCCGTCGGAGAAGACGGATATAAAATCATCATCTGTTTCTCATGAATGATGATGTCATTTAATTAAATTATTAGATCTCTTTGTAACATGGTTCTGAAGATGAATTTGCTCAGAACGCCCACTTCTAGGCAACCTGACCCACCCCCAACCAGAGCACCTCAAGGTCACAATCATAAAGAATGCAATTCTTCTGTGACTAAGCTCAGGACGACACAGTGGCACAGTGGTTCGCACTGCTGCCTCACAGTATCCGGGACCCAGGTTCGATTCCCAGCTTAGGTCACTGTCTGTGTGGAGTTTGCACGTTCTCCTCGTGTCTGCGTGGGTTTCCTCCAGGTGCTCTGGTTTCCTCCCGCACTCCAAAACATGCAGGTTAGGTGCATTGGCCGTACTAAATTCTCTCTCAGTGTACCCGAACAGGTGCCGGAGTGTGGCGACTAGGGGATTTTCACAGTAACTTCATTGCAGTGTTAATGTAAGCCTACTTGCGATGCTAACAAGTAAACTTTAATATCTATCTGCAATCTTACACAAGTGGTGATTTGTAATTCTCCACAATCAGTAACACAAACTGTCCGGCCCAAATAATCATAAACTGATCACAATCTCCATTTCAGTTCAGGAGGGTCAATGTCACTATTACCTACCTGAAAGGAGCACAATCCATAATTGGGGCCTACCTGTACTGCAGTGCCAGTCTGCACTCGGCAATGTACTAATCAAATCAAATATTCAGCAAAGACTAACCAGAGAGTCTTAAAGATCCAATATATCTTGAACAAGAAAATTATAGTTAGGTCTTTTGCTTAGGCTAGGGGGAGGCGATGGCCTAGTGGTATTATCACTAAACTACTAATTCAGAAACTCAGCAAATGTTCTGGGGACCCAGGTTCAAATCCTGCCACAGCAGATGGTGGAATTTGAATTCAGTAAGAAATATTTGGAATTAAGAATCTACTGATGACCATGAAACCATTGTCAATTGTCGGAAAAACCTATGTGGTTCACTAATGTCCTTTAGGGAAGGAAATCTGCCATCCTTACCTGGTCTGGCTTACATGTGATTCCAGAGCCACAACAATGTGGTTGACTCTCAACTGCCCTCCAAGGACAACCAGGGATGGGCAATAAATGCTGGCCCAGCCAGTGATGTCCATGTCCCATGAATGAATAAAAAAGTGCAATTTTGCGAATAACAAAGGTTACCAATGCTAGCCTTCATTTTGAGTGAATGCTTCAATTGCATTCAATCACAAATTTTGACGATTTGTGCGTATGATGAAAACACACAGTAAGTAGTCTCACAACACCAGGTTAAAGTCCAACAGGTTTATTTGGTAAATACTTACTCTGCCTACCCCAGTCCAACGCCGGCAACTCCACATTATGGTGAAAAGAGTTTGCGCTGTCACTGGCATTGTGGTATCTATTGTGTTATTCTGCCTGAAGATGATTTGCACCGAATGCTCTATTTAAATCTAGAAGAGATGTTGCAATTCTGTCTTGTCGCTCAACTTCCTGCCCAACAACGAGGGGGGTGGGGGGGGGGGGGGGGGGGGGGGGTGGCGGGGAGGTGGGGGGGGGGTGTGGAAGCAACATCAGACGCACCACTGAATAAAAATAAAATCTCAAGAGGCAAATTAGAACTGTTCAGCCATGCAAGTAGATAAATAGCACTACTCTCATTAGTCCCCATGAATCACAAGTAGCATAAAAGGAATTTTTCTTTGACCAGCATGTGTAATTGATAATGGCACACGATTTCAGGCAGATCGGCAATTGTGACCTGGTACAATGTTGTCTTTTTTTTAAATGACTGCATTTAAATACATCTTAACATTGCAGATAATTGCCTCCAGTATGCTCACCATTGGAGATCTGAAGCTGTATTTCAGGGAAACTTTGGCATTGGTGGGAGATATTTGAGATGTGCCAAGAGATAATACTGCCCGTGGTAAACTATAATCATACATCTTATACAACAGTTGTCTTACAGAAGAAGTCTTTCACACTGGCCTCAGCAATGCCCTTGTTGAATATAAATAGTGATCCTCGGACACTTCAACTGAACTGTTTTCCTTAATGGTGACCTACATATCAGAATGCTCTAGAACAAAACTGTGCTGCAGCTTGCCTGAAGATCTGTTACTTTATAAGGTGAGGGTTTTCCTGGAAGCAGAAACCACATATATGAAAAGACGAAAAGCAAAGACTACCTGCAGAAGCTGCACATCTTACTCAGTTAGAAAGAATGTGGTTTAATTTTGCAAATGCTTTATTGAAAATGAGAAAAGCTGCTTTTGTGTGTGCATATGTTTTAAAGTTTTAATATTAGTGTACAAGTAGGCTCATATTAACACTGCAATGAAGTTACTGTGACAATCCCCTAGTCGCCACACTCCGATGCCTGTTCGGGTACACTGAGGGAGAATGTAGCATGGCCAATGCAATGTGCAAACTCCACACAGACAGTGACCCAAGCCAGGAATCAAACCTGGGTCTCTGGAGCTGTGAGGTAGCAGTGCTAACCATTGCGCCACCATGCCGCCCGTGTTACATGTGTTACAGAGCATGAAATGTCTGAAGGCTATGGGCCAAGTGCTGGCAAGTGGGATTAGGTGGGCAGGTCAGGGTATTTCATGCGTCGGTGCAGACTCGATGGGCCGAAGGGCCTCTTCTGCACTGTAGTATTCTGTGATTCTGTGCTTAATCAGCATTGACTAAAATTTAAGGCAGAGCAAATCATTCACCAGAAAGTGAGGCAAAAAGAATTGAAGAATTGAAAAATTGGAAAGTAATCTCCAGTCAACAACCTTTCTAAATAGCCAGCTTTGCTGCCACATCAAATACATGCAATAGTCAGCAGATATGAGTTCCTTTCAATGTTTAAGTGGATCTAAATTGGGTCAGACTGATCTATTCAGACTTTGAACTGCTCTTGTGCTTATTCCAAGCACAACAATACCATGTAACATCTGAGACTGCCCGTAGGATCAATGGGCTAATTAAGTAAATGAAATGCGAAGTAAGATTTAAACTTCCTATCGTGTGGAGAAGGGAAGCACTGTCTTAATAGTGAGGATCACATAGCAATTTTCTGCTCGAGTTGTGTCACATATTGGAATGTCAAAGATCAGCTTAGTCATCTGACTCCCAACTGCACTACATTGAATCATAGATTCCCTACGGTGCAGAAGAGGCTATTCAGCCCATCGGGTCAGCACCGACTCCGCAACAAATCATCTTACCCAGGCCCTCTTCCCCCCGACCCTATCCCCACAACCCCCCGCATTCCCCATGGCTAAACCATCTAACAACACATCTTGGGATACTGAGGGGCAATTTAGCATGGCCAATCCACCTAACCTGTACATCTTTGGAGTGTAGGAGGAAACCGGAGCACCCAGAGGAAATCCACGCAGACACGGGGAGAAGGTGCAGAGTCCACCATACAGTCACCCTAGGCCGGAATTGAACCCGGATCTCTGGCACTGTGAGGGAGGCAGCAGTGCTAACCACTGTGCCACCATGCTGTCCACTTTATTTTTTCAATTCCAGCCACCTGCACCCCCAGCAATGACAAAAACTTGCCAATGGTGCCACCTAACTTGCTCCAGCTGGTAGTGCAAAAACAGGTATGGCACTACAATCAGGAGTAGTTTCATACATCAAGGTCTTCACATCAGCCGTAGTATAACTCCAGTTCAAGTGATGTCAAGTTGCAAAGGTTCAGCTGAATGAGTGGCAATGTTGGCTCTTTTTGTCTGTCCTGTATCACACTGCATTGGTGATGTTCTGAGACCAGTATCTGAAATGTAACTGGACTTATAGAGACAATGTCGTAGAGCTTTTTCCTGCTAGAAGTAATGGTATAGATTTTAGTGTGAGCTGTTTCAATGCGACAAATCAGGAAATGTGTCTCCCCCACATTGATGTATGAACCAATATAATTTAATAAAATAAAGGCATTGTTGCTTCTGATCCATTGTAAGTTGATAGTTCCATGATTTTTATTACAGGTACTGGATTAAAGAGTTCTGGATTATGTTCAAAATGGATAAAGGCCTTTCAGAAACAATGGAACATTTTCAGGAACTGGTCCGAAAGAACGGTGAAGAATCGCACTCCCAATTCATCGACACCTCTCAAATGTAAGAGAAAATATTCCTGTCCTATTCCTGTAGGAAGCAATTCCATTCGCAAAACTGTTTAATTAGCACCAGAATTCTTGTGTTCAGAAATAGAAGTGAGGTGTCAGGGAGAAAACCAGAGGAAAATGCCAACACAACGGGGGTGATTTTCAGCCTACCTTCGCCGCAGTGAGAATGGTGATGCGGGCGGAATGTCCAGCGAGAATCAGGAAGTGCGATTCTCGCCGGTGAGATCATGTTTCTCGATTTTCCACTCCCTCACCGGTGACGTCACGAGGTTCACACCCACCGCGGGCGAGAATCTCATTTTGATGTTTCTGAATACATTTCAATCTAATTTCCCAGCCCCGCCCCCCGCGCCACATGATTCCCCCCCTCATTGAACATTCCAACCTTGTTGGCGAGGTCCACACAGCTGTTTGAAGACGTGAATCAGTCAAGGGGATGCCCCCGGGGGCACAAAGGGTAAGTGTAGTTCTCCCCACCCCCCCCCAACCCCCCGCCCCAGGGGAGAGGGACATACCCTGGCACTGCCCCATGGCACAGGTTGGTACAGCCTTCTTGGGAGTCGCATTGGGTGGTGGGGGGAGGGGTGTCCCCGTTATGTGTGGAAGTGTGGGAGGGAGACCACTAAGGCGATTGCGGGGGGATCTTGCAGGCACAGGGGAGGGGGGAGAGTGAGCAGTGATTGGGGGGGGGGAGAAACGTGGCAGTACTTTAGCAGTGGTGGGGGGTTGTGGGGGAGAGATGATTGTGCCAAGGAAGAGAGCAGTGTGGGAGAACCCCCAATACTCCATGGTGGCTGGCAAGGGGGGATTCTGCTTCAGCGTTGATTAGTGCGCCCTTTAAAGATGGCACCCAAATTTCCATGGTGTCGGCCTTGCCAGTTCAGTCAGGCCCCGCCCTGCCAGACTGACGGTGCAAACCCCAACCGCTAATTGTTTTGTGAGTGCCTGAAAATCTGGTCTAAAGACTCATCTGTGCAGCTGTCGGACTACACCTCGGGTTTTAGTCAGAACTTGACACTTTTGAAAGAGTACGGGAAAATTCCGCCCAGTATTTCTCAACTAATCTATGAACTCTCGCCTTGGGAGTGGCAGCCTCATTGTCGGTTACTGCACAAAGCTGATTTCTGTGAAAGTCAAAGTTGCATTTATACAGCACAGTTGCATGGTCTAAGGTGGCGGGATTTTCCTGTCCCGCCCGCCACAGGAATCGTAGTGGGCAGAAAGCGGGGTGGGGGGGGAGGGGGCAGTGCAAATGTCTGTTGACCTTGGGCTGGATTTACCGGCTTTGGGTAGCGAGTGCGACCGGAAAATTCCGCCCAGTATCTCCCAAAGTACTTCAAATCCAATGAAATATTTTTGAAGAGTAATCACTGTGGTGATGTCGGGAGACCAGCTTATGCACAGCAAGATCCCACAGACAGTAATGATATAAACAGCAAAAGCTCCACTGCTTTTGTGTGAATCTGTGATGTCCACCCGGTAGCGAACACTGGGCCTTGCCTTAATAACTCAGCTGAAAGAGTGAGTCCTGTGACATGGTGCATGCCCTCCGTGCTGTACGATCACACATTAAATGATTTAATTCTACACAAGACATTTGGTTGCTTATTTAATACAATATGTCAGGCAAATAATCCGATGCATGTAATGCACAGATGACTTAACCGTATGTTCATCATTGGAGAATTCATAATTTTTTACATCAGCGATGAGACGTGCTGACAGTTGGAAAGTCATTTTTTAAAATTGTGTTTTGAAGGAAGATTGCCAATTTTAGAACAAATACATTCTAACTTTCAAATGGCCAGGATTTACCAGTTGATAGTAAACGTCCCTCACCTCCCCTGAGCTATCAGTTACACATGGAGACAAGATTAAATGAGGCCCGCGGTCTGGGTATAATATGTAAATCGGCAACCTGCCACCTGGAAGTGGATTGGTTGCTTATTTCCCCATGGACCTCTCTCCCACCATCTCCACCCGTTCCCCCCCCAAACCCACCCCACCCCCCCCAATCCCATTGGAAGTGGAGATTTGGGGTCAGGTTTCAAGGTTTTTAAAAATTTTAACCTATTTCATCCATTTTTTTTGTGGCAACATTATTCCCCCTGAATGATCTCCAAAAACCTCTGAAGGTTTCTGGGCTGCTGGTAATTTTGAAAAAAACCTAAGCTGCCAGAAGTGATCAGTTTTTGCAGGAGTCGGGATACAGTTGGGGATGGGGGAGCAACAACATTTTCCC
Organism: Mustelus asterias; assembly: GCF_964213995.1. NCBI lineage: Eukaryota > Metazoa > Chordata > Chondrichthyes > Carcharhiniformes > Triakidae > Mustelus > Mustelus asterias. The sequence goes on along the minus strand of NC_135818.1, from coordinate 4,816,738 downwards.
ATTTTTTTTAACCAAACAGTGCCGAATTTGAGGGAAAAGATTTTGGGTTGCGAAGAGAAGTCAATCATCTTGCCTGAACAAGATGCCTTAAACTTATCCACAGAATGGTATCTCTTGCTTCTATGGTTTGATTTGATTTGATTTATTATTGTCACATGTATTAACATACAGTGAAAAGTATTGTTTCTTGTGCACTATACAAAGCATATCATTCATACAGAAGGAAAGGAGGGGTGCAGAATGTAGTGTTACAGTCATAGCTAGGGTGTAGAGAAAGATCAAGGGCAGTATGGTGGCACAGTGGTTACCACTGCTGCCTCACAGTGCCAGGGACCCGGGTTCAATTCTGGCCTCGGGTGACTGTGCGGAATCTGCACGTTCTCCCTGTGTCTGTGTGGGGTTCCTCTGGGTGCTCTGGTTTCCTTACACAGTAAAAAGATGTGCGGGTTAGGTTGATTGGCCATGATAAATTGACCCTTAGTGTGTCAGGGGGATTAGCAGGGTAAATGCATGGGGTTACAATAGGGCCTGGATGGGATTGCTGTCGGTGCAGGCTCAATGGGCCGAATGGCCTCCTTCTGACTGTAGGGATTCTATGATTCTATGATCAACTTCACATCTACTAGGTCCACTCAAAAGTCTGATGGCAACAGACAAGAAGCTGCTCTTGAGTTGGGTGGTACGTCACCTTAGATTTCTGTACCTTTTTTCCAACGGAAGAAGGTGGAAGAGAAAATGTCAGGGGTGCGTGGGGTCCTTAATTATACTGGCTGCTTTTCCAAGGCAGCGGGAAGTATAGACAGAGTCAATGGATGGGAGGCTGGTTTGCGTGATGGACTGGGCTACGTTCATGACCCTTTGTAGTTTTTTGCGGTCTTGATCAGAGCAGGAGGGTGTCGCTATTCTCCACATTCCTGGTATCGGACATTTCTGTGGCTTCTTTAAAATTGCTTATTTCTAAGCAGTTTTGTGGCTTGGGTTCTTGTCTATTTAAGACCAGATTAAGATTATTCAAATTTATGTCATAGAGGACACCTCAAACTGGAAGAGAAAGTTCATCAAATCATTGTGATTGTATTGTAGCTCAGAAAAATGGGACTGTGCTCAATCGATATTTCACTCAATGCCCAATTCAAATCGTTGTTTAATTGACTGTGAAAGAAAAGAATTGAATATAATTTATGAAATTTATGCCCCAATGCTTTGTTAAGGAATACAAGCTGAGAGAACAGAAATTCCAAATGTCTAGTGTTACAAATACTGATACCAGGCAACTTTTCATGTTATGAATGTACTGAGGCGACCAAAATTATCTGTTCTGGGTTTCAAACCTTTTTTTTATTCAAAGTATCATAGAATCTTACAGTGCAGAAGGAGGCCATTCGGCCCATTGAGTCTGCACTGACCACAGTCCCACCCAGGCCCTATCCCTATAACCCCTTGCATTTACCCTAGCTAGTCCCCCTGACACGAAGGGGCAATTTAGCATGGCCAATCCGTCAAACCCACACATCTTTGGGCTGTGGGAGGAAACCGGAGCACCCGAAGGAAACCCACGCAGACACGGGGAGAACGTGCAAACTCCACACGGACAGTGACCCGAGCCGGGAATTGAACCCAGGTCCCTGGCACTGGGAGGTACCAGTGCTAACCACTGTGCCACCATGCCATCCCCTACAGGATTCTAGTCCTGTAAAACATTTATGATAGGGAAGATTGTACAATTACAGCCCTACAGCACTCAGTAGAGTGCTTTACTGAAGGAATGGGAGTCACTGGATCATTTGGCATCAATACAGGTAAGGCAACAACAAGAAACACAGGGAAGGACTTGCCTTGCATTGGAACTGAATAGAGAGGAGTGACTCAATTCTGAGAATAACTGCTGGTTCAAAGCTGGCATCAGGTCCACAGGCTGGCAACAGTAAACTTGGAGATGGAATTTATAACGTGGGAATGCGGTTAGAGATATACAGATAAAGATGCTGATTTTTCAATGGAACAGAATGAGAGATTGATCTAAGATGTGCAGAGAGATGGAGGGAGTATTTCATTCTCATGACAACAGATTCTCAGAACAACAGAACAGGTGTTGGGACATTCCAACACATGTCTCATCTTGCCTAGTGTGATGAACACTTTTAGAGGCAGTATTTAGCCCTCTTTCTGCTTACCTGACAGCAATACACGGGACTGGTCACGGAAAATCACTCAACGGATAAAACCAAACTGTAGCAAAAAGCGGAAAGTTTCCCTCCTTTTTGACCACTTGGAGCCAGGAGAGTTGGCCGAGCACCTAACCTACCTCGAGTTCAAATCCTTCCGCAGGATCTCAGTAAGTGTGCCACCAATGATATGGAGGTCTTGGGAGGGACAGTACGAAGAGTTGTCTGTTTTAAAATGATGTTCCCTTTTACTACACCGAAAGAGAGAGACACTTCACCAAGTTACTCATTTAAGCCTCACACACTTACAGATAAATTACAAGTAGGAAATTGTGATAGATACTGCAATGATTGATGGTGTGTGGGAAATCATTCATTTCTGACTGGGCTGAGAACACCAGTGCAGCAGTGCAGACAATGATCCACGCACTCCATTTACAGAGCATTCATTCTCCATCAATCAAACCTGGAGTGAATCTCAGTTTCACTTGGAATTTCAAGGATTGATTCGTTTTGGCATCTCCAAAATCCCATCATAATGTCTGGTAATTTATTAGCCAGCTGACAACTTTATCCTTCCATGGGAACAGCATATCTGCCAAAATATTTTGGATAATTTTACAGCAATTAAAAATATTATCTCTGGAAAATACAATTTGCAGCATTATTATATTTTTGCTGAAGGTTCATAGACTAAAATCATAGACTGGTTGCAGCACAGGAAGAGAGTTGTCTCTGTCAGCTCTCTGTCAGAGCAACTCACCTAGTCCCACTCCTCTGCCTTTTCCTTATATGGTGTGAAGATGCCGGCGTTGGACTGGGGTAGGCACAGTAAGAAGTGTCACAACACCAGGTTGAAGTCCAACAGGTTTATTTGGTAGCACAAGACACTAGCTTTCGGAACCCTGCCCCTTCATCAGGTGAGTGGGAGTTCTGTTCACAAACAGGACATATATAGATACAAACTCAATTTACAAAATAATGCTCCTTATCTTGTAAATTGAGTTTGTGTCTTTATATGCCCTGTTTGTGAACAGAACTCCCATTCGCCTGATGAAGGAGCAACGCTCCGAAAGCTTGTGGCTTGTGCTACCAAATAAACCTGTTGGACTTTAACCTGGTGTTGTGACACTTCTTACAGTGCTTTTCCTTATATACCAAACTTGTTTTCTATTCACCTAATTATCTAGTTCTCTTTGGAAAGCCACCATTATTGAATCTGCCTCCATCATACTTCCTGAACCTGTTTGTGTTGAGATCTGAGATTTGTGGCTCAGATCTGAAACCATCAATGTACCGGGCGCTCCACAGTTGAGTCTGAGTCTCTCTGCCATTGATTCTGGCTACACCCCACCTTTAATGTTCCTTCTTCATTGCAACACTAAAACAGCTTATGGATACATCCTTATTAGGAAGAACTTGCCTTTCATGACTTCCATAAGATATAGGAGCAGAATTAGGCCATTCAGCCCATCACGTCTGCTCAGCCATTCAATCATGGCTGATATGATTCTCAACCCCATTCTCCCGGCTTTTCCCCGTAACCTTTGCTCCCCTTTCCAATCAAGAACCTATCTATCTCTGTCTTAAAGACACTCAATGACCCGGCCTCCACAGCCCTCTGTGGCAATGAATTCCACAGATTCACCACCCTCTGTCTGAAGAAATTCCTCTTCATCTCGGTTCGAAAGGGTCGTCCCTTTACTCTGAGGCTGTGCCCTCGGATCCCCGTCTCTCCTGCTAATGGAAACATCTTCCCCACGTCCACTCTATCCAGGCCTTTCAGTATCCTGTAAGTTTTAATGACTTCCCCCCTTTATCCTTCGAAACTCCATTGACCCAGTGTCGTCAAACGCGCCATGATGTCTGGTCAACCCAAAGCCAATTTAGTAATTTTTCAATGAATTATTGTAATGTAGGAAACATGGCAGTCAACCTGTGCACAGCAAGATCCACAAATATCAGAGGGATAAATGACACGTTGATGACCTCTTTTAGATGTTGTTGAGAGATAAATGTCAGCCAGGGCTCTGAACATAGAAACATAGAAGATAGGAGCAGGAGGAGGCTATTTGACCCTTCGAGCCTGCTCCACCATTCATCATGATCATTGGCTGATTGTTCAACTCAATAGCCTAATCCTGCTTTCTCCCCATAACCTTTGATCCCATTCACTCCAAGTGCTATATCCAGCCTCTTGAATACACTCAATGTTTTGGCATCAACTACTTCCTGTGGTAATGAATGAGTAAGAAGTTTAACAACACCAGGTTAAAGTCCAGCAGGTTTATTTGGTAGCAAAAGCCACACAAGCTTTCGAGGCTCTGAGCCCCTTCTTCAGGTGAGTGGGAATTCTGTTCACAAACAGAACTTATAAAGACACAGACTCAATTTACATGAATAATGGTTGGAATGCGAATACTTACAACTAATCCAGTCTTTAAGAAACAAAACAATAGGAGTGGAGAGAGCATCAAGACAGGCTAAAAAGATGTGTATTGTCTCCAGACAAGACAGCCAGTGAAACTCTGCAGGTCCACGCAACTGTGGGAGTTACAAATAGTGTGACATAAACCCAATATCCCGGTTGAGGCCGTCCTTGTGTGTGCGGAACTTGGCTATCAGTTTCTGCTCAGCGACTCTGCGCTGTCGTGTGTCGCGAAGGCCGCCTTGGAGAACGCTTACCCGAATATCAGAGGCCGAATGCCCGTGACCGCTGAAGTGCTCCCCAACAGGAAGAGAACAGTCTTGCCTGGTGATTGTCGAGCGGTGTTCATTCATCCGTTGTCGCAGCGTCTGCATAGTTTCCCCAATGTACCATGCCTCGGGACATCCTTTCTTGCAGCGTATCAGGTAGACAACGTTGGCCGAGTTGCAAGAGTATGTACCGTGTACCTGGTGGATGGTGTTCTCACGTGAGATGATGGCATCTGTGTCGATGATCCGGCACGTCTTGCAGAGGTTGCTGTGGCAGGGTTGTGTGGTGTCTTGGTCACTGTTCTCCTGAAGGCGAACAGTGACCAAGACACCACACAACCCTGCCACAGCAACCTCTGCAAGACGTGCCGGATCATCGACACAGATGCCATCATCTCACGTGAGAACACCATCCACCAGGTACACGGTACATACTCTTGCAACTCGGCCAACGTTGTCTACCTGATACGCTGCAAGAAAGGATGTCCCGAGGCATGGTACATTGGGGAAACTATGCAGACGCTGCGACAACGGATGAATGAACACCGCTCGACAATCACCAGGCAAGACTGTTCTCTTCCTGTTGGGGAGCACTTCAGCGGTCACGGGCATTCGGCCTCTGATATTCGGGTAAGCGTTCTCCAAGGCGGCCTTCGCGACACACGACAGCGCAGAGTCGCTGAGCAGAAACTGATAGCCAAGTTCCGCACACACAAGGACGGCCTCAACCGGGATATTGGGTTTATGTCACACTATTTGTAACTCCCACAGTTGCGTGGACCTGCAGAGTTTCACTGGCTGTCTTGTCTGGAGACAATACACATCTTTTTAGCCTGTCTTGATGCTCTCTCCACTCCTATTGTTTTGTTTCTTAAAGACTGGATTAGTTGTAAGTATTCGCATTCCAACCATTATTCATGTAAATTGAGTCTGTGTCTTTATAAGTTCTGTTTGTGAACAGAATTCCCACTCACCTGAAGAAGGGGCTCAGAGCCTCGAAAGCTTGTGTGGCTTTTGCTACCAAATAAACCTGCTGGACTTTAACCTGGTGTTGTTAAACTTCTTACTGTGTTTACCCCAGTCCAACGCCGGCATCTCCACGTAATGAATGAGAAGTCCCCATCTCTTCACTGAGCAGGGTCCTGGGCTCTTTCATGTTCACCCAAGAGGGTGGTTTAATATCTGATTTGAAAGATAGTCCCTTAATACCACGCTGCAGAACCAGCTACGTTGTGTGCTCCAGAGTTGGGTTTACAAGTCAGTGGAGTGGACCTTGCACCCACAACTTTCTGTCAAGAACAAATGTTACCACTGCATCTCAGCTACACCCAACATTACAGTACACTGGTCCGTCCATAGCAACATAGAAATGCTGTGATATACAAGACATTCTCCGGCCGGGCTGACCCCAAAACCGGAGAATCCTGCCCGATTTCAATGGACCTTTGCATGGTCTGCCCCCGCCCACTACAATCCCCGTGGCGGGCGGGATGGAAGAACTCTCCCCATCATTTGTACCTTCAGCACTCTGCTAGGAGATAGCTCGAAACATAGAAAATAGAAACAGGAGTAGGCCATTTGGCCCTTCCAGCCTGCTACACCAATCATTTTGATGATGGCTGATCATCAAAATTCAATATCTGAATCCCCACCCTTCCCCCCCCCCCCCCCCCCATATCCCTTGATCCGCACAGAAACATGGTACATTGCTGCTGACAAAAAACATACCCACAGGCCGAAATACTGGGCATGTTTTCTCACTGCTCAAGAATTGCATGTTTTTTTCATGTTACCGATCTATACAAATATTTCTGGCATATACGGGAAGGTCAAACAATTTGCTATGATTGTGACTTCAACAACTGTGCATTTCAACTTAAGATAGGTTGAGCTAAACGAGGTGTGAATTGATATTGACCGGAATATAACCAGACTTTGCTTTGCCCAGTTTTCAGATTATCAGAATTATGTGCTGACTGGTTGCGTAAAAGACAATCCCACGATGGAACGTTCTGTTGCTTTGTGTAATGGCATCTCCCAGTGGGTTCAGCTTATGGTTCTCAGCAGGCCAACACCACAGCTACGGGCTGAAGTCTTCACCAAGTTTATCTGCGTGGCTCAGGTATGGCTGGTGTGAGCTCTTCAGACCAATTATATAGTTAGTTTCGTTTGGTCACATTTGCTGTCACGTATACGGTTAACCCAGTAGCCCCTGAGATAAATAAAACCATAAATCTAGTTTTCTTTTTACTTGTTCCCCGCCTTTGTGTCTCACAAATGGAGACTGAGAAAAATAAATCGATTGAAAATCTGTTTTATCCATGCTTTGGTTGTACCTTCAAGCATTGTGCTGTACTATAATGGTCCAAGGTTACACTTGCAATAGCAGCGCTAAGCATTGTACTTATTCACATCTCAGGAACAAGTCATACTGAGTCAGAAACTCGTGCAACTTTTGAGAACTGAGTACAACGATGGAGAACGCTGTCCAAACAAAGATTACAACAAAGGATAAAAAATTAAATTGTCATCAGATCATAATTATAACTTGCAAGGGAATTTTCCTCTAAGACTGCAGGCATGGGAAAATATGTGTTTGAACAGATTATACATTTTACTGTGTTGAATCCAGGTGGAGATGTTAATGATGGGTTTCAGTTCAGCAGATCTGAATCACTCATTGTTGTACCATTCTTCTCATTTGATTCAGAATGCATTGTCATCTTACCTTTTCCACAGAAACTCCAGCAGCTCCAGAACTTTAATACACTAATGGCAGTCGTTGGGGGTTTATGTCACAGCTCCATCTCCAGACTTAAAGAAACGAGTGCCTGTGTCCCTCATGATGTCAATAAGGTTGGTGTTTTTCTTGCCGGCAGCCCCTTGTTACAGAGCTCGGTCTCTATATCATGTCGCGATGTTGCAAGGCAGCTTGCAACTCTTGCAAATTTGTCAAACATTGCAATTCTGACTCTAACAACCTCATCCCCCTTCCCGTTATGGTGTGACTCTGATTCATGCTGGGGGGTACAGTTCTGTGGGCAGCATGTACTCTTTGATATCTTGTTGCCATTCTCCATGTATAAGTGTAGACAATATACACTACACGGAATCTCTACAGTGCAGAAGGAGGCCATTTGGCCCATTGAGTCTGCAGCGACTCTCCAACAGAGCACCCACCCAGGCACTATCCCTGTAGCTCCAGGTATTTACCCTGCTAATTCCCCCTATAATCTACACATGTTGGGACATTAAGGGACAATTTAGCAGGGCCAATCCACCTAACTCGCACATTTTTGGACTGTGGGAAGAAACCGGAGCACCCGGAGGAAACCCACGAAGACATGGAGAGAATGGGCAAACTCTACACAGGTAGTCATCTAAGGCCAGAATCAAATCCGGGTCCCTGGTGCTGTGAGGCAGCAGTGCTAACCACTGTGCTAACTACAGACTATTGGACTGTGGAAGGCATTACCGGCAAGCTCAATGAAATCATCACCAGATTCTATAGATATGAAGCTTGCAGCAGCAGTCAGTCAGTAATAATCAGGAATAGAAGCCCTGGCTGGTTTCCCCTCATGAGCTCAGGAATACTTGGTCAACTTGTTGCAGCCCCTACTGTCATCCCTGCTGACAACATTTCACTGATAGTTGATAGCAAAATTCCACAGGGCCAAGATCTATTTTCCAAACTGAACACAAGGGCAGGAAACACTCTGGTCCCTTGGTGGGTTCATATCTGTGGCGGGTCCAATACAGTCGCCCCGTTCAGGCATAAATGAAGTGCTGTGTTCTCTATGCACCTTAGAAGCTGTCAGTCAGTTGGAAAATAAATAAGTAAAGTGACAACTAACAGAAAATGGTTTTGTGTTGACGGAAATGTTCAGGTTTAGCTGTTCTGGTTAGGATATCGAATGCAAATGGTGCTAAATATGACATCAATGTATAGGTGAAACAGTCGGTGAAATGTTGTTCCCCTGTTTTTCTGTGCAACTATAGTTTAGTAGGTGTTCAAAAAAAATCCCCGCATTGTGTACCCTCAGTGAAAAATGACACCTTATTACAGAATTAGTGTTATCCATTTTATGAAATCTCTTTCAGTTTCAAATTGTCTGTTTGCACTGGAAAATTACTACCTAAAGTGAAAAAGAAAAAAGAACAAAACACCCATCCAACACCTGCATTTACAATGAAGGAAACTTGATCATTACTCTATTCAAAGGACTTTTACGTATTCTCACTCCTGTATCTATATTCCTATCTCCCAAAAACCGGTGGGCAGAATTTAATGTCATTGACATGTGTTCGGTACACCGGTTGGAAAACGAGTAGGAAACATCTGGCACACATGGAGGGTGGGAGGGGCAACCAGATTAACCGCCCGTCACTGAACTGGTCATTATCAGGCCTTCCTGGGATCCAGGGCCCGAGAGGCGGAAATCCTGCCCACTGAGATGCCAGCCTGACGGCTCTTCATAACAGACGGTGCCACCGGGAGTGGTGGCTTCTGCCAATAATGCCCCCCCACCCCATATAGAGACTTAGGAAGGCGACAGAGCATGATTGTACACTGCCACAATCTGTAACCACCCAGCCTGACAAATCTTTACGCCGCCAATGCATCAACCCAGGAGACAAAGACAGAAGCTGAGTGGGGGTTCGATAGAGTCTGCCAGAAGCAGCACTAAACATGCTTTAGACTGAAACAAAAAACAGAAACTGCTGGAAAATCCCAGCAGGTTTGACAGCATGTGTGGGGAGAGAAGAGAGCCAACGTGTTGAGTCAGGATGACTTGATGCCACTCGGTTCAAGGTCAATTAGGGATGGTTGTTGGCCTCGTCAGTGACGCCCCCAAGACATGAATGAATTTTTAAAAATGGGGAATTGTTAGGTAATAATTAGTAAATGTCCTTCGCCTTCTTTAATTTCATGGAGGCAAGGCTGAATATTCCACGGGGCCTATTCTGTTTTTTGGATAATCTTTTCCACTAATGACTGATGAAGAATTCTAATTAAATCTGAAACTGTAATAAGTCTTTGGAGGCAGAAGTCCCTTCACCAAAATCCCTTTATTTGCAATTCCAAAAGCAGTGCACAGAGTGTTATCAGGCAGCAGTCTACCTTCGGGAGTGCCGGAGGAACTGACTCATCCGGTTAAATACAAGGAAAAGACTCCCTCATTGGCCCATCAATTGACTCCTTAATCAGGGAGTTCATATCCCAATAGGTCAACCTCAATGGACTGAGTGAAGTCATTACAGAAACGTTGGCTCTATTCTCTCCCCCCACAGGCGCTGTCAGACCTGCTGAGATTTTCCAGCATTTCCTGTTTCTGCTTCAGATTCCAGCATCCACAATATTTCTCTTTTATGCTTTAGATTGAATTGTGTTACTTACTACCTTTGTAAAGCTACAGACACAGGATTCCTTTAGGATAAATAATAAAAGCAGCAAGGCTGAGTTAAGCAGTTCCACACTCAACAGAACAAAGAAAGACATACCAACTTGGTGAAATATAGTGATGGACATTCGCAGGAGGCTGGTGTGATTTGTATTCCCTCTCGAGATAAATTCCCACCTCATTGTTTTTACGCTTTCTTTGGATTCCTGTACCGCAAAGGAAAATACTTGCCTGAGATAAAAGATTCATTTTCGTCAGAAAATCCAAACACGCTTGTCTGTAGCTCTAGCTTTTTCCAATGTAGGTGATGAATGAAATGACTGAGCTGCTTTCGTCCAGTGGAAACTACAACAACTACCGACGCATGTACAGTGAATGCATAGACTTCAAGATCCCTATTCTGGGCGTCCACCTGAAAGATCTAATCTCACTACATGAAGCCTTGCCAGACTGCGTTGAAGATAACAAGATTAATGTGCACAAACTGCAGACACTGTACAACCACATCAATGAGCTGGTCCAGCTCCAGGACACTGCACCTCCTCTCGATGCAAACAAGGACCTGGTGCACTTGCTCACAGTAAGTCGGCCTTTACTCTAATCGTTGCTTGACTATTCTGCTGATAAACAACCCTAAGGTCCACCACTAGTAGAGGTAAGAAGATGGCACCTCCAAACACTGGGGCATAATGTCCATCAAAAATATTATGTAGCCAGAGCATTCAATTTGGGTCATTAACTGAACAACTTGAGACATTTATTCTGAAAAAGGTGCTATATGAATGCAAGTTGTTGTTGAAACAAACTGATTATAGAATTATAGAATCCCAACAATGGAGAAGGAGGTAATTCGGCCCATCGAGCCTACTCCAACAACAATCCCATCCAGGCCCTATCTCCATAACCTCATGTATTTACCCTACTGATCCCCAGAGACTCAGGGGAAATTCAGCATGGCTAATCAACCTAACCCACACATCTTTGGACCAATACTATTTCTTCAAATAATATGGAATAGAAGTTTTAGAAAATAGACCAATAATGCAGATTCCTGAAAGGAAACTTTACGTTTGGATAAAATAGTTCTAATCCTTAAGAACAAAGTCTATACCTGCTGTTTCTAATATCTTCTTCTGCACAAGCCTGTGGGGTTAATATATTTACCAGACTGGTGACTATTGATGCTCGACTGACATTAGCCCATATTCCAAAATATCAATTTTGTGACTGGTCAGATTGGTCACAAGCCGACCACCAGCTCAGAAAGTCTGGATCTGTAGCTGTGGAGATTATTAACTTCATAAGACCATAAGATATAGAAGCAGAATTAGGCCATTCGGCCCATCGAGTCTGCTCCATCATTCGATCATGACTAATAAGCTCCTCATCCCCATTTTCCTGCCTTCCCCCCATAACCCTTCACCCCATTACCAATTAAAAATCTGTCTAACTCCTCCTTAAATTTACTCACTGTCCCAGCATCCACCGCACTTTGGGGTAGCGAATTCCACAGATTCACAACCCTTTGGGAGAAGTAGTTTCTCCTCCAACTCTGTTTTAAATTTGCTGCCCCTTATCCGAAGACTATGACCTCTCGTCCTAGAATGCCCCACAAGAGAAAGCATCCGCTCCACGTCTACTTTATCCATACCTTTTATCATTTTGTATATCTTAATTTGTTCTCCTCTCATTCTTCTGAATACCAGGGAGTATCGGCCTAAATATTCAATCTCTCTTCATATGACAAACCCCTCATCTCTGGAATCAACCTCATGAACTCTTAATGAAACTCTTTGTCTCGTTTTTTAAAATGTCCATCTCACGTCCCCTCGAAAAAAACCCTATCCTTTTTAACCTCCCCCACCCCACAAAGCTACAAGGTGAGAAACTTAAACTCCCATTCTGTTGGTAGGTTAGTTTCACTCATGATTCCACAGTGACAAATCTCTGTCTAGATTTTATACCTGATAATTCTACATTAAAGTTTGCAAAATAAAACTTTACATAGTCGCCAACTTCATGAAACTGCTTATTTATGTATTTAAAAGGAGGCAATTAATTTTAACATGTAGAATCAAAACGCGTCAGCACGTCACTTACACATGATTTCATTTCAACCTAAATGGCACAAGTCTTTCCTTAATTTTTTTTTGAAAAGCTTTGCTAAGTACCCATTCCACAAGGGTCGAGTTTTTAAAAAACAGGTGACCTTTCCCTTTGTGGCTTATCTGGATGGCACGGTGCCACAGTGGTTAGCACTGCTGCCTCACAGCACCAGGGACCCAGGTTCAATTCCAGCCTTGGGTCACTGCCTGTGTGGAATTTAGACATTCTCCCCATGTCTGCGTGGGTGTGCTCCGGTTTCCTCCCACAGTCCAAAGATGCGCAGTTAGGCTGATTGGCCATGGTAAATTTTCTCTTAGCGTCCAAAAATGTGCTGATTAGGTGGATTGGCCATGGTAAATTGCACCTTAGTGTCAGGGGGACTAACAGAGTGAATATGTGGGGTTACGGGGATGGGCCTGGGTGGGATTGTTGTCGGTGCAGGCTCGATGGGCCGACTGGCCTCATTCTGCACTGATGGGATTCTATGAGAAAGGAACTGCATAAGAACATAAGAAATAGGAGCAGGAGTAGGCCATCTGGCCCTTCGAGCCTGCCCCGCCATTCAACAAGATCATGGCTGATCTGAAGCGAATCAGTTCCACTTACCCGCCTGCTCCCCATATCCCCTAATTCCCTTATCGATCAGAAAACTATCTACCCGTGATTTAAACATATTCAACGAGGAAGCCTCCACCACTTCAATGGGCAGAGAATTCCAGAGATTCACTACCCTCTGAGAGAAGAGGTTCCCCCTCAACTCTGTTCTGAACTGGCCCCCCCTTATTTTGAGGCTGTGCCCTCTAGTTCTGGTTTCCCTTCTAAGTGGAAAGAATCTCTCCACCTCTACCCTATCCAGCCCCTTCATTATCTTATATGTCTCTATAAGATCACCCCTCATCCTTCTAAACTCCAACGAGTACAGACCCAATCTGTTTAATCTCTCCTCATAAGCTACACCCCTCATCTCCGGTATCAACCTGGTGAACCTTCTCTGCACTCCCTCCAAGGCCAATATATCCTTTCGCAAATAAGGGGACCAAAACTGCACACAATACTCCAGTTGCGGCCTCACCAGTGCCTTGTACAGTTGCAGCAAGACCTCCCTGCTTTTATATTCTATCCCCCTGCATGATCAAGAACAAATTGAATAACTTACGAAATACAACGCCATGAGAATATAGAATACACGTTATAAGTTGCTGATTCTCTTTAACCTAACCACACCATTTACTTTGTGTTATACCTTCAGTAAAAGTTTATTTATTAGTCACAAGTAGGCTTACACTAACATTGCAGTGAAGCTACTGTGAAAATCTCCCAGTCGCCACACTCAGCACTGACACTAAGGTGCAATTTACCATGGCCAATGCACCTAACCAGCACGTCTTTTGGACTGTGGAAGGAAACCGGAGCACCCAGAGAAAACCCATGCAGACACGGTGAGAATGTGCAGACTCCACACAGACAGTGACCCAAGCCAGGAATCGAACCCGGGTCCCTGGCGCTGTGAGGCAGCAGTGCTAACCGAGCAGAACCCAAGGAGGGGAGGAAAATTCCCTCTGAAAATTGGTGAATTCCAATTAAAATGGATAATCATTTATCTGATTCCACTGCTCCTGAGAAGACATTTAGCAAGTTCAGCAAGTTCACTCACTCTCAACCAGCTGGCATCCCTTTGTATTTGTAGTCCTGTCTGCAGGAGGTTCTGTGTTTGAACAGAGAGCTCTTCATGCAGATTCCCAGAATCTGCCTGGGGCTTGTTCCATGACCATTATTAGATGTAATCATACAAATTCAAATGGTCTTCTTTAATTGCAGGGTCTTCTGAGGGATTATTTCCCTCTGGGTAGTCCCATTAAGACATATGAAATAAAATCCATTTACTGATAATAAATCAAAATGCTAATCAGTCACTAATGCCCTGCAACTTCAGGCTGGGACCGAGTTAAATTGCACCTGCATCATCTTTTGAATATTATAATTTTCCAATGATTTCTGGCCTTTTATTAAATAACATAATATCGACATAAATCAATTCTTCCAAGGAGCGGCAGTCATAGACTACTGTTCCGTCAAACATTCTCCTGACTCATCGCTGCTCCGCCTTTCTTCTGGGACCTTCCAAGCCCATCTTTCCCATGCGGGCAGCATGGTGTGGCACAGTGGTTAGCACTGCTGCCTCACAGCGCCAGAGACCCAAGTTCAATTCCACCTCGGTTGACTATCTGTGTGGAGTTTGCACATTCACCCTGTGTCTGCGTGGGTTTCCTCCGGGTGCTCCGGTTTCCTCCCACACTCCAAAGATGTGCAGGTTAGGTTGATTGGCCATCCTACATTGACCCCAGTGTCAATGGGATTGGCGGGGTAGATATGTGCGGCTGCGGGGATAGGGCCTGAGTGGGATTGTTGTTGGAGCAGGCTCGATGGGCCGGATGGCTTCATTTTACACTGTAGGGATTCTATGAATTTCTCTTCTATGAAATGCGAGCGCAGGGTCCGGTAGGGGGCTCAGTCACAATGGAATAGAGTCAGGGGGAGCGCACCCAGCTGCTGTATTGTAAGTTTAAATGTCCAGTTTGAACATCAGTGAATGGGTAAGGCGGATGAGGTGGCAGAGTGTGTGAGGTGGTAGTCTGGTCCAGGGGGGGTAATCGATTTGGGTCAGAGGTAGTCGAGTCGGGTGGGGTGGCTGGGGAGAGGGTGGGTGTCGGTGGCAGTTGGGTGGTCAGCAGCCTAGTCCACTTCTCAAGGATATTGAGAATATGAGGGTGGCACGGTGGCACAGTGGTTAGCACTGCTGCCTCACAGCGTCAGGGACCCGGGTTCAATTCTGGCCTCGGGTCATTTTCTGTGTAGAGTTTGCGATCTCCCCGTGTCTGCGTGGGTTTCCTCCGGGTGCTCCAGTTTCCTCCCACAGTCCAAAGATATGCAGGTTAGATGGATAGGCCATGGTAAATTGCCTCTTAGTGTCAGGGGGACTAGCAGGGAAAATACACGGGGTTACGGGGATAGGGTCTGGGTGGGATTGTTGTCGGTGCAGACTCGATAGGCCAAATGGCCTCCTTCTGCACTTTAGGGATTCTATGAGTGGTCACCAGAAATCCTAAGCATCTCCTAGCTGCCTGCTCAGTTGCTGTATCGCTGGAAGGCTGGGTTATGTTAACCACCTTGCCTATTTACTTGGTCATATTGGGATTGGGTGTGGTGGGAGGGTAAAGAGATAGAGATGCCCATTCACCCTGATTTTGGTACTAGGGGAGAATTGCTCGTGGTAAATATTGTGACAAGTGACAGCTTCCTTTCACGTAGCAATGACTTAGAGAAGAGTCACACATTTATCATGTGTGGATTAAGCACTTGTTTTCCAGTAAGGTTATTGGGTGTTCATATTGGACACTAGTTTACTGTTGCATTGTCTGGTTACGATGTACTTTACCAGTGATCCTCCAGGAAGATTTTAATGCTGAACATAATGTTCCTGTGTTCAAAAAATCCCAAGGAGCTACTCCAATGGTCTGCCCTCCAATTCTAAACCCATTCTTTGCTGACCTCCAGTGGTACAGCAAGAGAGTCACTACGGTTAGCCACACTGTTTCCGGGTTAGGAAAGACAATGGGAAAGTTTTTATGGCCTCACTCATCCAGAAACCGTAAAATCCCACCCGAGGTCAACAGACCTGTCCATGGTCCACCCCTCGCCCACTCCGATTCCTGTGGCAGGCGGGGTGGTAAAATTCCAGCCAACCTATCAGTCAGGGTCCAGATCCCTTACCTAGAGCATAATAAACAGCTGGTGAGGACAGGATAAAACCTTGAGTCACAGAATGGTCACAGCACAGAAGGAGGCCATTCAGCCCATCGTATCTGTGCCGGCTCTCTGGAAGGAACAGTTCACCAAATGGCATTCTCCCACCTTTTTCTCGTAGCCTTGCACATTCTTCCTTTTCAGACAATTAAATTCCCTTTTGAAAGCCTCGATTGAAATTGCCTCCATCACATTCCCAGGCAGTGCATTCCAGATCCTGGTCACTAGCAATGTGGAAAAGCAACTTTCTTCAATATTGCCTTTGCTTCAATGCCTTTAAACCCTTGCCCTCTTGTTCTTGATCCTTCCACCAGTGGGACCAGTTTCTCCCTATCCTCTCTGTCCAGACCATTCATGTTTTTGAGCACCTCCATCGAGTCTCCTCTCAACCTTATCTTCTCCAAGGGAAACCTCTCCGATCTATCTCTAGGTAACTGAAGTTCCTCATTCCGTCAGTCTATCTGCACTTAACCCATTGGCCCTCATTGTTACTGCTCACAGGAATAATTCTCACAGGGGTAAGGTCCTATTGGGCTGGGACGAGATGCTTGTGAAGTCGTACCCCAGTGAGGTAGTCCAAAGAGAGGGTACAGGAAAGAAAATGGAACAAAATCAAAAGGTTTGGCCACAACAGAGATCTTTTCCTGCGATATTCTGTATCTGGGTTGTATTAAAAGGAGGTTTTGGTGCAATTATATGAAGCGTGACTCCAGCAACTACCATTCTATCATAATCCATCAGTAACCACGGTGACTGGTGTTTCTTGTTCGGTATTTGGTGTGGTTTGAGTAATCAGTAATCATTAAGTCATTAATTGAAATGAATGAGTGTAGTCTTTCCAAATTAGCAAACCTGTCAATTGCTAATAGAAGATGCTGCTGAAAATGAGTCATATATATATAGCAGAGTGAGTAAAAACTGAAATGTTTATTTCAAACTGTTTGTGTAATTGATATTCTGCCATTATTTCAGCTTTCTTTGGATCTCTATTATTCGGAAGATGAAATTTACGAGCTTTCGTACGCACGTGAGCCACGCAACAATAAAGTTCCAGTAAGGCTATTTCAATTAGATAATGTTGGTATTTCACACTAAACGCCATGTTACGACACCCTTTGCTGATGATAGCTGTGTACTCATCAATTATATTTCTCACAGATAGAGTCGAAAGGCAATCAGTTTGGATTATATTCGAGTCAGGTGATCCGTGGCTCCTAAAGAAATGAGTCACTGATTTCAGTTTGAAAGCACTTGCAACCTATCTGGGAATCATTTTTAGTTGAAAGAAAAGATATTCATACAATTTGGCACAGTAGCACAGAGTGGCACGGTGGCACAGTGGTTAGCACTGCTGCCTCACAGCGCCAGGGACGTGGGTTCAATTCTGGCCTCGGGTCACTGTGTGTGTGGAGTTTGATGTGGAGATGCCGGCATTGGACTGGGGAGGGCACAGTAAGGAGGCTCACAGCACCAGGTTAAAGTCCAACAGGGTTTATTTGGTATCACGAGCTTTCAGAGCGCTGCTCCTTTATCAGGTAAGACTAGCCTAATGAAAGAGCAGCGCTCCGAAAGCTTGTGATACCAAATAAATCCTGTTGGACTTTAACCTGGTATTGTGAGCCTTCTTACTGTGTGGAGTTTGCACATTCTCCCCGTGTCTGCGTGGGTTTCCTCTGGGTGCTCCGGTTTCTTCCCACATTCCAAAGTTGTGCGGGTTAGGTTAATTGACCATGCTAAATTGACCCTTCAGGGGGACTAGCAGGGTGAATACGTGGGGTTGCGGGGAAAGGGCCTGCGTGGGATTGTTGGCGTTGCAGATTGAATGGGCCGAATGGCCTCCTTGTGCACTGTAGGGATTCCATGATTCTATAAAACCTAGAGCACAAACCAGTTTGTCTCAGCATTTATTAATATTATACAGGGTCAGTGCTGATCCCAATCGATTCAAAAAGCTAAGTGACTGAACTGACCCATTTTGGATTTATTTGCAAAATATCGGAATTTGATAAAATGTGGAGTGGATCAATCTGTCTTTGGATCGGCCACCTGTTTTCAATGGAGGTAGATTACAAGCAGCTGATAGGATATTGTCTGCTTTACGCTATCAGCCAATGTCAAAATTACTCCCAGGTAATTTAAAGTCCAGATATATCTGTCCATTTACTTAATGCCCCAGTACTTGCCTGGTCCTCTTTCATTAGTCTTCGCCTGTCCAATAGGGCTGCTCCAGATTAAGTCAATTTAGAATAATTCACTGATTACCTGTTTTGAAATGTCTGTTGCCTTGAAAACAAAATGGAATGATCATGTGCACAGATGTTGCTGCATAATTGTCCAAAAGTTTACTCACTTTCACAGGAATTTTCTCCGTGACTTAATTACCTTATACCTTCTTCATTTAACTCCCACAATAAGTCTTCTTTCTCTTTAGTGTATCTATCCAGCTTCCTAACCCTCTCCAGCCAGGAAACCTCCCAAAAGACTCTCCAACACACACACTACCTTGACATCCACCCCAATCTCCAGAAACACATAAATCTCCAACCTAACAGTCCCCTCCCCCTAACACACACCTCAACAACCACATGCGGCAGAACCAGACAATCACCCTGTTTTCCTCCCACCCCCACAACCCCCGCCTTCCCCTCCCCCCACCCCCACACAAGGGTACCCCCCATTCACCAGCCCACACAAGAGAAAGCTAACAAGTGTAATAATATTTTTAAAAAAGGAAAAGGCCCAGGAGACACGGGGCAGCACGGTGGCACAGTGGTTAGCACTGCTGCCTCACAGCGCCAGGGACCTGGGTTCGATTCCCGGCTTGGGTAACTGTCTGTGTGGAGTCTGCACGTTCTCCCCGTGTGTGCGTGGATTTCCTCTGGGTGCTCCGGTTTCCTCCCACAGTCCAAAGATGTGCAGAGTTAGGTTGATTGGCCATGCTAAATTGCCCCTTCCTGTTCTGGATGTGTAGGTTGGAGGGATTAGCGGGGTAAATATGTGGGGTTAGGGTGATGGGGCCTGGGTGGGATTGTTGTCGGTGCAGACTTGATGGGCCGAATGGCCTCCTTCTGCACTGGAGGGATTCTATGATTCTATGAGACAAGAAGACAACAAGCCAAAATATAAGGGCTAGTCATCACAGGGGGCCACAAGGGTTGGACGTGAGCCGAAAGAAATGTGGCAGAGCACAAGGAAAAGGGGACATGTCCTCTCCCTGTCCGACCCCAAAAACCTAACCTCCGAATGCATCTATGCTAATCACCTCAATTACTCATTGTGGTCCTGAGTTCTACATTTCAGCCTGTCTCCATAAAAAAGTTTCTCCTGAATTATTGCAAATAAGAAAAGTGTTTGGTGTTTGTTATGCTTTTTTTTCTTCATTTAATAAACTTAAGAGCTTCAAAAGTTTAATAAAACTATTCCATTCCCCCGAATGAACATATCTAGTTTCCACTTAAATGCAACTATGCCACTTGCCTCAACTACTCCGAGCAATCATGAGTTCCACATTCTAACCACTTTCTGAGTAAAGTCAGAACCCCTGTTGGAGAGACAACCTTCTACTTCTGGCCCCTAGTTTTGTTCCCACAATGGGTGGAAACATATTCGTTACAGCGACCCTATCAGACCCTTTCAAAATCTTAGAAACCTCCACCAGGTCAATCTAGTGTCTCTTTTCCAGGAGTAAGGAGCCCCGAGCTTAGGAACATAGGGAACATAAGAAATAGGAGCAGGAGTAGGCCATCTAGTCCCTCGAGCCTGCCCTGCCATTCAATAAGATCATGGCTGATCTGAAGTGGATCAGTTCCACTTACCCGCCTGATCCCTATAACCCCTAATTCCCTTACTGATCAGGAATCCATCTATCCGTGATTTAAACATATTCAACGAGGTAGCCTCCACCACTTCAGTGGGCAGAGAATTCCAGAGATTCACCACCCTCTGAGAGAAGAAGTTCCTCCTCAACTCTGTCCTAAACTGAGCCCCCTTTATTTTGAGGCTGTGCCCTCTAGTTCTAGTTTCCTTTCTAAGTGGAAAGAATCTCTCCATCTCTACCCTATCCAGCCCCTTCATTATCTTATAGGTTTCAAAAGATCCCTCCTCAGCCTTCTAAATTCCAACGAATACAAACACAATCTGCTCAGTCTCTCCTCATAATCAACACCCCTATCTCTGGTATCAACCTGGTGAACCTTCTCTGCACTCCCTCCAAGGCCAATATATCCTTCCGCAAATACGGGGACCAATACTGCACACAGTTTGTTCAATCTTTCCTGATACTTCTAACTTCTCAATCCTGGTAGCTTTCAAATAAATCTTATTTTCACCTTGTCTCGTGCCTCTATGCTATTTTAATAAAATGGAGACCAGAATTATTTACAGTCCTCCAAAAGTGGGCTAACTTCTACAAAAGTAAAAGGCAACTTCTCTGCTTTTCGATTCTATTCCCTTTAGAAAAGAACCCTCTATTTCACTTGTTTTGTTGGCCTTATTAACCTGCGTTGTGACTTTTTGCGATTTGTGAATCTGTATCCTCCAGATCCCTCTGCTGTTTTGCTACCACTGACATTAAGTTAATTGATCTGCAGCTTCCTGGACTTGTCCCATCTCCCTTTTCAAATATAGGAAATCACATTGGCTATTCGCCAGTCCTCCGCTGCTGTTCCCTTTCCGATTTTCTTTATTCGTGGGACATGGGCACCTCTGGCTGGCCCAGCATTTGTTGCCCATCCCTAATTGCTTGAGGGTAGTTGAGAGTCAACCACATTGCTGTGGGTCTGGAGTCACATGTAGGCTGGGTAAAGACGGCAGATTTCCTTCCCCGGAGGACATTAGTAAACCAGATGGGATTTTCCAACAATCGATGATGGTTTCATCAGTAGATTCTTAGTTCCAGACATTTTTTATTGAATTCAAATTCCATCATCTGCCGTGGCGGGATTGGAACCCGGGTCCCCAGAACATTAGCTGAGTTTCTGAATTAATAGTCTAGCAATAATGCCACTAGGCCATCACCTCCCTTTTCTGATGATTATTTTATCTGTGTAATATTACCATGGCTACCTCTTTCCCTAATTTCTTTCATCATGAGATCCACTTGGACCATAGGCCTGTCACTCTGTCTAAGTTTAATTAGTATATCGATTATCTGCCCCTTTCTATTTTAAACATCTTTTTATCATTTTTAATCTCAACTTCTAGAGTCATGTTCACATGTTAATGTCCCTACTAAATACCGGGGTAAAGTAATTATTTAATATTTCTGGCATTTCACTGTCATTACCTATGAGTTTATCTTGTGTAACTATTAGCTGCCTTATCTTGGTCCTGTTTTTTTAATGAATGCAAGAACAACTTACTATCTCATATTCCTAGATAATTTAATTTCTATATAAAATTCTAAACCATTACAAGATAAGTAACTCATAAATTTGTTATTAATTTAGTAACTAAAACATGTAAAGGAAAATCTGCTTTGTTGCTTATCAAAGGTTAATCTCTTTAGGACAGAATAAGATACAACAAGTACTGACATTGACACAAGTAACTTAAACCACATTAACATCCAATAACTAACGCAGTAAAACAAATTTGTTTGAAATTTGTCAAAACTGATAAAAGTATCCAACAATCATATCAACACGTGAAGGAAATGTCTTCCCATGGATGGTTTGCAGTTTAAAAGTAACTGATTATTCTTTATCATTGAACCATTTAGCCAGCGACTCCTTGCAAGCCACCTGTAGTAGCAGACTGGGCCCCTGGAGTATCAACAAAGCCTGACCCCAAGACCATCAGTAAACATATTCAGCGGATGGTTGACGTAAGTTTTTCCCAAAGATAATGCTGTGTCATACATTTCGTTACTAGCTCTCTTTTCGACAATTATAATGAAATGTCATAACTGATTGTGAAAGGACAATACAGCTACATCACATATCCAGCATAAAGAAACCAAATATTTCTGCACAAACCACTTAATCTCAAAAAGGGACAGATATGGGCCGGAATTCTCCAGCCGTTCACGCTGTTGGGATTCTCCAATCCTGCCGGCAGCACACCCCAGCCAGCAGCTTTCCTGCTGGTGTGAGTGACATCAATGGGAATTCCCCTTGATAGCGGCGGGATCGGAGAATCCTGCCATAAGACCATAAGATATAGGAGCAGAATTAGGCCACTCAGCCCATTGAGTCCGCTCCACCATTCAATCATGGCTGATATGTTTCTCATCCCCATTCTCCTGCCTTCTCCCCGTAACTCCTGATCCCCTTATTAATCAAGAACCTATCCATCTCTGTCTCAAAGATACTCAATGACCTGGCCTCCACAGCCTTCTGCAGCAAAGAGTTCCACAGATTCACCACTCTCTGGCTGAAGAAATTCCTCTTCATCCCTGTTTTAAAGGATCGTCCCTTTAGCCTGAGGTTGTGCCCTCTGGTTCTAGTTTTTCCTACTAGTGGAAACATCCTCTCCACGTCCACTCTATCCAGGTCTTGCAGTATCCTGTAAGTTTCAATAAGATCCCCCCTCATCCTTCTAAACTCCAACGAGTACAGACCCAGAGTCCTCAACTGTTCCTCATACAACAAGCTCTTCATTCCAGAATGTTTCCCGCTGGCATGAAACACACAGCTGGGAGGTCAGAGAATCTCACCCTTCATTTATTAAGATTGAACAGAAAGAATGCTCAATGTTTCTAAGTACTGAGATTCTGAGAATGAGAGAAGCTTCCCAACAAGAAGAGCAATATCAGATCACAAATCCTAAACATGGGATTCTCCTATGGACATTTGAGCCCCTGTCAAATTCACATGTGGGTCAGAAGCCCCTTCTGTGGGAAACAGTCACTTGTGGTGATTTTCCCCAGAGAGGTCAATTAATGGCCTGACTGTAGGCTCCCCAACCAATTAAGGACAGCAGGGCTCTCAAAGCAGAAAGCCCAGTCAGAGCCTTTCCAGCTTGAAAGCAGCAGCAGATTTCCGTGAGTGAGGGAGAGGGCACTACAAAATGGAAGCACCCTCACTCCAAACCTCTTCAAATTCAAAATAAACAGTGACATTTGTAGCTGGACCACCCTTTGGGTGGTGGGCGGAGGCCATCTCCATGAGGTCATCTGCCGTGGTGCTGTACCCAAACAGGGAGGGATGGCCTACAATAATAGCAAAATACTGCAGATGCTGGAGATCTGAAATGAAAACACAAAGTGATGGAAAAACTTAGCCGATCTGGCAGAGAGAAATAGTTAACGTTTCGAGTCCAATGTGACTCTTTGTCGGAACAGGGATGGCCAATCTGCCTGTCGCTCTGGTTCTCCAATTTGCTGCATGGAGTCCACATCTAGCCAGCTAAACCTGTCCACATCTAGCCAGCTAAACCTGTCCACATCTAGCCAGCTAAACCTGTCCCCAGCACCTAAGGAACACGGAAGCCCTTAATAAGCTCAATTGCGATATGTGCCACATGCAGGCATGTTAGCTGCATGCCGTTCTCTCATCCTATCTCCAAGGAAATGCCAGATTTTTTGGTATTTAGAACACCAATCTGCTTTTGTTCCTGGCGTGGAGATGCCGGCGTTGGACTGGGGTGGGCACAGTAAGTAGTCTCACATCACCAGGTTAAAGTCCAACAGGTTTATTTGGTAGCACAAGCTTTCGGAGTGTTGCCCCTTCCTCAGATGAGTGAAGAGTTGTGTTCACAAATAGGACATACATAGACACAGACTCAATTTACAAGATAATGATCTTGTAAATCTTGGCATTATCTTGTAAATTGAGTCTGTGTCTATGTATGCCCTGTTTGTGAACACAACTCTTCACTCACCTGAGGAAGGAGCAACACTCCAAAAGCTTGTGCTACCAAATAAACCTGTTGGACTTTAACCTTGTGTTGTGAGAGTACTTACTTTGTTCTTGGCCCCAGTGGGGCCTACAAATCAGGTGCCTGGTTGCAGAAACTTTACTCAAAATTCTAATTTTTATTACATCTTCACACTCCTTCCATGGAATTTGTTTTTATGATTCTTTCATGGGATGTGGGCATCACTGGTTGGCCAGCATTTGTTGTTCATCCCTAATTGCCCCTTGAACTGAGCGGCTTGCTCAGAGAGCAGTTAAGAATCAACCACATTGCTTGGGTCTGTAGCCACATGTAGGCCAGACCAGGTAAGGATAGCAGATTTCCTTCCTTAAAAAACTTTAGTGAACCAGATGGGACTTTACGACAATTGACAACAATTTCATGGTCATCATTAGACCCTTAATTCCAGATATTTTTAATTGAATTACAAATTTCACCATCTCCCGTGGTGGGATTTGAACTCAGGTCCCCAGAGCATTACCCTGGGTCTCTGGATTATAAGTCCAGTGACAATACCACCATGCCACTGCCTCCTCCTAGGCCTCCCCTATGTACATTAGGATATAGTGGAAGGATGCACTGGATGATTAACCATCTGAAAGGCCATCTGAACACTCCTTTAACAAACGCAATCATTTTGATATGAGCCAATAGAATGGTTAGTCGTATGTGGAAGAGGGTTTTAATGGGATCTTACAACCCAAACGTTGCAGATGGCGTCCATATTCACTGGATTCGAGTATCCAACTAGATACCAATCCAGAATTCACTCATTGCTTCTATAACTACTGTCTGCTTTGTAAAATGAACTGAATATTTTCTAATTCATGAACAAAAGTGCATTTTTGGTTTGAAATTTGGCAGCAACAGTTCCTTAAATTGGCTAAACCCACCTCTGCCGCTGCGTAAGATTTGTATCCCATCATCACTACCATGAACACAATGTATATATTGTTAAATCCTGTATGAAACAATTCAATTATTTTTTGCCAGTCACTAAAGTTAGTGTAGCAAGGCGCATCAAATCATCTCTGCCACAGTGGATTGCAATGTCAATTAGAAATATTGCCTGCATTCACTAACGACAGGTTTTAGCCACTGTTCCACTTCTTGATGTTTACGAACCTACACACAAGGAGGAGGCCATTCAGCCCCTCAACCGAATGGCCTCCTCCTTGTTCATTTGAATGCTGAATTTATGATAAACTTTGATTTCACGGGCTGCTCTGTGCTTGCGCTGGCAGTTGGCATTATAATTTTTCAGCCAACAGTTTGGACTTGTCTTCAGTGGTCATTTTACAAGAGAGGAATTTGGGAATGTGGATGCAGAGCGCACATTGGGCGGGTGGTAAGGCTTTGCTTGTCCTGAAAGCGTAAAATTCCGCCCAAAGTCAATGGACTTTTCCAAGGTCCGCCCCTCGCCTGCTCTGATTCCCACGGTGGGCAGGGCAGTAAGATTCCAGCCATTGACTATCATGAGTCATCAGAGGATTCAGCACCCTCACTGCGCGACGGCAAAGTTAGAGCTGTGAATTCAGGCAGAGTACAAACAGCAACACAATATTATAATAAAAAGTAATGTTGGTATGGAAGAAGGGTGGCATAGTGGTTAGCACTGCTGCCTCACAGCACCAGGGACCTGGGTTCAATTCTGGCTTGGGTCACTGTCTGTGTGGAGTTTACAGGTTCTCCCTGTGTCTGCATGGGTTTCCTCCGGTTTCCTCCCACAGTCCAAAGATGTGTAGGTTAGGGGGGTGAGCAGGGTAAATACATAGGGTTACGGGGATAGGGCCAGGGTGGGATTGTTGTCAATGCAAGCATGATGGGCCGAATGACCTCCTTCTGCACTGTAGCAAGTCAAATATTCTATACAGAGAAGTGTGGCTGCAATTAATTCGAAATATCTTGATGGAACAGCACACTTTTTAAGGGGAATATATTGTTACAGAGGCAGACAGTTGGATGAAGCGGGTACCATGTGAAACTAATAACACCGTCTAGTCATATAGAAAAAGGAGCAGGCCAAGTCCATTCACATTCACATGAACAGAATATTAGTATTGATGTTTGCCTCTTTCCATTGTTAATTTGATGTGTTCACTCTTTCCCTAACTGTATACAGTCTGTCTTCAAAAATTACGACCATGATCAGGATGGCTACATTTCCCAAGAGGAGTTTGAAAAGATTGCTGCCAGTTTTCCATTTTCCTTCTGTGTGATGCACAAAGATTGGTAGGTACAGCAATTTCAGGATGGTGTAAAATATTGCAGTGGTGTGACAGCAAGTATCAGAACAGAATCAATGTTATAAATAGGCATCATGGGTCAAACGGCTTGCTGTTTAAGAGTAGTTTGTCACCTCCCAACTGTAGGTTTATTTGATTTAGATCCATTTGTGAACATACCAGAGAATGGCCATTGTTCCCCAGTGCATTTGTTGGGCAACACAGTGGCACAGTGGTTAGCACTGCTGTCTCACAGCATCAGGGACCCAAGTTCGATCCCCAGCTTGGGTCACTGTCTGTGTGGAGTTTGCACGTTCTCCCCGTGTCTGCGTGGGTTTCCTCCGGGTGCTCCGGTTTCCTCCCACAGTCCAATGATGTGCGGGTTAGGTGAATTGGCCATGCTAAATTGCCCCTTAGTGTCAGGGGGACTAGCTAGGTTAAATGCATGGGGTTATGGGGATAGTGCTTGGGTGGGATTGCTTCTCTCGCCACAGATGCTGCCTGACCTTCTGAATATTTCCAGCATTTTCTGTTTCGATCTCTTCATTTGCCAATTAGCTTAAATATGTATTCTGGTTATCAATTTTCCTGTCCATGGAAGCATTCTTCCCTAACTGTTTATCAAAACTCTTTAGAGGTTCGAATACCTCGATTAACCTTCTTAAGGGATTAACCCCTTAACCTCCTCTGTCCGAAGGAAAACACTAATCCCAACTTCTTTAATCTCTCCATTCTTGTATTTATTTCTATATTGATTAGTCATTGAGATATACAGCATGGAAACAGGCCCTTCAGCCCAACTCGTCCATGCCAAACAGGTTTCCTAAACTGAACTAGTCCCATTTGCCTGCGTTTGGCCCATATCCCTCTAAACCTTTCCCATCCATGTCCCTGTCCAATTGTCTCTTAAATGTTGTAATTGTACCCGCCTCTACCACCTCCTCTGGCAGCTCATTCCAGATACACATCACCCTCTGTGTGAAAATGTTGCCCCTCAGGGCCCTTTTAAATCTTTCCCCTCTCACCTTAAACGTACGCCCACTAGTTTTGGACTCCCCTACCCTGGGGAAAAGACCATGGCTATTCATCTCATCTATGCTCCTCATAAATTTATAAACCCCTATAAAGTCACCCCTCATCCTCCTTACGCTCCAGGGAAAAAAGTCCCAGCCTATCCAGCCTCTCCTCATAATTCAAACCTTCCAGTGCTTGTCCCATCCTTGTAAATCTTTTTTGCACCCTTTCCAGTTTAATAACTTTCCTATAGCAGGGCGACCAGAATTGTATGTAGTACTCCAAATGTGGCATTACCAAATATCTTGTACAGTTGTAACATAACGTCCCAACTCCTGTATTCAATGCTCTGACCGATGAAGGCAAGTGCGCCCAACACCTTTTCACCACCCTGTCTAGGTGTGACGCCACTTTCAAGGAACTATGTACCTGCATCTCTCCATCTCTCTGTTTGACAACACTCCCCAGGGCTCTACTATTAACTGTGTAAGTCCGGGAAAAGAGAACAGATGAGACACTGAGATTGGGATGATTTATGTATACAGTCCTTTCAGTATTGTTATGGAGCAATAATGACAAAGTATTAATTGCTAAAAGTCCACAGATATAGACACAAACTTACCAAATCCCACCAACTCTGCTCCTGAAGATTCTAACCTCACAAAAAAAATAACTAATTTATCTGCAAAGACAGACTAAATTAACAAAGGATCAGTTGACAAGTTAACATGAACCAACTCCTTATACACACTGGAGGAGAGAATATTTTGCAGAGCACATTATTCATTGTAATTGTAATGCTTGACATGAGAGGAAAAAAGATTTGGAAATACACTACTACAAGCAGAAGGTTCTGTACTCACGCATCGTTTATTAGTCTAATAACAAATCCATTCTCTTTTATTTGGCATTACTGAAATAGGAATACATTTGACAGAAAATCATTAAATATGTATTTTAAAGCTGTTATCAGCAAGCAAATCATCATTGTAAAGACTATTGCCATCAGAAATGCATTTGAAGGGAATACTCTCTTTGTAATGCAAAAGTACCTTTTGATGCAGTTCAATGTCATGTCCTAGAACAAAGCCCATTTACAATGCATGAGCCAGGGCTCAAAAGGCACAGTACACTCTTGGGCTGCAGATATTTGCCAGTTTTGGAGAAAGCACTCAGCAAGCTTATGGCTTTATAGAACCCTAGTTAGGCCGTACTTGGAATATAGTGTTCAATTCTGGTTGCCACACTGCCAGAAGGATGTGGAGGCTTTGGAGAGGGTACAGAAAAGATTTACCAGGATGTTGCCTGGTATGGAGGGCATTAGCTATGAGGAGAAACTTGGAGAAACCTGGTTTGTTCTCACTGAAACGACGGAGGTTGAGGGGCAACCTGATAGAAGTCTACAAGATTATGAGGGGCATGGACAGAGTGGATAGTCAGAAGCTTTTTCCCAGGGTGGAAGAGTCAATTACTAAAGGGCACTGGTGTAAGGTGCCAGGGGCAAGATTTAAAGGAGATGTACGAGGCAGATTTTGTACACAGAGTAGTGGGTGCCTGGAACTTGTTGCCGGAGGAGATAGTGGAAGCGGATACGGTAGTGACTTTTAAGGGGCGTCTTGACAAATACATGAATAGGATGGGAATAGAGGGATATGGTCCCCAGAAGAATAAGGGGTTTTAGTTCAGTCGGGCAGCATGGTCGGTGCAGGCTTGGAGGGCCGAAGGGCCTGTTCCTGTGCTGTAATTTTCTTTGTTCTTTGTTCTCAAGCTGCCCTGATGAAAGGTATGGCCTGACTTCTCTGGCCGTTCACACCCCGCTGCCCCTGCAAGTGAGAACAGAGAATTTGGCGCTCAGCCAAATGTCCATTCACGGCAGCGGGACTGGAGAACCCTAGCCACGGGCGAGAGAATCCAGCCTTTTATTTCTGGCCGTATGGGCAGTCTGAAATCTAAGTCCATCCATGGCCAGGAGCCATATCAATGTGAACCACTCAGTGTTCTTACATTTGCTACAGCCATCACCGCAGGGGGATATCAAACATTCTCCATGACACTAAGACATTAGCATTACCCCATTCAGGCCACACTGCACCCATCAAAACTGGTGCTGACTGTAACCAGTTACAAATGTAACCGATGGTCCTTTCTCTCACAAAATAATACATAGAATACGATATTTGAAGTAGGTAACTGATGCCTCCCCAGAATAGATCAAAGTCATCAGCATGCGGAGCAGGGTGCTTCCTAAGTATGAACACAACCTTGCTAAATTATAGGTTTCCCCGTGGAAGAATTGTTCAGTTGTATTCAGTATTGTACCAACATTGCTGTCAGTTGTGAACTATTTAAAATGTTACGTAAAACACTGTCGAGTAAATCATTTATAATTTTACTGGGCAACAGGATCGATTACCTCACTGCTGCTTCACAGCGCCAGGAACCCGGGTTCGATTCCCGGCTTGGGTCACTGTCTGTGTGGAGTCTGCACGTTCTCCCCGTCTCTGCGTGAGTTTCCTCCGGTTTCCTCCCACAGTCCAAAGATGTGCAGGTTAGGTGGATTGGCCGTGCTAAAATTGCCCCTTAGTGTCAGGGGGACTAGCTAGGGTAAATGCATGGGGTTATGGGGGTGGGGCCTGGGTGGGATTGTGGTCGGTGCAGATTTGATGGGCCGAATGGCCTCCTTCTGCACTGTAGGGATTCTATGATTCTCCGATTCTCTATCCACAACCAATCCTAACGAAATGGCTTTTGCAAAGCTCTTATTATGTTTGTGTCATTCCACATTTGTAGAAGATATTTAGCAATGAAAAATTCTCATTTTACAGTGAAGGACTAATAAGCAGAGAGGAGATCACAGCCTACTTCATGAGGTCCAGCTCCATCTTCTCAAAGTCCGTCATCGGCTTTCTCCATAACTTCCAGGAGACCACATATCTGAAACCAACTTTCTGTGACAACTGCGCTGGATTTGTAAGTCGCTTTCACCTACTGTTTAGTCTCCTGTAAGATGTCCCAGTTTCGGATGTACAGTAGCCACACTTGATGATTGATAAATTTTCCATTAGTATTTTATACGAATGCAGTCAGAGAGGGTAATAGTGTTGGAGACGATAGCTTTTCTATTCCTTTGCGTAATGAGTGTGATTATCCAATGCTGCTGAACTGGAAACCCAGAGGCCAAATCTCAGCATCGTGAGCAAGGGGATGGAATTAAGACCATAAGACCATAAGACATAGGAGCGGAAGTAAGGCCATTCGGCCCATCGAGTCCACTCCACCATTCAATCATGGTTGATTTCAACTCCATTTACCCGCTCTCTCCCCATAGCCCTTAATTCCTCGAGAAATCAAGAATTTATCAATTTCTGTCTTGAAGACGCTCAACGTCTCGGCCTCCACAGCCCTCTGTGGCAATGAATTCCACAGACCCACCACTCTCTGGCTGAAGAAATTTCTCCTCATCTCTGTTCTAAAGTGACTCCCTTTTATTCTAAGGCTGTGCCCCCGCGTCCTAGTCTCCCCTGTTAATGGAAACAACTTCCCTACGTCCATCCTATCTAAGCCGTTCATTATCTTGTAAGTTTCTATCAGATCTCCCCTCAACCTCCTAAACTCCAATGAATATAATCCCACGATCCTCAGACGTTCATCGTATGTCAGGCCTACCATTCCTGGGATCATCCGTGTGAATCTCCGCTGGACCCGCTCCAGTGCCAGTATGTCCTTCCTGAGGTGTGGGGCCCAAAATTGCTCACAGTACTCCAAATGGGGCCTAACCAGTGCTTTATAAAGCCTCAGAAGTACATCCCTGCTTTTGTATTCCAAGCCTCTTGAGATAAATGACAACATTACATTTGCTTTCTTAATTACGGACTCAACCTGCAAGTTTACCTTTAGAGAATCCTGGACTAGGACTCCCAAGTCCCTTTGCA
Organism: Mustelus asterias; assembly: GCF_964213995.1. Classification (NCBI taxonomy): domain Eukaryota; kingdom Metazoa; phylum Chordata; class Chondrichthyes; order Carcharhiniformes; family Triakidae; genus Mustelus; species Mustelus asterias. The sequence goes on along the minus strand of NC_135818.1, from coordinate 4,785,536 downwards.
CTTTAGCATTATGAATTTTGTCACCGTTTAGAAAATAGTCCATGCCTCTATTCTTTTTTCCAAAGTGTACAACCTCGCACTTGCCCACGTTGAATTTCATCAGCCACTTCTTGGACCACTCTCCTAAACTGTCTAAATCTTTCTGCAGCCTCCCCACCTCCTCAATACTACCTGCCCCTCCACCTATCTTTGTATCATCGGCAAACTTGGCCAGAATGCTCCCAGTCCCGTCATCTAGATCGTTAATATATAAAGAGAACAGCTGTGGCCCCAACACTGAACCCTGCGGGACACCACTTGTCACCGGTTGCCATTCTGAGAAAGAACCTTTTATCCCAACTCTCTGCCTTCTGTCTGACAGCCAATCGTCAATCCATGTTAGTACCTTGCCTCGAATACCATGGGCCCTTATTTTACTCAGCAGTCTCCCGTGAGGCACCTTGTCAAAGGCCTTTTGGAAGTCAAGATAGATAACATCCATTGGCTCTCCTTGGTCTAACCTATTTGTTATCTCTTCAAAGAACTCTAACAGGTTTGTCAGGCACGACCTCCCCTTACTAAATCCATGCTGACTTGTCTTAATCCGACCCTGCACTTCCAAGAATTTAGAAATCTCATCCTTAACGATGGATTCTAGAATTTTGCCAACAACTGAGGTTAGGCTAATTGGCCTATAATTTTCCATCTTTTTTCTTGTTCCCTTCTTGAACAGTGGGGTTACAACAGCGATTTTCCAATCCTCTGGGACTTTCCCTGACTCCAGTGACTTTTGAAAGATCATAACTAACGCCTCCACTATTTCTTCAGCTATCTCCTTTAGAACTCTAGGATGTAGCCCATCTGGGCCCGGAGATTTATCAATTTTCAGACCTTTTAGTTTCTCTAGCACTTTCTCCTTTGTGATGGCAACCATATTCAATTGAATCAATCTCATCGTTTGTTGGTTAACCTGAAAATGGTCAGGGGGGGCTGTCAGACTGATGTGTAAACCCCACCTTCAGGAAAGGAAAGCTCCTACCTTTAACCTGCCTGGCTTCCAGACACACAAACAATGGCTGGAATTTTCCAACCGTTCACCATAAGACCATAAGATATTGAAGCAGAATTGGGCCATTCAGCCCAGAGCCTGCTCTGCCATTCAATCATGGCTGATATGTTTCTCATCCCCATTCTCCCGCCTTTTCCCTGTAAACTTTGAACCCCTTACCAATCAAGAACCTCTCTCTTAAATACACTCAATGACCTGGCCTCCGCAGCCCTCTGTGGCAATGAATTCCATAGATTCACGCCCGGCTGCTGCTGCCAGCGGGGATGGAGAATTTGGCACTCAGCCAAATCTCCGTTCACTGCAGCGGGACCGGAGAATCCCGCTGGCGTGAACGGCTGGAAAACTCTGGCCAATATTTGATGTTGAATACCCTCAGAGCAAATAAGGATGGAGCGATGTTCTGCTTGTGGCCATATACCCAGATCATATTTTTCAAACTTATTACCTTCACGGTGGCACAGTGGTTAGCACAGCTGCCTCACACCACCAGGGACCCAGGTTCGATTCCCAGCCTTGGGTCACTATCTGTGCAGAGTCTGCCCGTGTCTGCGTGGGTTTCCTCCGGGTGTCTGCGGTTTCCAACCGCAGTCCAAAAGATGTGCTGGTTAGGTGCATTGGCCGTGCTAAATTCTCCCTCGGTGTACCTGAACAGGTGCCGGAGTGTGGCAACTGGGGGATTTTCACATTAACTTTATTGCAGTGTTAATGTAGGCCTACTTGTGACACCAATAAATAAACTTTAAATTTCAAATTTCTGAGAAAATATTAAACATACTCAGTTCTGTCAAACTGCAATATTCTCAAAAGTATCCATTTTGTCCTTTTGCAGATCTGGGGTGTTATAAAACAAGGCTACAGATGCAGAGGTAAGTGAAGTATTAAGTCTCAGGCATGTCAAGGAAGTTTATTAATTTTATATCATACTCATGGTAATTTAATTCAGATGGATCAGTGAAATTGGGTTTATTGATTTACAATTACAAGCAAATCATTTTTGCAATTTTCAAGTAATTAGGTTTTCCTGAAGACATATTCCAGACTATTTCTCGATGATGTTACTCTGGAAGACTGAATTTTATTTAAGAACATATTGAAATCAGTGTACATTTTTTTGTGAATGCTTCAAACAGCATTAAACTTTCACTCAAAGCATACATAGTAAGACCATAATCTTACCACAATCTTCAGTTAATGTTGTCAGCAGTATCACAAAACCCAAACCAACCACACAAATAATGCTTAATCTGTTAACCAACAATTTAAAAGTTCGAAAGGGTGAGTTTTATACCATTCATTTCATCCCAGGCCTGCTATATCTAGCTTATATTTTGAACAGTTGCTCACCTGGGGAGGTAATGGCCTAGTGGCATTATCGCTAGTCTATTAATCCAGAAACTCAGCTAATGTCCTGGGGACCTGGGTTCGAATCCCACCACGGCAGTTTATGGAGTTTGAATTCTATTTTTAAAAAATTTGGAATTAAGAATCTACTGAATCTACATGAAACCATTGTCGATTGTCGGACAAACCCATCTGGCTCACTGATGTCCTTTAGGGAAGGAAATCTGCTGTCCTTACCTAGTCTGGTCTACATGTGACTCCAGAGCCACAGCAATGTGGTTGACTCTCTGGCAAGTAGGGAGGGGCAATAAATGCTGGCCCAGCCAGTGATGCCCATGCCCAATGAATAAAAAAAGACGTAACAATTTGAGTGATGGGTTCAAACGAAACTTGGCTTCAAGCTGATCACAGAGATGCTGAAAATGTTGGCTTAAGATCCCTTGGAATGGCGGGGGGAAGGTGAGAATCGAAATGTGTGCTCTTAGAATCCCTACAGTGCAGAAGGAGACCATTTGGCCCATCGGATCTGCACCAACCACAATCCCACCCAGGCCCTATTCCTATATCCCCACATATTTACTCTACTAATCCCCTGACACTAGGGTCAATTTAGCATGGCCAATCAACCTAGCCCACACATCTCATAGAATCCCTACAGTGCAGAAGGAGGCCATGCGGCCCATCGAGTCTGCGCCAACCACAATCCCACCCAGCCCCTATTTGCCCTGCTAGTCCCCCTGACACTAAATGGCAATTTAGCATGGCCAATGCACCTAACCTGCATATCTTTGGCGTGTGGGAGGAAACCAGAGCACCCAGAGGAAACCCACACAGATACGGGGAGAACGTGCAAACTCCACACAGATACTGACCCAAGGCCGGAACTGAACCCAGGTCCCTGGCACTGTGAGGCAGCAGTGCTAACCACCGTGCTGGTATATTTTTAGAACAGTCTTTTCTTATCAACGTTAGGAATCTGCAATGCAGATCAGACTGATGGGATGAAAGTCTTTCACAGTTATCTGAAAAAGTCCCATGTAACATAAGATGAGGTAGCCTCAAGCCATTTCCCTGTGTGGCTATGAAGCATCCATTAATGTACATAACAGGATGCTAACAGATAATCCAGGCTGCAAAGTTAATGGAAAGGCCAACTAGCAGTTAGTAGAATGTTTTTGGAACAGCTTGTCACAGTGGCTTCCTTTACAAGTACTTCTGCATTCAAGAGGGCATTAAGGATTGGCTTTAAGTAAAAAAGATACAATATCAATCCCAAAAGTGTGTACCTGCAAGGATTATGAATTTCTAGGTGCCATGAACATGCAATTGCCTCTAAATTAGTATGTAGATCATCTGAAAAGCAATACTGAACATTTAATGTATTTAAAAATCCACATAGCTTTGTTCTAAAATTGTGTAGCATGGTGTGGGACAACATTAATACAATGACCATAGTAGAATCAGAAGAATCATTTGTATTCTTGTAGCTACTCAAAGGAACACATGGTGCTTTGCAAAGAATAGGCAGTTGGGGCAAGATATTATGGACTCGTTCGTCCCAAAACCATAAGATCCCACCCGAGGTCAACAGACCTTCCCATGGTCTGCCCTTGGCCCGCTCTGATTCCCATGGCGGGCGGGATGGTAAAATTCTGGCCTTGGGGTGTCCATTACTGAGCAGGAAAGAGTGAGAATTTATCGCTACAGTAAATCTTTAGCGTGCATCCATTCCAGAACATTTTAACACAGTGTCAAATTCCCACCATTATTCCCAACCTCTTTGCGTTGAGCTTCTCGTGAGTTTGTGTGCCGATGTTACCTCGCTTCCTTTTCTGTTTGCAGATTGCGGAATGAACTGCCATAAACAGTGTCGAGACTTGGTGGTCCTGGAATGCAAAAATAAACCCAAGACCACAGATACTAGTCCAACATCAAGCTCCACTCCCACTGCACTCTGCCCTGCGGGAACCAAAGGCCCCAACACTGGTAATATTACACTTGCCACAACATTGTACGGTCACCATTTAATATACTGAGGGTAAAAATGTTCAAAATTGATTTGGATAAAAGATGCATAACTTTGAGTACTGATTATCCTGCCACTTGACAGGATGCAAGTACTTCCCTTTGTTAAACACCTACATATTTGAGAAGGTTTTAATGCTGGATATTATATAGAAGATAAAAAAGCAAACATCTCTCTGGATTTTATTTTCAATTTTCTATTATCTTTTTAATATTATCTAAGGGTAATTGAGTTGATTATTTCAATAGCTTTTTTGCTCTTTTTGGGCATTTCAGGGCACAAACTCAGAAGACAAGCTCGCATGTGACTTGTTCCACGATCTCTTGTCAGTGCTATTCTGAAACTAGCTTCTAGGAAATGCATAGAAGAGATTTTCTTCCACTCTGATCTTCTCGCCTGTTTTCGAGGAGCATGTCATGCTTCCCCGCGGAAATGCAGGCAACTTTGGAAGCCTGGGTGGTATCAGCAAGGGGGCAGGAACCCTCTCTAATCAGGTCATGTCAGCGATAGACATCCCAGTTCCCCAAGCTGTAGTAATACCAGTTAGATAAAGGCAAAATACTGCAGACGTTGGAATCTGAAACAAAACCAGAAAATGCTGGAAAATCTCAGTAGGTCTGACAGCTTCTGTGGAGAGAGAATAGAGCCAACATTTCAGGATGATCTCTGACAAAGCTCTGACGAAGCGTCATCCAGACTCGAAACATTGGCTCTCTTCTCTCTCCACAGATGCTGCCAGACCTGCTGAGATTTTCCAGCATTTTCTGTTTTTGTTATACTAGTTAGAATTGCTCTTTAATAATTATCTCAAGTTATAGTTCAGTGAATGATAGAGATAATGGCTTGAGATATAACAAAATCAATTTGAGACCTTTATCTCATATGTTATGAAGAAAAGTGAGAAGGCAGCATCTTTACCACTGCCTCAACCAGCTCCTGAATACTCCTTTATTTAATACAGGAACATCGGAATTGCTAGGGCCGCATGGTGGCACAATGGTTAGCACTACTGCCTCACAGCACCAGGAACCCGGGTTCAATTCTGGCCTTGGGTGACTGTCTGTGTGGAGTTTGCACGTTTTCCCCCGTGTCTGAGTGGGTTTCCTCCGGGTGCTCTGGTTTCCTTCCACGATGTGCAGGTTAGGTGGATTGGCTAAGCTAAATTGCCCCTTAGTGTCAGGGAGATTAGCAGGGTAAATTTGTAGGGTTACGGGGATAGGGCCTGGGTGGGATTGTGGTCAGTGCGGACTCAATGAGTCGAATGGCCTCCTGCATTGTAGGGATTCTATGATGACCAAGGTCAACCTAGTTGGTCTTTTACTGTTCTTCTGGCTGAATGACACAACAATAATGCAGTTGTTGACTCATCAAATCTTGACCACCATCAGAAACTGACCATAGATAACAGATTTCAGCCAGCAATTGAGTAGTTTCGGATATCATAGAAGAATCATAGAAACACTACAGTGCAGAAGGAGGCCATTTGGCCCATTGGGTCTGCACTGACAACAATCCCACCCAGGCCCTATCCACGTATCCCCACAGATTTACCCTGCCAATCCCTTTTACCTACACATCCCGGGACACTAAAGGGCAATTTAGCATGGCCAATCCACCTAACCCGTACATCTTTGGATTGCGGAGGAAACCGGAGCACCGAGAGGAAACCCACGCAGACATAGGGAGAACGTGCAAACTCCACACAGACAGTGACTCAAACCAGGAATGGAACCCAGGTCCTGGAGCTGTGAGGCAGCAGTGCCAACCACTGTGCCACCGTGCTGCCCAGATATCTGGACATTTACAGAATTAATCATGCTAAAAGTCATTTCTGCATTGAGCCACAGCAATCTTGAGATTGTTGGGACATTAACAGCATAAAACAGTTCAAACAAAGCTCCAAATACCAAAATGGAGTTGTAAAAGAACTGCACAGATCTGATATCACCTTTCATTCATATTTGAGATGTGAGCATCACTGTCAGAGCCACATATTCCACATTCTAATTGCCTTTGAGCAGAGGGTGGTGAGCTGCATCCTTGAACCTCTGACGTCCAACCTTTGAAAATATGAAATTCTGCCATGAAAACACAAGAAGGGGAAAGAACAGATGACTCATTTGCTTACGAGGAGTTTGAATGAGATCTATTGAGAATTCCCTGTCTGAAAATGCTAAGTAATAGCACTGCCGTTAAATGTCAATGTTATTATGTGCTGTTAGAGAGAAAGGTTCAGAATGCTGACCCTCATGACAGTGAAGGTTCAGCAAAATAGTTCCAAGTCAGAATGGTGCATGATATGGAGGTGATGGTGTTCCCATGTGACTGCTGCCCATAGGTAGGCGGTAGAAGTTGTGTGTTTGGAAGGTGTTGCCAAAGGAGCCTTGCTGAGTTGTTGCAGTGCATCTTGTGGATGGTACACACTGCTGCCACGGTACATCTGCGGTAGAGAGAATGAATATTTAGGGTGGTAGATGGGGCGTTGATCAAACAGGCTGCTTTGTCCTGGATGGTGTTGAGCTTCTTGAGTGCTATCCAGGCAGGTGGAGAGAATTCCATCACACTCCTGCCTTGTGAATGGTGGACAGAGTTTGGGAGTTAAGAGATGAGCTGCTTGCTGCAGAGTTCCAGTCTCTGACCTACTCTTGTAGCCACAGTTTTTACGTGGCTAGTTCGCTTCCATTTGTGATCAATGGTAACCCCCCAGAAAGCTGATGATGGGAAATTTAGCAATGGTGATGCCATTGAAAGCCAAGGAGACGTGGTCACTTCTTGCCACTTGTGTGGTGTGAATGTTACTTACCTCTTATCAGCTCAATCCTGAATATTGTCAATGTCTTGCTGCATATGGGCATGAACTGCGTTAGTGTCTGAGGGGTTAAAAATGTAGCAAAGACTGTGCAATCAGCAATGAACATCCCCACTTTTCACCTTTTGATGGAAGTTATTGACGAAGCAGCTAAAGCTTGTTGGGCAGATCTAGGACATTATTCTAAGGATCTCCTGCAGCGATGTCCTAGGGTTGAGCTGATTGGCTATCAACAATGTCAAACAGCTTCCTTTGTGCCAGGTATGACTCAAACCAATGGAGCATTTTCCCCCGATTCCCATTGATCCCCGTTTCTCTCCGCCTCTTTGGTGCAACACTTGGTCAAATGCTGCCCTGATGTCAAGGGCAATCACACACTCTTGCCTCCGGGATTTCCCTGTTTCGCCCGTATTTGAGCCAAAGCTGTGGTGGCCAGGAACCAAGTTGTGCTGTCGGAACCCAAACTGAGTATCGGTGAGCAGGTTATTGCTGAGTAAGTGCCACTTGGTTAACACTGTTAACAACACGTTCCATCACTTTGATGTTGATCGAGAGTATATCGATGGGGCAGTAAGTGGCTGGATAGCATTTGTCCTGCTTTTTGTAGGGGTAGTTCCTGTATTGTAGCTGTACTGGAACAGCTTGCCTTGTTCCGAAGCACAGGTCTTCATTCAGCTTTAGAACTGGGATGTTTCAGGGCCCATAGTCTGTGCTGTATCCAATGGGGCGGCACAGTAGCACGGTGGTTAGCACTGCTGCCTCACAGCGCCAGGGACTCGGGTTCGATTCCCAGCTTGGGTCACTGTCTTTGTGGAGGTTGCACATTCTCCCCGTGTCTACGTGGGTTTCCTCCAGGTGCTCCGGTTTCCTCCCACAGTCCAGAGATGTGCGGGTTAGGTGGATTGGCCATACCAAATTGCCCCTTAGTGTCTGGGGACTAGCTAGGGTAAAAAAAAAAGCATGGGGTTATGGGGCTCGGGCCTGGATGGGATTATGGTCGGTGCAGACTCAATGGGCCGAATAGCCTCCTTCTGCGCTGTAGGATTCTATGATCAATGTAACCCCTTCTCTTTTCCAAATTTCATATCCAACCAGCTCATTTTCTTCCTGGAATCTATGCATGTGAGAATAAAGAGGTTTGTTTGCAGTTCATATATTATATATCTCAATCAGTTATTTAAAACTTTCTTACGCCTTTCACGCTAACATTTTTTCAGGAAATGAGGATGGACCATTTACATACTTCAACGAGGAAGTGAATGACGATGCTGAACGCAAAGACCGCACTATTGTACTGATGGGGGGCTCAGCACAGAAGATCTCTGTAAGATTGAAGCCCGTTGTGATGCATAAGGCTACACAGACTGACACAACTGGCTTAGACACAGATATCTCGGGGAATCAAGCGACTTCTGTGGGAAGAATGAAGACACCAGACACCTCCCTGCTATCCCCAAACATACTTCCACTGTGCCCAAGTCCCATTCCTGCTCGCAGGAGACCCTGTGTGAAGTGGGAAAATATGGCATCTTTTCACAAACCTAAAACTGATGACTTTAGCAAGGAGCATCGGCTATATCAACTAGAAAAGGTACGAATCCATTTGTTTTAAAGAACATTTATCACAGTTGGGCAATGTAATAGGCACTTAATAGGCAGAGTAAAATCTGATAATATCCTTTGTTTAAAAAACCCCATTTTTTTAGCGAAATGATGTTGTTGAAAATTAACCTCAATAGTTATTATTTTTTATTCATTCATGGGACATGGGCGTCGCGGGCTGGCCAGCGTTTATTGCCCATCCTAGTTGCCCTTGAATTGAGTGGCTTGCTAGGCCAATTTAGAGGGCAGTTGAGAGTCAACCACATTGCTGTGTCTGGAGTCACATGTAGGCCAGACCAGGTAGGAATGGCCCTAAAGGACATTAGTGATACTTTAAAACAACCTTTAGCAGACCCTTGCCAGCTGGCTAACCCAGGGATATCATTAACCTGGAGAAGGTGGTACATCCTGGAATATTGGGGCAGCACGGTGACACAGTGGTTAGCACTGCTGCCTCACAGTGCCAGGGACCCGGGTTCAATTCCGGCCTTGGGTCACTGTCTGTGTGGAGTTTGCACGTTCTCCTCGTGTCTGCGTGGGTTTCCTCCGGGTGCTCCGGTCTCCTCCCACAGTCCAAAGATGTATAGGTTAGGTGGAGTGGCCATGCTAAATTGCTCCTTAGTGTCCCACGATATATAGGTTAGAAGGAATAGCGGGATACATATGCAAGCCAGAATGTTATGGCCATTCACGCCGGTGGGATTTTCCCATCCCACTGCAGTGAACAGAGATTGGGCTGGGCGCCAATTTCTCCGACCTCACCGCAGTGGGAACATGGCGTGAACAGCCGATAGGCTCGTGCTCCTTGTGTTATGTGTTAAGCCTGGGTTAGTTTTGGTGCAGACCCGATGGGCTGAATGGCCTCATTCTGCACTGTAGGGATTCCATGATTCTAATGACACTGCTTGCTCCAAAATATCTGTCGCATTGATATGAGCAAGGTACAAAGCAGGCACGTAAAGGGGCTTTTTAGGACAGTTATCCCTACATGATCTGTTTAATCCAAACTCTTGGTGTGCAATGATAATTTCTCTGTTCTTTTGCTAATTTAGGAACGAACTCTGCTTCGGGAAGAGAAAGAAAAACTGCACATTGAAAACACAGGTCTGCAGACAAAGTTATTGGAGGCACAGCAAGAGATTAAAGCCCTCACAGAACAATTAGATTTATTCCGAAAGCATATGATCATGGAGCCAAGAAACTCTTCCCTGACGCAGGAATAATATGTACAATATTCAGTAGACTGTTTGTAAGCGGCATTTCTGTACAGTGCTGAGACCTATTGAGAATGTGAACAGACTATGAGGATTGTTGGTGAAAAGTGATGGACACTTTCACATTATTTAATGATGTTTCTCATCAAAAATAACTCATGGCGAGTTTTCAAATCGGAAAATGTCGAAGTAAGCATTATTACAAACACTAGACACTTTTATTAATTAAAAATCATCAACTTTATAAAGAATGAAGTGAGCAGGAGTTGGAGATAGGGAGCAGATGGGCATTTGATTACTTCAAGGAAAGCTAAGACTGACAATTTTTTAAAGAGTTACACAACAGGGTTGGCGTTAGTGTAAAACAATCAATTAGATTTGCTGCCCATGATACATCGTTTCATGAAAATTGGCAGAGTTAGATTAACGAGCCGCCTCTCCGTTATCATAATAACTCATTTATAATAAGTTATTACCTCCAGTTTGTTTTACTCAGACCTGATTAAAAGGCATTTCAAGTGTGCTTGTAACGATTTTAAATAGACTCAACGGGCGGAATCTTACGCCCAGTCACGTTGGCGGGGATTTCCGGTCCCACTGCAGTGAACGAAGATTTGGTTGAGTGTCAAATTCTCCATCCTTGCTGGCAGCAGTAGTGGGGCGTGAATGAGTTACCGCCATGTTTCTTGACAAGGCAAACTAAAGTTGATGCAGAAAATATGTGCAATTATTGTTCTAAAATGGAAGTTGCCAGAAAAAAAAGGTTTACAAAATTTCACACAAGAATCAGATTTTTTCTAATAATCCCCTACTGCATGAAAAGATGTCACCCAATAATATCAAGTTGCATAACACATCCAGCGCAGAACTTTCCCATCCCACTCCGCCATGGGAATTGTAGCGGGCGAGACACAGACCATGCGAAGGTCCATTGACCTTGGGGATTTTTCGGTTTTGTGGCGAGCTGGGCCAGAAAACCCCGCCCCCTAGTGTCAGTTGTAGTGAAAAATTCTGAAAGCTGTATTGTTAAAGGTTGTGTTGATTGGCCATGCTAAATTGACCCTAGTGTCAGGAGGATTAGCAGGGTGAATATGTGGGGTTACGGGGATTGGGCCCGGGTGGGATTGTTGTCGGTGCAGACGCGATAGGCCGAATGGCCTCCTTCTGTACTGTAGGGATTCTATGAAAGGCTATATTGAAACCATTGCATCACCTGCTCCAATAATCTGACCCTCCCGTGACCAATACATCTTTGGGCAAGGACGTTTTTGGACAATTATTTTCACACTCTGCTCATCCACAGAACAACAGCAAGTGCACGTCAAAAAAATGAGAAGTGTTTGCAATGTCAGGATAAGGTCATCTATCTGTACAAGTACTTCTTCCTTTCATCCACAAAGCTTCTTAAAAACATGCAAATTCTGTACTTTTAAACATGTTAAGCATCCTAAATAATGGATCGTCATGAAGATTTGAAGCTCAGATGTTACAAGGCCAATTATCAACCAAAAGCTATCTATTACATTCCTCTCAACTATTTCTAGAGGGCTAGAATACAAGAGCAGGGATGTACTGCTGAGGCTGTATAAGGCTCTGGTCAGACCCCATTTGGAATATTGTGAGCAGTTTTGGGCCCCATTCCTAAGGAAGGATGTGCTGGCCTTGGGGAGGGTCCAGAGGAGGTTCACAAGAATGATCCCTGGAATGAAGAGCTTGTCATATGAGGAGCGGTTGAGGAGTTTGGGTCTATACTCAATGGAGTTGAGAAGGATGAGGGGGGATCTAATTGAAACTTACAGGATACTGTGAGGCCTGAACAGAGTGGACATGGAGAGGATGTTTCCACTAGTGGGAGAGACTAGAACTCGAGGGCACAACCTCAGAGTGAAGGGACGCTCCTTTAAAACCGAGATGAGGAGGAATTTCTTCAGCCAGAGGGTGGTGAATCTGTGGAACCCATTGCCACAGAGGAGGCCAGGTCATTGAGTGTCTTTAAGATAGAGATAATAGCTTCTTGGTCAATAAGGGGATCAAGAGTTATGGGGTGAAGGCAGGAGAATGGGGATGAGAATCATATCAGCCATGATTGAATGGTGGGGCAGACTTAATGGGCCGAATGACCCAGTTCTGTTCCTATATTTTATGGCCTTAAGTCCTGTCCTTATACTTGATAAAACTTACAGATGTAATCAAGTCATCAAAGATGAATCACAATGACTTGATGTTACCCGAGGATTACGCAGAAGCTTGACAGCGTTAGCCCTGAAAATGTCACAGCTATTATGAGGGAAACTCAGTCAACATATGCAATCATTTTTCATTTTTATGGGCGTTTATAGTCACTTAACACACAGAAACAAAATCCCCTATTCAGAATTAACGTTTCAGGGCGATGACCTCTCCTCCAGCATTTTCTTTTCTTTTTATTTCAAATTTCCAGCATCCTCGGTTATTTTTTTTTCTTTTGTATTGCTGTTGCTGTACTCAGAACTAAATTAATGGAATAAGCAAAATACTGCGGATGCTGGAATCTGAAACAAGAACAGAAAATGCTGGAAACACGCGACAGGTCTGGCATCCCTGAGGACCCAATGTTGAGTTCGGCAACTTTAGATTGTGACCCCTTTCTCCTCCATCTTAAACCCCCTTTTTTAATATCTCATACATGCATTGCCTCAATACAACACCCCCCCTTCCCCCCGGTCCCCGTCCCATACCTGACCATCCATCTTTCGTTCTTACAGTTGCTACTTTTTGTTGCAATCTCTCACGGCTCTAACACGTTCTCCCTCCCTTATCCTGTGCCAGGTTAAATTCAGCAAATGTACATGAGTGCATAGCAGTCACATTCACATTGACAGCTCAAATATTCACCCACAAATCCTTACAAGGGAAGGCTCTGGGCGGGATTTTCTGCGCAACCCCTGCGGTGGCGGAGGTGGCCTGCCATTAAGGTTTCCCAATCTATCCACACCCTCCTCCGCTGCTGGCAAACCTGTGGCGAGAGTTCACCATTGGTGGGGTAGAAAAACTCCCCCGCCAAGAATGGCCGGAAAACTCCAGCCTCTGTGTTTTGAACCAGAATAGACGTGTTTGATGATACCAGCCAGTTTATAACCAAACCACATTCTTTCAGTTCTGCGTGTTATACATTTCTCTGGTGGTTAGCCATAACCTTTTCTCGTTCATACAAGCCACAAGCTTTATGAGTTGTAAAAGAAGTATGCTGACATTTTAGTCTAAACGCACCCTGAATGTTTGCAGTGCCCATGTCAATGTAATCCAGTCACAAATCCACTGCAGCATCAGCAAGGAATTTGGCCTTAACTTTCATCATAGACTTGTCGTAGAATCCCTACAGTGCAGAAGGAAGCCATCCGGCCCATCGAGTCTGCACCGACCACAATCCCACCCAGGCCCTATACCCATGACCCCATGCATTTACCCTAACCAGTCCCCCTGACACTAAGGGGCAATTTAGCATGGCCAATCCACCGAACCCGCACATCTTTGGAGTGTGGGAGGAAACCGGAGCACCCGGAGGAAACCCATGCAGACAGGCGGAGAATGTGCAAACTCCACACAGACAGTCACCCAAGCCGGGAATCGAACCCGGGTCCCTGGTGCTGTGAGGCAGCAGTGCTAACCACTGTGCCGCCCAAATGGTTCTGAAACTCACTCGACTGTTGAAAGGTTTAATTTGACAAAAAACCAATGTCCTGATTTTGGTTTTCCCAGGTCGAGTAAGAGCAGAACCAAGAGCCCTGCACGTGGTTGAATAATGTAACATTGGGTGGGATTTTCCAGCCGCGCTCACCCCAAAACCGGAAAATCCCACCTGAGGTCAACAGACCTCTGCATGGTCCACCCTTCGCCCGCTACGATTCCCAGGGCGGGCGGGACGGGAAAATTCCCCTCCATTGTGTTTGTTTTCTGAATATAAACTAGACGGCAACCACAAAATATATTCCATTATCTCAATAAACCAACACTTCATTCTGCGTGCATTATAGATTAGATCTGTGATTAGTGGGTGGGTATTGCAGCAAACTAGATTGGCATTTGGAAACTACAAGGCTCTTGTATATTTAGGCTTACCCTAAAGTGTACATTTTAGTCAGTCGGGTCAGCAAGATGCAGATAAAAATGTTAGCCATAATTTTACTCAGATCATTATGTAAAATGAAAAGCAGCCTTGACGCCATTCACATTGAGTCACCCCTTAAAGACCCAAAGAGCTTTCAGGCTCAGTTAAGTAACTTTTTAAAACATAAGATAAACAAGTAATTGTGCTCTTTGGTGACTGTATATATGTATAATTGTATGATACATATTTCTGTTTTTGTAACTTGACTTGTTTGTGATTGTAAGTAATCTGTAGCATGATGTAATAATTAAGACGGATTCTTTTGTTTGAAAGTAGCAAACATTAAATAATATGTTAAAAAATCTATTTTACTTCAGTCGATGATTCTTTCAGAGAGAATCTAGGGCCTATAAGATTACAGTTCCTATCTGACCTTTACCTAGGGAGTAAGATTACCAATCGCTACATTCTCTGTAAAGACTTTCAGGAACCAAATCCAATGTATGTTGTTTAAGCACAGTTCTGATTTTTTTTATTCATTCGTGGGACATGGGCGTCGCTGGCTGGCCAGCATTTATTGTGTGGAGATGCCGGCGTTGGACTGGGGTAAACACAGTAAGAAGTTTAACAATACCAGGTTAAAGTCCAACAGGTTTATTTGGTAGCAAAAGCCACACAAGCTTTCGGAGCTCCAAGCCCCTTCTTCAGGTGAGTGGGAATTCTGTTCACAAACAGGGCATATAAAGACACAAACTCAATTTACATGAATAATGGTTGGAATGCGAATACTTACAACTAATCAAGTCTTTAAGAAACGTTGTTTTGTTTCTTAAAGACTTGATTAGTTGTAAGTATTCGCATTCCAACCATTATTCATGTAAATTGAGTTTGTGTCTTTATATGCTCTGTTTGTGAACAGAATTCCCACTCACCTGAAGAAGGGGCTTGGAGCTCCGAAAGCTTGTGTGGCTTTTGCTACCAAATAAACCTGTTGGACTTTAACCTGGTGTTGTTAAACTTCTTACAGCATTTATTGCCCATCCCTAGTTGCCCTTGTTCAGAGGGCAGTTGAGAATCAATCACATTGCTGTGGCTCTAGAGTCACATGTAGACATAATCCTTTCGTCCCATAAATTGGAGGCTCCTTGCTGCTTTTCTGGGGATAATGGGTCACTTTGGTAATCCTATTATAATCTTGAAGATTTACCAGGTCTCTGGAACTTGGCCCTGTATCGCGTTGGGACATTTCACTTTGTTAGTGGTGTGATATAACCGCACTTTGTAAGAATTGTTTACTGAAAGCGGGTGGTCAAACGCGCTTTGCCATATCTGCCAAGCTGAGCTTACGAAAGGTGAAACTCTATTGTAGTTAAGATACAAGTGACATTTCATGCCGTATGATTATTCAGTGTAAAATGCAGGCTAAAATCAATGCTTATTCACCAAGGTACAATATCCTTTATTCTTTTATGGGATGTGGTTGTGGCTGGCAAGGCCAGTATTTGCTGCCAACCCTGAATTGTCCTTGAACTGAGTGACTTGCTGGGCCATTTAAGAGTCAACCACATTGCTGTGGCTCTGGAGTCACATAAAGGCCAGACCGGGTAAGGACGGCAGATTTCCTTCCCTAAAGGGCATTAGTGAACCAGCGATGCGTTTTGCAGACAATGGTTTCATGGTCATCAGTAGATTCTTAATTCTAGATATTTTTTAGTTGAATTCAAGTTCCACCATCTGCTGTGGGCGGGATTCGAACCCAGGTCCCCAGAACATTAGCTGAGTAATAGTCCAGCGATAATACCACTAGGCCAGTTTCTGCTAGGCTCAGCCCTTCCTGACTCTGAATGGTTCGGGAGTCATCTAGAAGCAACTTGCTGCCCTTTCATTAAGCTCATGCTGGTTGGAGGCAGCCACTAAGGACTACCGGGAAGAGTGACTGGTGCGAAGAGGATGGCTGTTATAAAGCAGAGGTTGAGTTGCCCTATGGGAACTAACACCGAACCACTCAAAGAGGAGACCTCACCCCATAATCTGTAAAAGTGAATGTGAAGGGGTGCAATCTGCGCTTCAGCAACTTGTAGTGGTTAAATCAAAATAACCCCGACACTCTCTCTAAACTCAACAATTAACTATTTCTTTATGTAACTAACAGTGAACAAGTTAATAAATTATTAACAAACCGAATAAAACATGATTCTAATGGAATACTGTTCAGATAAATGCAATTCCCACTTAGCAACAAAAAATAGAATATTAGTCACTCTCTAAATTACAACCAGGTTTTGTGTCTTCTGGAATATTCTGGGCCTTCTCTGTTGATTCTTCTTTCTTCTTTGGTACCTTCGGGATTGAGACAGTGCTTTCTCTTAAGACATAAATGAGGCTATGAGAGCCTGCAGTTCTCTCTCTCTCTCTAAAGCTGAGAGCTGAACTAAGAGCTGTTAGTCCGGCAGCTAGCAGTTGCTCTCTCCTTTTGTCCCACTGCCACCTTCCTTTTATACCTGTGATGACATATCAAGATCCTCCACAATAAGATTGTTCTTAGGTTGCCAAAACCATCATATTTAAATTTAA
This sequence comes from Mustelus asterias, assembly GCF_964213995.1. Lineage (NCBI taxonomy): Eukaryota > Metazoa > Chordata > Chondrichthyes > Carcharhiniformes > Triakidae > Mustelus > Mustelus asterias. The sequence continues at coordinate 4,768,835 of NC_135818.1, read as the reverse complement.
TAGGTTGCTGGTATCTAAGTGCCTGCTTCAACTTGATTGGCTGAATTCAAAAAATTCAAAAGCCTGTTGCCTTGGTAACACTGCTGCTTGGCCTTTCGATACAAATGTTTCAGTCTGGGCACTCTATAAGCACTTGCATTTTTTAAAACTCTAAGCTAAACACAGGAAAAAAACACAACCTTTTAACAGAACCATGCAATGCTTTCTCCTCTTAGCATTTTACAATTGTACAAACACTAATTTCTAACATCCTACTTTTCAGTCTACAATTACTCTACTCTACTTTGCAACATGGGACCTGACCAAAAATTATTCCTTGTGTGGCCCGAAGGATCTGGTTGGATCTGACCCGGACCCGGACCCGGCTCTCGCTCTCAGCATTTGTTGACCTGAGAGGAAAGATACCACTGGTCTGCTCAGCTTTAGATCACAGATTGACCACAAAATGGGTGGTACAGTGACACAGTAGTTAGCACTGCTGCCTCACAGTGCCAGGGAGCCAGGTTCAATTCCTGGCTTGGGTCACTGTCTGTGCAGAGTTTGCACATTCTCCCCGTGTCTGCATGGGTTTCCTCCGGGTGCTCTGGTTTCCTCCCACAGTCCAAAGATGTCTGGGTTAGGTTGATTGGCCATGCTAAATTGCCCCTTAGTATCAGGGACTTAGCAGGGTGAATACATGGGGTTACGAGTGGGATTGTTGTCGATACAGACTCAATGGGCTGAAGGTCCTCCTTCTGCAGTGTAGGGATTCTATGATTCTAGGAAAGCCCCATCATGCCATGTCCAAATAACTCTCACCATGAGAGATTGCAATTGCAATTTGGATATCTATACAGAAGTGAGGAAGCAGATTGGAGGAGGATTCCACAGCTTTAAAAATTTGGTCATCCCTCCCTTGTTACTTCCCTCAATGAAGTGACAAAGCAGCAGACAAAAGCCCCATCAGGTCAGTGAGTGCATGGGACAATGGCACCATTGATGGTGCAGACATCTATCCCAATTAGTCAATGCCTCCAGGTTTTGGGAAGGTCTCGCTCCGGGTGTGGGTAAACAGCTAGGCAGATGTCTTGACCTCTGCATTTCTGGAGCCACGGTGCCGTGGCTGCAACTTCAGAGCTTCACATCATTCCGGCTCATTACTTATATCTGAGAAGTGAGCATGAATTTAACCGTTCCCACAGCAACACGACGTGCAGCTTGTATCTTCACCAGAGAACACGCACGACTAAAAATAACTGCAAGCCAAGTCCTTTACACTAATTTAAGTCACGGTGATGTCAGTGCAGAACTACAAAACAAAGGCAGATAATAGAAAGTGTTTGCAGCGGAGACTGTCTTTGCTTCTAAACTGGGATGTGTGTTTGTACCCTTGCAAAACTCAGTCGCAATCATTAAGAGCTAACCAGAAGCAGAGATTAATAATAGCACTCCAGTTTCCTGAGTCTTGTTTATTTACGTAATTATTCACGGCTCCAAGTGCACCTTGGGCTTGAGATGAGGCGTTTGAAAGAAAACCACTTAGCTGCAATTTAAAGGGAACCAGTGCACAGAGGAGAGAAAGCTCTTCTGTATTTTTTTAGACAGGTTGAATTTGGCCTTGATGGCAATCTTTGGCATGGATGAAGAATGGGGGCGGGGGGAGCAGGTGCAGGGGGTGGGGGGGTGGGGCTGGTGGTGGAGGCTGGACTGAATCTGGCAAAAATGAAATTCAATTAGGATTAATGGGAGCCACTAGAGTTGAAAAGCCCATTAGCGCTCAGCTACACTTGACAAGTGACCATGATGTTAATTGAGTCCATTAGATACAGTAGCAGAATTAGGCCATTCAGCCCATCGAGTCTGCTCCACCATTCAATATGGCTGATATGAATCCCATCCCCATTCTCCTGCCTTCTCCCCATAACCCTTGATCCCCTATTGACACTCAATGACCTGGCCTCCCCTGTGGCAATGAGTTCCACAGATTCACCACCCTCTGGCTGAAGAAATTCCTCCTCATCTCAGTTTTAAATGAGTGTTCCTTCACTCTGACGTTGTGCCCTCGAGTTCTAGTTTCTCCCACTAGTGGAAACGTCCTCTCCACATCCACTCTATCTAGGCCTCTCAGAATTCTGAAAGTTTCAATGAGATCTCCCCTCATCTTTCCAAACTCTTATCGAGTGCAGACCCAGAGTCCTCAACCGCTCCTCATACGACAAGCTCTTCATTCCAGGGATCATTCTTGTGAACCTCCTCTGGACCCTTTCCAAGGCCAGCACATCCTTCCTTAGATATGGGGCCCAAAACTGCTCACAATACTGCAAATGGAGTCTGACCAGAGCCTTATACAGCCTTAGCAGTACATCCCTGCTCTTGTATTCTAGCCCTCTAGAAATGAATGCAACCATTGAATTTGCGTTCCTAATTGCCAACTGAACCTGCACATTAACCTTAAATGGGGGAGAGAGAACAATTTGTAGCGGAACCTCAGTTCTGCCAAGTTCTTTGTCTCCTCTGACATTGTTCACAGGGTAGCTGCTATGTTCGCCAAGCTCCCTCTGTCGCGACATCGCTTTTGGGATTGGACCCGGCAGGATAGTGGGCTTAGACTGGAACCGCACCAATACTACCCCCCTCCACCACCACCACCCCCCCCCCCCCACCCCAGTCCGCAGGAGGGCCCCATGATGCCATGTTCAAATGACACTCACTATGAGAGATTACAATTGCAGTTTGGATATCTGCACAGAAGTGAGGAAGCAGTTTTGAGGAGGATTCCACAGATTTAAAAGCTACAGCACATGCAATCAAACAGCAAGTGTTGAAATGGCCCACTATCTCTGGGGAGCAGAATGGAGCGTGTGCTGTTTGAGTGGGGATTGGGTGGGGGTTAAAGGCTTCCTGTCCTATAAGGCAGGGTTTTCAAACTTTTTTACCAGTGACCTACTTTTACCAAATGTCCTTCCCCTGCGAGCCACGCCACATTCACTGACTGCTTGTCTCTGGCCCTCTCTTTCACATAACAAAATGACCTATTGGCTTACCATAAAAAGAATTGGTGCCAAGTGCATGTATAGGGCATGCTGGCCTGTTTAATCTTGGCACAGTGATTAGCACTGCTGCCTCACAGCGCCAGGGACCCGGCTTCGATTCCCGGCTCGGGTCACTGTCTGTGTGGAGTTTGCACGTTCCCCCCGGTGTCTGCGTGGGTTTCCTCCGGGTGCTCCGGTTTCCTCCCACAGCCTGAAAGACGCGCTGGTTAGGTGCATTGGCCGTACTAAATTCTCCCTCAGTGTACCTGAACAGATGCCAGAGTGTGGCGATTTTCACAGTAACTTCATTGCAATGTTAATATAAGCCTACTTGTGACACTAATAAATAAACTTTAAACTTTAAATGTAGTCATACACTGTATTGTAGCGAGAATTTGTCAAAGCAAAGGGTCATCTGGACTTGAAACGTCAGCTCTTTTCTCTCCTTACAGATGCTGCCAGGCCTGCTGAGATTTTCCAGCATTTTCTCTTTTGGTTTCAGATTCCAGCATCCACAGTAATTTGCTTTTATTAGTACCAGAGTAAAGGCAGGAGGGCTTTGTCCACCTGAATTGCCAATTGCCTGGCATCCTTCTAATAATGATGTGGAGATGCTGGCGGTGGACTGGAGTAAACACAGTAAGAAGTCTCACAACACCAGGTTACCAAATTACCAAGGGTTATGGGGACTTTAACCTGGTGTTGTGAGACTTCTTACTATCTTCTAATACCCTTTTCCTCCTAAAAATATCATAGTTGCTGAATTCCTAGGGCAACCTGCTGTGACACGTAAAAACTTTGCATTTACACGGTGGCTTTTTAAAAAATTCATCCGTGAGACGTTGGCGTCGCTGGCTGGCCAGCATTTATTGCCCATCCCTAGTTGCCCGAGGGCAGTTGAGAGTCAACCACATTGCTGTGGCTCTGGAGTCATATGTAGGCCAAGATAGAGTGGACGTGGAGAGGATGTTTCCACTAGTGGGAGAGACTAGAACTCGAGGGCACAACCTCAGAGTGAAGGGACGCTCCTTTAAAACTGAGATGAGGAGGAATTTCTTCAGCCAGAGGGGGGTGAATCTGTGGAACTCATTGCCACAGAGGAGGCCGGGTCATTGAGTGTCTTTAAGACAGAGATAATTAGGTTCTTGATCAATAAGGAGATCAAGGATTATGGGGAAAAGGCAGGAGAATGGGGATGAGAGTCACATCAGCCATGATTGAATGGCAGAGCAGACTCGATGGGCCGAATAGCCGAATTCTGCTCCTAAATCTTATGGACCAGGTAAGGACGGCAGATTTCCTTCTCTGAACGACATTCGTGAACCAGATGGGTTTTTCCAACAATCAACAATGGTTTCATGGTCACCAGTCAATACTTAATTCCAGATATTTTTTATCTGCCTTTAAGGGGGAAAATATCAGCCCAGCTAATTTTGACCATTTCTTTGACTATCTTGCTGATAGTGGGAAATAAACAACGTGTGGAAGAGCCACTTATCACTAAATCAGAAGTGATTTCTGAAATATACCACCCAATTCCACTTGAAAATGGAACATTTCTGCATCTTTAGCATCTGTTATTCTGAACACCTTGACAAATAAACAGAGATACTCTATTTATTATTTTTTCCATCCTACTGAAAGGAGGAAGATTTATTCTAATATATGTATTAGCCTAATGTTTAGAGGAGGGATAAGAATTATACTGAATTCTATCTCAAATCAGGGAATGTTTACATTGAACCTCATGTCAAAGCTTCTCAGTGGGCTGCACCCAGCCAATTGCTTTGTGAGATCGATTAACAGAACTGTTCAAACTGGGTAGTCCACAAATCTCCAATGTTATTGGCACAGTGGTTAGCACTGCTGCCTCACAGCACCAGGGGCCCAGGTTCAATTCCCGGCTTGGGTCACTGTCTGTGCAAAGTCTGCACGTTCTCCCCGTGTCTGTGTGGGTTTCCTCTGATTTCCTCCCACAATCCGAAAGACGTGCTGGTTAGGTGCATTGGCCATGCTAAATTCTTCCTCAGTGTACCCGAACAGGCGCCGGAGTGTGGCGACTAGGGGATTTTCACAGTGACTTCATTGCAGTGTTAATGTAAGCCTACTTGTGACACTAATAAATAAACATGAATATAAAATGGGATTAGCTTGCCTTTATTGGTAGCTATTGTTGGTGTAGACTTGATGGGCTGAAGGGCCTTTTCTGCACTGTATGACTCTATATATAGTGAGAAGGTATGTGGGGCAAATGGTACTTGAAAGAGTTGGGTAGAGTGGTTGTTTGGAGGTTTGCACGTTCCCTCCAATGTCTTGACTCCAGCTCAGCAGATGCCTGGTGAAGTCTCTCAATGTGTTTGGTCACTTCCTTGATGGAGCTTTCTTCATTTTGGTCAGGACCATCCATGGATTGGGGGGGATGTTTGACCTTATCTTCAGCAGCATCTTGTAAACCTACAACCTCTACCGCCTAGAGCTGTCGATGCTTGGGACACCGATCCCCAGCAAGTCACATAACCACCCTGGTTTGGAAACACATTGCTCTGCCTTCTTTGTCACTGTGTGAAAAATCCTGGAATTCTCTTCCTAACAGCACTTTGGGAGCACTCCAGCCAGCCAGATTACACTGGCTCGATGCCATAAAACCATAAGATATAGGAGCAGAATTAGACCATTCGGCCCATCGAGTCTGCTCAGCCATTCAATCATGGCTGATAAGTCAAAAGCAAATTACTGCGGATGCTGGAATCTGAAACCAAAAGAGAAAATGCTGGAAAATCTCAGCAGGTCAGGCAGCATCTGTAAGGAGAGAAATGAGCTGACGTTTCGAGTCCAGATGACCAGAGTCCAGCTTTGACAAAGGGTCATCTGGACTCGAAACATCAGCTCATTTCTCTCCTTACAGATGCTGCCAGACCTGCTGAGATTTTCCAGCATTCTCTCTTTTGGCTGATCAGTTTCAGGCCCAGCTAGCAACACCCACATCCCAAGAATGGTTAAAAGAAAGAGCTTCTAAAATGTTGACAGCAAGCTGAAATCCCACACAACTAAGAAACACTGAGTTCAAAAAAATCAAATCTCTTCCTGTACAAATAAAATGTGCAGCAATTATTAAAATTATTTTTGGCTACAGTTTGAACTTTTATCCCAGAAATCAGTAGCTGGAGCTCCCTCTGCTGGCTCGATGGATAACATGAAACAACCTCAACAGCACCTTCAACATAATGAGGTCAGGTCATTGAGTGTATTTAAGACAGAGGTGGATAGTTTCTTGATTGGTAAGGGGATCAAAGATTGTGAGGAAAAGGTAGGAGAATGGGGTGAGAAACTTATCAGCCATGATTGAATGGCGGAGCAGGCTCGATGGGCCGAATGGCCTAATTCTGCTTCTATGTCATGTGGTCTTATGGAAGTCATGGAAGGCAAGTTCTTCCTGATAAGGATGTATCCATAAGCTGTTTTAGTGTTGCAATGAAGAAGAACATTAAAGGTGGGGTGTAGCCAGAGTCAATGGCAGAGAGACTCAGATTCAACTGTGGAGCGCCCGGTACATTGATGATTTCAGATCTGAGCCACAAATCTCAGATCTCAACACAAACAGGTTCAGGAAGTATGATGGAGGCAGATTCAATAATGGTGGCTTTCCAAAGAGAACTAGATAATTAGGTGAATAGAAAACAAGTTTGGTATATAAGGAAAAGGCAGAAGATTGCCAGGCAGTTACAAGGCAGAGAAAAGCCGGACAGGTGGTTGATGTGTTGGTGGGGGAGCATTTTGGTGATAGTGATCACAACATGGTTCAATTCAAATTTGTTCTGGACAAAGAAATTGACAAGTTGCAGAAAAAAGGTTTTGGATTGGGGAAGAGTAGGTTTTAACAAAATTAGGCAGGATCTGGCCAAGGTAGACTGGAACGAGTTACTTATGGGGAAATCTACAGAAGAGCAGTGGGGGGTGGGGGTGGGGGGGGGGGGGGGGGTTGCATTCAAAGATGAAATGGGGAGGGTACAGGTCGAACATGTTCCCTCTTGGGTAATAGGAAGGTGTAACAAACTCAGAGAACCATGGATGACCAGAGACATTCAGGATACAATGAGAAGGAAAAGAGGCTTTTAACAAGGATAAGGTGAGTAAGTCTGCGGAGGCATTAGTGGAGTACAGAAAGTGCAGGATGGAGCTTAAGAAATCAATGAGGAGAGCAAAGTGGGAGTATGAGAAAGCTCTGGTTGGTAAAAATAGGGACAATCCTAACATATTCTATAAGCATGTCAATGGGAAGAGGATAACCAGGGAAAGAGTAGGGCCCATTAGGGACTAAGGGGGAAATCTGTGGGTGGAGGCAGAGGACATTGGTCGGATGTTAAACGAATATTTCACATCTGTCTTCACCCATGAGAATGAGGAGGTAGTTGTGGAACTCGGGGGAAAGGCTGTGAGGCTCTAGAGAAAATTATCATTGGGTGTGACAAGATATTGGCAGGCTTAAAAGTGGACAAATATCCAGGTCCGGATGAATTGTGTCCCAGGCTGTTGTGGGAGGCAAGGGAGGAAATGTGAGGGGCTCTAACCCAAATTTTTTAATTCCTCCCTGGCCACTGGGGAGGTGCCAGAGACCTGGAGAACAGCTAATGTGGTCGCACTATTTAAGAAAGATTGTAGAGACAATCCAGGAAACTACAGACCAGTGAGTCTCACATCTGTGGTTGGGAAACAACTGGAGAAGATTCTGAAGGAGAGAATCTATCTCCATTTGGAGAGGCAAGGTTTGATCAGGGATAGTCAGCATGGTTTTGTCAGAGGGAGGTCATGTCTGACAAATTTGATTGAACTTTTTGAGCATGTAATGAAGGGCCTGATTTTACCATTTTGATTCTAAGTGCCGAATCTGGGTCTAGTACAGATCCGACCTTGAAATCCGCTTTCAGACGCGCCCATACACTTTCAGCCGGCTCCAGTCCGATCCCCGCTGGGGGCGGGGCTTAGCACTGCTGGAACGATCGGAGCTCTGAACTGCGCATGTGCAGTTCGAAAAAAAAGCAGAAAGCGGAAAGAGCGGCTCTCTGACACAGATCACCCTCTGGGGGGAGGGGGGAGGCAGGTCAGATGTATCTCTGGGGGTGGGGGGGGGAAGGAGGAGGAGGCGGGTCAGTGATGCGGATCATTGATGTGTCTTGCACTGCAAGTCGCTCCTGTGCTAATTTTATTCTGGTAGTCACAGGAAGATGGAATCTTGTAACCCTGTGATGACTTCCACGATTAGGTGAAAGAGAGCCTGGGAGTTTCAGAGAGGTTCTGCTGTAAACATAGAACATAGAACATAGAAAGCCACAGCACAAACAGGCCCTTCGGCCCACAAGTTGCGCCGATCACATCCCCACCTCTAGGCCTATCTATAGCCCTCAATCCCATTAAATCCCATGTACTCATCCAGAAGTCTCTTAAAAGACCCCAACGAGTTTGCCTCCACCACCACCGGCGTCAGCCGATTCTACTCACCCACCACCCTCTGAGTGAAAAACTTACCCCTGACATCTCCTCTGTACCTACCCCCCAGCACCTTAAACCTGTGTCCTCTCGTAGCAACCATTTCAGCCCTTGGAAATAGCCTCTGAGAGTCTACCCTATCCAGACCTCTCAACATCTTGTAAACCTCTATCAGGTCACCTCTCATCCTTCGTCTCTCCAGGGAGAAGAGACCAAGCTCCCTCAACCTATCCTCATAAGGCATGCCCCCCAATCCAGGCAACATCCTTGTAAATCTCCTCTGCACCCTTTCAATGGCTTCAACATCTTTCCTGTAATGAGGTGACCAGAACTGCGTGCAGTACTCCAAGTGGGGTCTAACCAGGGTCCTATAAAGCTGCAGCATTATCTCCCGACTCCTAAACTCAATCCCTCGATTAATGAAGGCCAGTACGCCGTACGCCTTCTTGACCGCATCCTCCACCTGCGAGGCCGATTTAAGAGTCCTATGGACCCGGACCCCAAGGTCCTTCTGATCCTCTACACTGCTAAGAATGGTACCCTTCATATTATACTGCTGCTTCATCCCATTGGATCTGCCAAAATGGATCACCACACACTTATCCGGGTTGAAGTCCATCTGCCACTTCTCCGCCCAGTCTTGCATTCTATCTATGTCTCGCTGCAACTTCTGACATCCCTCCAAACTATCCACAACACCACCTACCTTGGTGTCGTCAGCAAACTTACCAACCCATCCCTCCACTTCCTCATCCAGGTCATTTATGAAAATGACAAACAGCAAGGGTCCCAGAACAGATCCCTGGGGCACTCCACTGGTCACTGACCTCCATGTAACTATTAGCACACACAAGATTGTTCAGCAAGTCTGCCGAATTGCGAAATCACATCTAACAGTAGACATTTTGTTTTGGGTCTCTGATTTGCCACACTACATGTCCAGCACCAATGATTAGATGAGCAGAAATTTCCTCCTAATTAATATTGGGAAGTCTGAAGCTATCATCTTTGTTCTGTGGCCATCATTTCGAGCCCTGAATATCTAAAGTTGAGCCAGACCTTTTGCAATCTTGGACTGTAGTGATCCTGAGATGGACTTCCAATTGTATATGCACTCCGTCATCAAGATTCCTACTTGCACCTCCATCATAACATTTGGCTCTTAATTTTTTCACCTCATTTCCTTCCTAAAGAAGGCAGAAAACAATAGCTAGCTGTCTCAGGTCACTGATATAAACCTTTGATCAGACAAATGGATCTTGCAGGCATTTCTCATTGAGAGGAGATTGCTTATCGACCTATATCAAAAAATTCATGCTAATCCTGGGCAGTGGAGAGTATTTTCAAGCAGAGCTAATAATCTGATTGCTGTCCTGTCTAGTGCAATTCACTGAACCCGGAGCTCTAATCAGTCTGGGGTCTTGCAGTCAAATGTATCTCTGGGGGGAGCGAGGAGGAGGGAGGCGGGTCAGAGCATCCTCTGGGGGGGGGAGGAGGAGGAGGAGGTGGGTCAGATGTATCTCAGCCGGGATGGGGGGGCGAGTGGGCTGTTTGTTGTCTGGTGGTGGGGGGGAAGCCCGATCGCTCACTGGTGGGGGGGTGGATGGATCTCTGGTGGGGGGGGCAGGGGCTCCGCTGCCACTCTGCGGGCGATCGGTGGGGAGGGAGGGGGGCAGGGGTGTCCGCTGCCACTCTGCGGGTGATCCCTCCTCCCCACCGGAGGAACGAATCCCTCCCCCCGGAGTGGACGTGCCTCCCCCCCACCACCAGACACCGATCAGCCCCCTCGCCCCCCTCCCCCCAGAGATACATCCCCCCCAGAGGATGCTCTGACCCGCCTCCCTCCCCTCCCAGAGGATGCTCTGACCCGCCTCCCTCCCCTCCCAGAGGATGCTCTGACCCGTCTCCCTCCTCCCCCCCCGCTCCCAGAGGATGCTCTGACCTGTCTCCCTCCTCCCCCCCCCCCGCTCCCAGAGGATGCTCTGACCCGTCTCCCTCCTCCCCCCCCCCGCTCCCAGAGGATGCTCTGACCCGCCTCCCTCCTCCCCCCACCCCCCCGCCCAGAGGATGATCTGGGTCAGAGAGCCGTTGCAGGCTATGAAGCCGCTTCGGAGGTTCCCCTGCAAAATAAAAATCGGCTTCGGATTTTTATTTTGCAGGTCGCTAAAAGCGCGGATCCGGAACGGAACAGAAGAAGGTAAAATGGGAATTGATGATAGAGTTGGGCAGGCGGTTCATTAAATCGATTTAAATACATGCTAATGCATTTAAATCGTCGGGCCGCCCGATTCGGGCACGGAGCAGATCCGCACCCGAATCGGGTGTCGGTAAAGTCGTCATTTGCTCGGGCGCAGGTGCAGATCGCGATAAAGTCCTCACACCTGATTGTTGGTAAAATCGGGCCCGAAGTGTGTGGATGAGGGTGGTGTGTTTGATGTAGTTTACATGGATTTCAGCAAAGCCATTGACAAAGACCCGCATGGGAGATTTATTAAAAGGCAAATGCACATGGGATATAGGGTGATCTGACAAGGTGGATTCATAATTGGCTTAGCAGTAGGAGACGGAGGGTGGAGACAGATGTCTGTTTTAATGAGTAGAGGACAGCGACTAGTGGCGTACCACAGGGATCCGTGCTGGGCCCCCTATTGTTCGTCATTTATATAAATGACATAGATGACTATGTGGGGAGTAGGATCAGTAAGTTTGCCGATGACACAAAGTTTGGCCGGGTGGTTAACAGTGTGGTTGAGTGTCATGGGTTACAGGAAGATATAGACGAGATGGTCAAATGGGCGGATAAGTGGCAGATGGAATTTAACCCTGAAAAGTGAGAGGTGATACACTTTGGAAGGAGTAATTTGACAAGGAAGTATACTATGAAAGATCTGACACTGAGAAGTTCCAAAGAACAAAGGGACCTTGGCGTGTTTGTCCATGAATCTCTGAAGGTGGAAAGGCAGGTTAATAGGGTGATGAAAAAGGCATATGGGACACTCGCCTTTATCAATCGGGGTATAGATTACAAAAGCAGAGAGGTAATGGTGGAGCTGTATAGAACTTTGGTGAGGCGACTGCTGGAGAAGTGTGTGCAGGTTTAGTCACCACATTATAGGAAGGACGTGAACGCACTGGAGGGGGTGCTGCGGAGATTCACCAGGATGCTGCCTGGGATGGAATATTTAAGTTATGAAGAGAGGTTGGATAGGCTTGGGTTGTTTCGTTGGAGCAGAGAAGACTGAGGGGTGACCTGATTGAGGTGTTCAAGATTATGAGGGGCGTGGACAAGGTGGATAGGGAGCAGCTGTTCCCCTTAGTTGAAGGGTCAGTTACGAGGTGACACAAGTTAAAGTGAGGAGTGGGAGGTTTAGGGGGGATTTGAGGAAAAACGTTTTTACTCAGAGGGTGGTGACAGTCTGGAATGCGCTGCCTGGGAGGGTGGTGGAGGCGGGTTGCCTCACATCCTTTAAAAAGTACCTGGATGAGTACTTGGCACGTCATAACATTCAAAGGTTATGGGCCAAGTGGGATTAGATGGGCAGGTCAGGGCCTTCCATGTGGCAGTGCAAACTCGATGGGCCGAAAGGCCTCTTCTGCACTGTAGTATTCTGTGATTCTGAGAGTGGGACTAGGTGAGTTACTCTGACAGAGAGCTGACAGGAACAAACCCTCTTCCTGTGCTGCAACTATTCTTCTTTATTCCATAAACCTTCAGCAAAAATATAATACTTCAAATTGTATTTTCCAGAGATAATATTTTTAATTGCTGTAAAATTATCCAGAATATTTTGGGCAGATATGCTGTTCCCATGGAAGGATAAAGTTGTCAGCTGGCTAATAAATTACCAGACATTATGATGGGATTTTGGGGATGCCAAAACGAATCAATCCTTGAAATTCCAAGTGAAACTGAGATTCACTCCAGGTTTGATTGATGGAGAATGAATGCTCTGTAAATGGAGTGCGTGGATCATTGTCTGCACTGCTGCACTGGTGTTCTCAGCCCAGTCAGAAATGAATGATTTCCCACACACCATCAATCATTGCAGTATCTATCACAATTTCCTACTTGTAATTTATCTGTAAGTGTGTGAGGCTTAAATGAGTAACTTGATGAAGTGTCTCTCTCTTTCGGTGTAGTAAAAGGGAACATCATTTTAAAACAGACAACTCTTCGTACTGTCCCTCCCAAGACCTCCATATCATTGGTGGCACACTTACTGAGATCCTGCGGAAGGATTTGAACTCGAGGTAGGTTAGGTGATCGGCCAACTCTCCTGGCTCCAAGTGGTCAAATAGGAGGGAAACTTTCCGCTTTTTGCTACAGTTTGGTTTTATCCGTTGAGTGATTTTCCGTGACCAGTCCCGTGTATTGCTGTCAGGTAAGCAGAGAGAGGGCTAAATACTGCCTCTAAAAGTGTTCATCACACTAGGCAAGATGAGACATGTGTTGGAATGTCCCAACACCTGTTCTGTTGTTCTGAGAATCTGTTGTCATGAGAATGAAATACTCCCTCCATCTCTCTGCACATCTTAGATCAATCTCTCATTCTGTTCCATTGAAAAATCAGCATCTTTATCTGTATATCTCTAACCGCATTCCCATGTTATAAATTCCATCTCCAAGTTTACTGTTGCCAGCCTGTGGACCTGATGCCAGCTTTGAACCAGCAGTTATTCTCAGAATTGAGTCACTCCTCTCTATTCAGTTCCAATGCAAGGCAAGTCTTTCCCTGTGTTTCTGGTTGTTGCCTTACCTGCAATGATGCCAAATGATCCAGTGACTCCCATTCCTTCAGTAAAGCACTCTACTGAGTGCTGTAATTTTACAATCTTACCCATCATAAATGTTTTACAGGACTAGAATCCTGCAGGGGCGCCACGATGGCACAGTGGTTAGCACTGCTACCTCACAACGCCAGGGTCCCAGGTTCAATTCCTGGCTTGGGTCACTGGCTGTGTGGAGTTTGCACATTCTCCCCATGTCTGCTTGGGTTTCCTCCGGGTGCTCCGGTTTCCTCCCACAGTCCAAAGATGTGCTGGTTAGTTGCACTGCCTATGCTAAATTGTCCCTTAGTGGCAGGGGGACTAGCTAGGGTAAATGCAAGGGGTTATGGTGATAGGGCCAGGGTGGGAGATTTACTCCAAAGATGTGTGGGTTTGGTGGATTGGCCATGCTAAATTGCCCCGCTGTCAGCTAATTAGTGGGGTAAATGCTTGGGGTTGTAGGCTTGATGAGCCAAATGACCTCCTCCTACTCTGCAGGGATTCCATGAAATGTACAAAACACCTGTTCAGCCATAGATGGAGGAAGTCTCACAACACCAGGTTAAAGTCCAACAGATTTATTTGGTAGCATGAGCTTTTGGAGCACTGTCCTGCGCTCTGAAAGCTCGGGCTACCAAATAAACCTGTTGGACTTTAACCTGGTGAGTGAGACTTCTTACGCCAGCATCTCCACATCATAGATGGAGGAGTGTGTGCAGTTCTGGTTACTGCTTGTAGAAAAGATGCAACTGAACTAGAAAGGGTACAGAGGAGATTTACAAGGATGTTGCCTGGATTGAACAACTTTAGGTGTGAGGAAAGATTAGATTGGCTAGGCTTTTTCCTTTGGAATTGAGGTGGCTGAGGGGTGACCAGTGAGGGCCCATGGTGGGCAATAAGGCCCTATTACCGTTTGGATGAGGGGTCTATAACTAGAAGGCATAGAATGAGGGTAAGATATAGGTAAGACGGGAGATCTTTATATCCAGAGGGTGATTGGGATCTCAAACTAACTATTGCAAAGGATGGTAGAGGCATACAGACCAAGAACTGGAAAATGGGATTAAACGAGATGACCGTCAGTCGCTATGAATGAGATGGGCTGAATATGTTGTATATTTCTCATTTGTGATGTTACGGAGATAGAGCAAGGGGTTCGCTTGATAGACCCAGATGACAAAGACGCAACTGGCTTCCTGTGTTGTATAATTTTACAGTGGGGCAATGGATGGTAAAATGTGATTTAAATTTTGCATCACAATAGATATTTTTCTTTTGTTTATAAACTGTTGAATACTATTTTTGAAGTGGAAACATGCACTCACTCCCAAGTTGGTGACTCCCAATTTTTCTCAGAGAAAATCAACCTCCTTTTTCAAATACATGAAATTGACGATATTCCAGAGCTGGGCCAAGGTCTCTTTTTCGGAGATTACAATATGCAGTCATACCCACTTTGACAAGAGAAATATATTATTTCTGTTCGAGGGCACAGTCAGGGCAGAATTGAAGTAACTCATCAAGTGAACAAACATGAATTGCAAATTCCTCAGGAATCAAAAACACTTGACCCGCACAACACAAGGCAAGCATTTAAACTGAGACGCGACCGAAACGCTGAGTTGAACAGATTCATTAGGACGGTTAACCCTCGAAACTAAAACCATACAGAATCCAAGTAATATTTTATTTCATTTTTATTCACTACATGTTCAAAGTCTTTCTATTAAAAAAAATTCTCAACTGCTCACAGCTCATCATAACCTTCGAACATTTGCACAGTAAAACAATTTTAATTACATTCTCATAAAAAAGTTGCAATGAACATGTAAAAAAATGATTTTCGTCTCCAGTAGTAAACAATATCTATCATCTGAGCTCTTGTATGCATAAAAAAATCTTCAACATTTATCTATCCTGAAGGACAACAACATGTTTCATTTCCTTCACTCAATTTAGTAGGTAAATTCATCATTTACAGTTGCAGGTTCAGCCATCACACACTGCTGCATTGACTAATGAGTGTAACTAGTCCATTCTCCTTACGGGCCTGACTAATAGATTGTAATATCTAATATAGATTCAGTACCGCCTATAACCTCTTCCACCCATATCTCCATAGCCACCTCTGCCCCCATAGCCACCTCTTCCTCCATAACCACCTCCTCCTCCATAACCACCTCCACTTCCGTGTCCCCCTCCGCCCCAACCACCCCCACTTCCCTGGCCTCCCCCTCCCCCCCAGCCACCACCTCCTCCTGCCCCCCAGCCACCCCCTCCCTGGCCACCTCTCCCTCCACCACCCCTGCCTCCCTGGCCGCCACCCCAGCCACCTCCACCGCGACCGCCTCTTCCTCCATCTTGTCTCTTCTGCCACGGCGGCATTTCGGGTGGTGGTGCTTCTATCTCGGATGGTCTACCTCCTCGATCAGGCACTCTCCCCATCATCACCTGTCAAAGTAAATCACAATGTGGGGTGAATCCAAAGCAAGACGCATCAATTCTGCTCCGATATAGGGCGGGATTTTACAGCCTTGCTCGTCCCGAAACCGTAAAATTCTGCCCGGGGTCAATGGACATTTCCATTGTCCGCCCCTCGCCCGCTCCGATTCCCGTGGCAGGCGGGGCGGTAGAATTCCGGTCATAGCTTCACTGATACACAGGGATAATACCTTCTCATGGGATTTCTGAATTTGGAGCAAGGAGATATAAACTGGAGATAAAAAGTTGCCACAAGCTGGAATGTAGCCTTTCATTGAGAAGAAGGAAAGTCAAAGAATGAGACAAATGGGAATTGGCACAGAACCTAAGGCAGGGACTGCTTTAATTCTTACAGGACAGTTGCATGTTTTAGCACTCATAGACTCCCTACAGTACAGGAGGAGACCATTTGGCCCATTGAGCCTGCACCAACCACAATTCCCACAATCCCACCCAGGCCCTATCCCCTTTTATCCCTGCTCGTCCCCCTGACACTAAGGAACAATTTAGCATGGCCAATCAACCTTACCCACACGCCTTTGGAACGTGGGAGGAAACCAGAGCAACCAAAGGAAACCCACGCAGACACAGGGAGAACGTGCAAACTCTACACGGACAGTGACCTGAAGCCGGAATTGAACCCGGGTCTCTGGCTCTGTGAGGCAGCAGTGATAACCACTGTGCTGCCATGACGCAGAGGTTTGAAGAACTAATCATCAACAAACTGCACAATTATCAAGCCAAATGCACAAGGCAGAAGATGAAGTAGAGTTTTACTGGAATTTATTCCCTCCCAGACAAGCAGCTTCACCGCTATTATTGTCTCATGTGCTTTTGAAGGATTCGAATGCCAAAAGAAAGACATTATGTAGTTGTGATTCCAGAGAGAAACCAATTAAGTGTAAAGAATGCACACGGTGGGTGGGTGCCGAGAAGGTAGTTCACCAATTTGAAAAGTCCATACCTCTTTAGGACACGTCGCCAGGACATCAATCACACTCATAACCTGGATACCTTAACATATCAAAGACCATACTGATCATCTCCCCAGTGTCAAACACTTGGCACATACATATACAAAGCTTCATCAAGTGGCAGTGTTTCAGAGTGCTGGGAATTTACTTCAAAGTTCACTGATCTAATTATGGTAGCTATTCTACTCCAAACAACAATGAGATGAATTACCAGTTAATATTATTAGTGATATTATCATAGAAACCCTACAGTGCAGAAGAGGACATTTGACCCATTGAGTCCGCATCAACTCTCTGACAGAGTATCTCACCCAGGCCCTCTTCCCACCCTATCCCTTCAACCCACCTATTTCCCATGGTTAATCCTCCTAACCTAGACATCTTTAACGTTTATTTCTTAGTGTCACAAGTAGGCTTACATCAACACTGCAATGAAGTTACTGTGAAAATTCCCAAATCGCCACACTCCAGTCCTGTTCGGGCACACTGAGGGAGAATTTAGCACAGCCAATGCACCTAACCAGCAAGTCTTTCAGACTATGGGAGGAAACCGGGGCACCTGGAGGAAACCCACGCAGACATGGGGAGAATGTGTAAACTCCACACAGACAGTGACCCAAGCTGGGAATTGAACCCGGGTCCCTGGTGCTGTGAGGCAGCAGTGCTAACCACTGTGCTGCCCACTTACTAGCTTGAATAGCACAAGTGTTGCCTACCTGTCCCCAGTGACACAAACGCACATATGAAGGGTCGACTTATGCTGAGCTTCTGCTTCCAGTTTGCTCCCGAAAACAATTCCATTATTTCACACAGAATTAAAGATAGTCTTCTAGGTCTACAGCTGTATCTACTTTGAATCCCCACTTTGGAAGTGGAAATCTTATGACCTTGCTTGCAAACTACCAATGTCTGCGGTTTCCCTCAATGATTGACATCACTGCATCAATCTTCTCACCAGCCTGGGAAACACTGGGAAATTTATTATGCAACTCTGATTTATGTCAGCTTGCTCTGGACATCAAAATCAAAGTGTTGCAAGTTCCACTACCGCTGCCAGCGAGAACAGGTCATTTGGCGAACAGCCAAATCTCCATTCACAGCAGTGGGACTGGAGAATCCCACCCAGGCCCTATTCCCGTAACCCCACATATTTACCTTAGCTAATCCTCCTGACACTAAGATCAATTTAGCATGGCCAATTAACCCTAACCCGCACACCTTCGGAATGTGGGATGAAACCGGAGTTCTTGGAGGAGACACGAGGAGAAAGTTCAAACTCCACACAGTTACCCGAGGCCGGAATCGAACCCAGCTCCCTGGCGCTGAGAGGCAGCAGTGCTAACCACCGTGCCACCCTATCTTTCTCCAATTAGCATTTCTAACTTCTCCCAGTTCTGATGAATGGTCAGAGCCCTGGAACATTAAATCCCTCACCACAACGCTGCCCACAGATGCTGCCAGACCTGTTGAGTATCTTCAGCTTTTTCTGTCCCCGTTTCAGATTTTTGCCGTAGATTAATTTTTCCTTAACTTTTTCTCCTAGTGCTTACCTGGGTATGCAAATTTAACAGATATATCTTTCCAGAGTTGATCACCTGTCACACTCAATCGATACTGGTGCCATACAGATTCTTTTCACATTCACGTGTTCAATAAACTTGTTAGTTGCTATGTCGGCTTTGAAAACTTGGCGTGATACAAAGAGGTAATCATGCCCGTTCACTTCATTATCTCATGGATTGTGTACCATCTACAAATGCATCTTGGGATAGTAAGGGGAAATTTAGCATGGCCAATCCACTTAACCTACACATCTTTTGGACTGTGGGAGGAAACCGGAGCACCCGGAGGAAACCCACGCAGATATGGGGAGAATGTGCTAACTCCACACAGACAGTGATCCAAGCCGGGAATCGAACCTGGATCCCTAGCGCTGTGAGGCAGCAGTGCTAACCACTGTGCCACCGTGCCGACCAGCACACATTCTGAACCTCACATGAATGGGACCATCCACCTCAACTTGTCAAACTGAAAACGTCCCACCCTCACAGCAATGTTTATTGCTGGTAACAGCACCAGTCACAAATTGAATACCATTTAAATCGTTTGAGTTTGTTAAGCGTTCCGAGGAGGAGAGAAAATGCTGACCTAGTTTCCTGGAATAGATCTTTTCTGCTGGTAAAATTCTCCAATCATTTGTGCCAAATAGTCAGAGCACACAGGTGGGGAAAAGAAGCAAGGGGAGGACAACTTGTCCAACAAGATACTGTTGCAGAGTAGGAAGCTGAGCTGTAAAACCATCCAAACGGTTATAGGTCTGTTATGGAAGTTTAGCTGTACGATGAGCGCCAATGCATTCTTCATCTTTGATGATTAAAGTGGAAACATTCTTTAGCAAGTGTCATGTTGGCTCAGCGCACTGTAATGTCTGCTCACAGACTTTGATGTTCAACATACTTTTCCAATATTCTGCTCATAACTTATGCCAAAATGCATTGCAGTTCTAGCAGTTATAAATTATATTCTCCCTCTGAACGAGAACTTGTTCACAAAATGCTAACAAAAGGCTCACCTGAAACACTTATCTTTTCATATGCCGATAGAGTGCAGCACAGTCCCCAATACTTTTTTATTGTCTGCCTGAAATTATTGATGCCTGAAATTTGATTTGTAAAATTATATCCCCCAAATGTCTCCCAAGATGATCTGTTATCTTGTAAGTTTGTGCCATTACACCACTGCAGAAAATTGTGTTAGACTGTTCTCCCTCCAACTCTCCGCAAAACGTAAAGGCCAGTCCAAGTTGCTCAATCATCCAGCTGTAAGCTTTTTCTCAAGTGTTCGGAGAAGCAAGCTTTGTCCAAAACTCAGAAGATTACAATGCAGGGAAAGTAACTGGAAGTTACTTTGTTTAAGCCAATTGTGACCCAGAGGTTGGAAAGCATAGCATGAGCATAAACAAGTTAGATGAATCAATCACTACACTTGCTTTGTACATGCACTTGTGGGCACTTTAGGGCTCGGCAGTTTACAGCCTTCCGGTCTCAACATCGAATTCAACAACTTCAGATGATTTGCTCTACCCCACCTCGGCCCCCTTTGTTTTCATTCTATTTTATTTAATTTTTTACTTCTTTTATTTCTTTATGGTCTTTCTTCATTTTTCTTCCCCCCCCCCCTCACTCTTTCCTTACCCCTACTTCATCCCCCTTTCCCTACCTTCCCCCCCCTTCCCCTTTTCTACATTCTACCTCTGTCCCATTACCTACCCCCCCCCCCCCCCCACCACACACACATCCCCCACAGGCAACTGGGATTAGCTTAGAGGTTTCAACAAAAAAGGGCGGCATGGACCAGTTGGGCCGAAGGGCCTGTTTCCATGCTGTAAACCTCTATGACGCTGTCATAGCTTACAGCTTCTCTAATGTTTGGCCATTCAGACCCTTTATTCTCTCTATGGGCTGCCATTAGCAGCCTTTCCCCTGGTTTCTGTGGCTATGACTCATCTTTCATTCCCTTCCCCTGCAGCATAAATATCTCCCACTTTCTCTGCCTTTTAGCTTTGACAAAGGGTCATCTGGACTCAAAACGTCACCCCTTTTCTCTCCTTATGGATGCTGCCAGACCCGCTGAGATTTTCCAGCGTTTTCTCTTTTGGTTGTACGTGCACTTGCTGTCCAAGTGTGACAATAAGTAGCAACTTTAAGACCATAAAATACAATCCAAGGGGTGACTGAAGGGTGTCTAATATATACCCATCATAATTTAATGACTTTCAGATTCCGTAACCACAGTTCAGTGCATACAAATGCTAACACATGGGCGAATTTTAACTGCCAACGTGGCTGGTTGGGAACAGGGAGTGTTTCCCGCTGCGACGGCCGGTAGGACATCACGGCAAATCTTATGGCTCCGACCTTGGGAATTATGCACCCAGGAGTTTTATGCCGTATTCAGTGGCGGGGTAGGCCCGGATGGTGTGTAGTCCGCTGTCGTTTTCAGTTGCCACATTGAAAGGGTGCCCAACATCACTGACCCACCACTGAAGAAAGACCAATCTCCTGAGAAGATGGTTCTCCAGGAACATTCTGAAGTGACCTCAGGACACCCAAGTTACACCTGCAGATGCTGCAAGGGGGAGGTCCAGCAGTCACTGTCCTTCGATTGGGGGGGGGGGGGGGGGGGGGCTTCTGACCAACGCCACCTCACTTCACTCCCGTCGCAAGATCCAGACCTGTTCTTTTACGGACACCCCCATGCCGGATAAATCCTTTTAAAAGCTGGGTAAGAAACTGCCCTTAAGTGGCCAATGGGGCAAAGATAGGCTTCCCATTGGAGGCCTTGCCTGACCCAGTGTAAAACTGCTGCATGATCAGGGGCTGCGGCAATCCAGAGGGAATCCTGTTCCTTCAGTTTCACGCCCCCCACCACCCCTCCCACCCCACCTCCCCCTGCACCCCCCACCCAGTAAAAATGCACCAGGAGGGGCAGTGTGAAATTCTGGTCTGAAGCAGTTCAAGGCAGCAGCTCATCACCACCTTCACAAGGGCAATAAACATGGTCGTGCCAGCAATACCCACATGATGAATAATGAGTAATATGTGGAATTATACCTGCGGCGTGAGTAATCTACCATTTAGAATAATACATCACTTTAAGCCAAGTCAAGTTCCAGAGTAGAGGTATGTTTAAATCAACAGCCGTACCTTATTAATGGCACAGGATGTCCGCTCTCTTATGGATCCACTGCTAGTCTTTAAGATCCTGGATAAGTCCTCACGGGCAGCCAGAAGGTGTGCCAGAGTTACTGTGGATGCCAGGGACAAAGTGTGCCTTTTTGGTTGATATGCCTTTGCCATATTGTCGGTATTTGCCTAAAGAAAAAAAATAAAAGTGTTATTATTGTTTCATTATTAGTTTTTTCCACGACTGCAAATGTCATCCTTGAAAAGTAAGAGTCCTTCTTGGTTAGAATGGTTTCTTGAAATTTTGTTTCTCGTATATCAAAAGTAATTGTTCTATTCAGTTGAAAGACTGGTCAGTTAAACTGTCTGGTTACAATGTCTACAGGGCCTAAACACACTATTGACCAGAGTGCGGTTGGAATTCTCTGGAGTTGTGGACGCTTAGTCATTGGATACAAATGGAATTAAGGCTGGGGTACTGTGCGGGAAGATGTGATGTTAAACATACTCCGACGCTACGGAGAAAGTTGCCAGTTCGCGTTGTGTGAAAAATTCCAGTCCAAATCAGCTTAAAATACACAATAAAACTGCATCCTGTGGAGCATAGAATCATAGAACCTACAGTGTAGGAGGCAATTGGCCCATTGAGCCTGCACCAACAACAATCCCACCTAGGTCCCTGTAACCCCGCATATAATCCCCCTGACACTAAGGGTCAATTTAGCATGGCCAATCAACCTAATCCGCACATCTTTGAAGTGTGGGAGGAAACCAGAGCACCCGGAGGAAACCCACGCAGACACGGGGATAATGTGGAAACTCCACAGTCACCCGAGGCTGGAATTGAACCTGGGTCCCTGGGACCGTGAGGCAGCAGTGCTAACCATTGTGTCGCCCCACATTAAGTAGCAGCACAAATGTCTAAATCTTAAGGAACGTGCTGCAAACAATATTAGCAGCCCTTTAATTAGCACTGGTAATCATCATGGGCAGAATGATTCACCAGTATCTGGATTCCAGATGTATGGTCAGTGTGCAACGTAAGAGGTGCCTTTTAGCCAACGTGCGAAATGCCTTGCAGGGCGAAGGCTACAATAGTAGAAACAGCTGAAGAAAACAGCACCCGAATCAGTGAGAGGAATGCATTAATCTACTGTCTAGGGAAGCACGGGATCTTGATCAATTGGGCCAGTGGGCTGACGATTGGCAGATGGAGTTTAATTTAGATAAATGTGAGGTGATGCATTTTGGTAGATTGAACCAGGGCAGGACTTACTCAGTTAATGGTAGGGCGTTGGGGATAGTTACAGAACAAAGAGATCTAGGGGTACGGGTTCATAGCTCCTTGAAAGTGGAGTCACAGGTGGACAGAGTGGTGAAGAAGGCATTCAGCATGTTTGGTTTCATTGGTCAGAACACTGAATACAGGAGTTGGGACGTCTTGTTGAAGTTGTACAAGACATTGGTAAGGCCACACTTGGAATACTGTGTACAGTTCTGGTCACCCTATTATACAAAAGGATATTATTAAACTAGAAAGAGTGCAGAAAAGATTTACTAGGATGCTACTGGGACTTGATAGATTGAGTAAGGAGAAGCTGGATAGACTGGGACTTTTTCCTCTGGAGCATCGGAGGCTGAGGGGCGATCTTATAGAGGTCTATAAAATAATGAGGAGCATAGGTCAGCTAGATAGCCAATATCTTTTCCCAAAGGTAGGGGAGTCCAAAACTAGAGGGCATAGGTTTAAGGTGCGAGGGGAGAGATACAAAAGGGTCCAGAGGGGCAATGTTTTCACACAGAGGGTGGTGACTGTCTGGAACAAACTGCCAGAGGTAGTAGTAGAGGCGGGTACAATGTTGTCTTTTAAAAAGCGTTTAGACAGTTACATGGGTAAGATGGGTATAGAGGGATATGGGCCAAATGCGAGCAATTGGGACTAGCTTAGGGGTTTAAAAAAAAGGGCGGCATGGACAAGTTGGGCCTAAGGGCCTGCTTCCATGCTGTAAACCTCTATGACTCTATGACATGTAGAGCCACCATTACACGATGCTCATTCACTTGGGAATAATGGAACATTTTTTTAAGAGAAAAAGAAATACGAGAAACACATACTGATCTACCACTTAACCTCAACACCTAATCAATGTGCTTCTCTTTCCAGACAGGCCTCAATTAACTGCTAGTTTGCAATAACCACCAGAAGAATTATGGAGAATAATGAAGGCGCCTTTTTATTACGCAAGGGGTAATGCTAAACTTTTCATATTTGAAAGCATATTTTATTTACTTCAACCAGGTGACAAAGGCCCCCCACAGTGGCCCCCAGGGGTAGTTTTGAAAATGCCAGTGTAGGTGCTTTTCCAATCACAGGCTGTTCCTCTCCTGTTTGTTGCTGGTAGGTCAGCAAGTGAGCCGAACAGCAGCGAATGTGGATGATAAGCAGTCAGTGATTGGAGGAAAATCAATGCTGGCAGCAGTCAGCGGGCTCCGAGACAAGAATGCTGGGGAGAAAGCGAGAGCAAAATTGACGCTTTCTGGGCTGGTGGGGAGAGGGAGAGGCTTGTTCAGGACGGGTATGGTGTGTGATGAAAAGATTCACTGCCGAGGGCTAGGAGTGTGTGTGGGTAGTGAATGAGGATTGGAGGAGAGGGCGAGCAAGAAATGTGTGTGTGTGTGTGTGTGGGAGAGAGACAGAGAGTGAGAGAAAGAGAGAGAGTGTACGGTAGTGTGTGGCGGCAGAAAGAGGGTGAGGAGAGTTTGTTTTTGGCTCACTCCCAGTCTCAGGGTTTTCATTCACGGTCAGGCACTCGCACAGTGGGTGAGGTTGAGTCAGTTGGCATCCCGAGACTAGGAGTGAGCTGGACATGCACACTCACGGCCATCTTTATTTATTCCTCATTTTTTAAAATTATCAATTTATTGCTTTCTTTTGTTCAGCAACTTGTTTCTTTTCAAGTGTCAGCTTTTTATTTTAATTCATGTTTAATGTTGTGCCAAACCTGATCTTTCCAAATATCACCAGTCGCCCCCCACCACCCGAGTTTGAGATAAATTAAAATGTAGTCCCCCCGCCTTTCCCCCGCCCCCCCTCACCCCCAACGTGAACAGGTTGGACAAGCCTGATTGAAACCCATTGAATGTTTAAGTTTAAAATACATAGTTAATTTTATTTAGAAAAAATGTAATTTTCTTTGCGAACAAGGGCTGCCTTGAGTATTATTTTGGGCTTTCCCAACATAAATGACTTTTTTATTTGTTCGTGGGATGTGGATGTTGCTGAAGGTCAGCATGTATCGTCCATGAAAAGCTGGTGGTGAGCTGCCTTCCTGAACCACTGCAGTCCATGTGGTGTAAGTACACCCACAGTGCTGTAAGGAAGGGAACATGAATAACATTGTGGCACCAAAGAAAAATTGCAGAGTTTATTTTCATCCCAATGTATATGTTACTCTCCATTTTTTCTACCTTTTCCACGTATCTTACAAGTGATCTTTCCTACACCATCACCAGGACTGCTCCAAGTTGGAGTGGTGAGGTATGTGGCCAGAGAGGAACTCTTTCCTCCAAATCCATGCCCAACCTGGGAGGCACGGTGGCACAGTGGTTAGCAATGCTGTCTCTCAGCGCCAGGGACCCGGGTTCAATTCCTGCCTCGGGTCACTGTCTGTGTGGGTTTTCTCTGGGTGTTCCGGCGTCCTCCCACACTCCAAAGATGTGCGGGTTGTGTCAACTGACCATGCTCAATTGTCCCTTAGCAATATGTGGGGTTATGGGGATAGGGCCTGGGTGGGATTGCTTTCAAATAAACATTCATACATTTCTAGCTTACTCAAAATACATTTTTAAATAAGCACTTTCAAGCTGACACAAAATGACAAAATGTTAAGCAGTGTTGGGATTTGCTTTAACACTTCTTTGAATGTATTATCTGTTGCTTTAATCCACAGTACATTCTTCAGTGCACTCAATTTTGAGAGTTGGAATGCAGTCGGATTCAATCAGGGTTTGGGAGGTAAGCTGCAAAAACAATGAGCTTCTCCAAGGTTAATGGTGTTCTTTGTCCTCGGCCTTTGACTCCCACCTTAGCTTTGTCCGACCACCCGAATGACTGGATGGTTACATCTAAACGCTTGATCAACATCCTTCTGCGGCACTCATACTCGTTCGTCAGAGCAGTATTTATTGCCATTAGCTTCTCCTGGGCAGAAAGAAGATACAAACACAGGTCACACTCCACAGGGAAAATAAGTTAACTCATGTCACATATTACATATAACACATGGTCCAACAGCAGCTCAGCTGAACTCTTCATGCAGCCAAGCAATATTTAAAGATAACTTGCCTTTACATAATTGACTTAGAAAAATAGTATGCAGGTTGTGCAGTTACAGACTTGGTTGATGGAATCAAAACAGAAATCACTGTTAAGGCATCAACTTAAACCAATTACTTGCTATTATCTCACCAAAGATCAATGAAATCTCAATCAGGAGTAATTAAGTTTTTAAACTGCGTAGTCAATCATAACTGCTCATGAACAATCTCCCAGGGCCTGACTGTCTTTCTCCAAGAAAATTATTCACAGAGCTTTTGAAAGTTTGCACTTTTCTATTTAAGTTTCACCTTTATTCCCCTGAATATGTCCAAATACTTTATTGTGCTTTCTGTAAGTGGAATTGGTATTTCCTGTTTTAAAAATTCCTGCTTTGCCATCTGTGAGGATTGGTCAATCTGATTGGTTGATCAGCCTCCTTGCTGAATGCCCTGTTGGCAGATGTCACAGGTCCCCTGTAGTGACAGCCATTTCAAACTGCTGTCAGAAAAGAGGTCTGCGCTCAGTAGTCCACTGAAATGTTGCAGCAGCTTTTTGAGATGAGCAAGTGTAGTTCACTCTCTGCTGACTACAACATTTGGGCCAATAATTTCGTTCTTGACTGTTGCCAGAGCTTGAATCTCTCATTTCTTAGTGTTCTAAACAAAGAACAAAGAACAGTACAACGCAGGAACAGACACTTCGGCCCTCCAAGCATGTGCCACTCACGTTTACCTATCTAGACAACCACTTATATCCCTCTATTCCCCGTTTATTCATATGTCTATCAAGCTAAGTCTTAAATGTGGCTAACATAACTGCCTCAACCATGTCACTTGTCAGTGTATTCCAGACTCTGATCACCCTCTGTGTAAAAAAACTTCCCCTTTATATCTCTACTGAACCTTTATCTTGAACTTGTGCCCCCTTGTAATTGCCATTTCTGTCCTGGGAAAAAGCTTCCAACTCTTCACCCTATCTATACCTCTCATAATCTTATAAACTTGTATCAGATCGCCCCTCAGCCTCTGGAACTAAGGTCGGCTGATGACCATGAAACCATACGCAGCACTAACTATGGTGTCTGAGGAGAGGATTAGAAGGTTGCATCATGACTTCCTGACTACTATTTAGCTACGTAGTTCAATATCCTATTCACCTCACTGATTACTGCCCTGCTATAGATGGGCACCTATAGCTTTGAATCTGTCAAAGCTCCTTGCAACGTCTCTGTTACCTGAGTTGTATGGTTTCCCTCCCCATATGTCCTACTATAGATACTCCACATTAAATTTCAGCTACGTTTGCTCTGCACACTTACATATTTTGTTCAGTTCTTTGCCATTTCTGATCTGCCTCTTGAGATTCTACTTGATCTCTTAATTTTGCTATTATTTATACATGATCGTTTTCCATCGAGTTTCTGCATCCAGTTTGTTTATACAAATTGGAAATAGTTCTGGTCCCAGACCAAGCCACTCCACACAGTATTTCCATCAACCTGAACTAAAAGATAAGGGAATGAAATTTGTATATGGTCTGGAAAATAAAGTTTATTTATTTGGCACAAGTAGGCTTACATTAACACTGCAATGAAGTTGGTGTGAAAATCCCCTAGTCGCCACACTCCAGTACCTGTTTGGGTACACGGAGGGAAAATTTAGCACGGCCAATGCACCTAATAACACGTCTTTTGGAGTGTGGGAGGAAACCGGAGCACCCGGAGGAAACCCACGCAGACACGGGAAGGACGTGCAGCTTCCACACAGACAGTCACCCGAGGCTGGAATTGAACCCAAGTCCCTGGTGCTGTGAGGCAGCAGTGATAACCACTATGCCACCTGCCAGTGTGCCACCCAGGTCAATAAATAACGAGACAAGGGAACACAGGAGACAGTAACTTATCCTGGCTGTTGCACAAACACTGATTCGTGCAACAAACTCAAACTGCCAATAATGAAATATTACTTTGTAATCTCACTGAAAAAGGCGCCATAATGGATATTTGGTGCATTAAATAAATATGACAGCTGCAAGAATTACTGCGCACAATTCTTTTTTCTATCATTTTGTTTTAAATGCATTTTTAAACAATCAATCCACACAACTGGAATGAAGACAAACATGGGAAGACACAAGAAGTGCAGTTTTTGTGGAAAATATAATAATGCCACTATGAAAAGGAATTTTTCCATCTCTTGTATACTAAGGGGCTTGGGTAGTTACTAAACACCAAAAGAGATGAACTGACAGGATTTTAATCAAAAACCTTTGTAACAGTTTCATTTTTCAGAAAGACAGCTCATACAAATGCTCATTGTTATAGGAGTGCTATGAAGAGTAGAAAATTGAGGGCAGGTGCTGCAAACCAGCTGGGCAGAAGCCAAAACATTAAATACCGCTTCCTTTAGTTTCAATACATTTCTTTTTTACATGGGTGGCACAGCGGGTTAGCACTGCTTCCTCACGGTGCCAGGGACCCAGGTTAAATTCCAGTCTCTGGTCACTGAGTTTGCACGTTCTCCCCATGTCTGCATGGGTTTACTCTGGGTGCTCTGGTTTCCTCCCACAGTCCAAAGATTTGTGGATTAGGTTGACTGCCACGGGGATTAGTAGGATGAATGTGAGGGGTTGTGGGAATAGGGCCTGGGGTGGGATTGTGGTCAGCGCAGACTCAAAGGGCTGAACGACCTGCTTCTGCATGGTCGGGATTCTATGATTATTTTGGATGCAGTGCTTTCCCTCCCCCCCAACATAAGCACAGTTTTTGTGATGTCAATCGATTGGAGATGTTGTTCCGTGAAGATCATACTTTTAACACCAATGGACATCATGTCAGATCTAAAGGGCACCTGAGGGGCAACGTTTTCCACACAGAGGGTGGTACGTATATGGAATGAGTTGCCAGAGGGGGTGGTAGAGACAGGTACAATTACAACATTTTAAAAGACACCTGGACGGGTACATGGGTGGGCCAAATGGAACTAGTTCAATTGAGGAAACTGGGTTAGCATGGATGAGTTGGGCCAAAGGGCCTGTTTCTGTGCTGTGTTGTATATCTCTATGACACTATGTGATGGAGTCAATGATCGAGTATGTAGGCTTGTAATGACAGTAGAGTTACAGTATGTAACAACGTATCACACTTGACCTAAATGGAAGTGTTAAAGGACAAATTATATATCATCCTATAATTGTGACTTTTTTTCCCCCCCTCAAACTGCAGATCTCTGTCAAATGTCTTTGTCCATCTCCTTCTTATGGCACTATATTTACTGCACTAGCATCTGCACCGCTCCACCCAACTTCTGTTCTTAATTTTTTGTCTCAAATTTTGCCTATTTTTGCATCCTTTAATCTCTCTCTTTTCTTCAGGGTATTTATCTGGTTCTGCATCAAGTTCAAGGGTATGACAGCACCGCCAACTTTGACTTATACAATAACCATTAACGTAATGCTTCATAGGAACATTTTAAATTTTAAAAAATGACATCAAGCCATAAGGAGATTAAAACAAGATGGTGCCCAACCAGAAGCCAATATAAAAGTTAGCAAGCGCAGGGGTGGTAGGTGAACGTGGAGTAGTCTGCAAGGAAATGGGTTCAAGGGTTGGTTTCAGAAGATTTAAAAGCGAGAGGGACAAGAGAACCATTTACAATAATCAGCTAACATGGGGTGGGTCTCATGGACAAGCTGGGTCAGTGAGGGCGTGCATGAGCAGAGGCAGAGAAAAACTAGAGGAAGATACAAGTTTACAGCTAGCGCACAGAGGAACTTTAGGGGAAAATTGGCCTGGTGGGCTAGTGGAAAGAATGGACAAGGCAGAAACAGCTGATCAAACAGTCTTAGTGAGTGGGCGAACACGACCACTTCGGACTCAGAGTCAGGTTCAACAGCGGTACAACTTTATTAACGTCGATGGAGGTGCAATCAGGACATACAAACAGCACTGTCCCGAAAGCACTCTGAAAGCCTGCCGCAATGGGCTACAGTTATACTCGAACGTTGTATGATTCAAATGTTAATGTTTTGTTTACAGTATTTGACTCTGACCATTCTGTTTTGATGTTTTAAGTACAGTATCAATGTTTAGGTATGGTAATCGTTTCTGTCTGATGGGTTTATCAATGGTCTAGAATACAAAGAACAAAGAACATACAGCACAGGAACAGGCCCTTCGGCCCTCCAAGCCCGCGTCGCTCCCTGGTCCAAACTAGACCATTTTTTTGTATCCATCCATTCCCACTCCGTTCATGTGGCTATCTAGATAAGTCTTAAACGTTCCCAGTGTGTCCACCTCCACCACCTTGCCCGGCAGCGCATTCCAGGCCCCCACCACCCTCTGTGTAAAATATGTCCTTCTGATATCCGTGTTAAACCTCCCCCCACCTCACCTTGAACCTATGACCCCTCGTGAACGTCACCACCGACCTGGGAAAAAGCTTCCCACCGTTCACCCTATCTATGCCTTTCATAATTTTATACACCTCTATTAGGTCACCCCTCATCCTCCATCTTTCCAGTGAGAACAACCCCAGTTCACTCAATCTCTCCTCATAACTAAGCCCTTCCAAACCAGGCAACATCCTGGTAAACCTCCTCTGCACTCTCTCTAAAGCCTCCACGTCCTTCCGGTAGTGTGGCAACCATAACTGGGCACAGTATTCCAAATGCGGCCGAACCAACGTTCTATACAACCGCAACATCAGACCCCAAATTTTATACTCTATGCCCCGTCCTATAAAGGCAAGCATGCCATATGCCTTCTTCACTACCTTCTCCACCTGTGCCGTCACCTTCAAGGATCTGTGGACTTGCACACCCAGGTCCCTCTGCGTATCTACACCCTTTATGGTTCTGCCATTTATTGTATAGCTCCTCCCTACGTTAGTTCTACCAAAATGCATCACTTCGTATTTATCTAGATTGAACTCCATCTGCCATTTCTTTGCCCAAATTTCCAGCCTATCTATATCCTTCTGCAGCCTCTGACAATGTTCCTCACTATCTGCAAGTCCAGCCATTTTCGTGTCGTCCGCAAACTTACTGATCACCCCAGTTACACCTTCTTCCAGATCGTTTATATAAATCACAAATAGCAGAGGTCCCAATACAGAGCCCTGCGGAACACCACTAGTCATGATGTGGAGATGCCGGCGTTGGACTGGGGTAAACACAGTAAGAAGTTTAACAACACCAGGTTAAAGTCCAACAGGTTTATTTGGTAGCAAAAGCCACACAAGCTTTCGAAGCTCTAAGCCCCTTCTTCAGGTGAGTGGGAATTCTGTTCACAAACAGAGTTTATAAAGACACAGACTCAATTTACATGAATAATGGTTGGAATGCGAATGCTTACAACTAATCAAGTCTTTAAGAAACAAAACAATGGGAGTGGAGAGAGCATCAAGACAGGCTAAAAAGATGTGTATTGTCTCCAGACAAGACGGCCAGTGAAACTCTGCAGGTCCACGCAACTGTGGGAGTTACAAATAGTGTGACATGAACCCAATATCCCGGTTGAGGCCGTCCGCGTGTGTGCGGAACTTGGCTATCAGTTTCTGCTCAGCGACTCTGCGCTGTCGTGTGTCGCGAAGGCCACCTTGGAGAACGCTTATCCGAATATCAGAGGCCGAATGCCCGTGACCGCCAAGTTCCGCACACACGCGGACGGCCTCAACTGGGATATTGGGTTCATGTCACACTATTTGTAACGCCCACAGTTGCGTGGACCTGCAGAGTTTCACTGGCTGTCTTGTCTGGAGACAATACACATCTTTTTAGCCTGTCTTGATGCTCTCTCCACTCCCATTGTTTTGTTTCTTAAAGACTTGATTAGTTGTAAGCATTCGCATTCCAACCATTATTCATGTAAATTGAGTCTGTGTCTTTATAAACTCTGTTTGTGAACAGAATTCCCACTCACCTGAAGAAGGGGCTTAGAGCTTCGAAAGCTTGTGTGGCTTTTGCTACCAAATAAACCTGTTGGACTTTAACCTGGTGTTGTTAAACTTCTTACTGTGAACACCACTAGTCACAGGCATCCAGCCGGAAAAAGACCCTTCCACTACCACCCTCTGTCTTCTGTGACCAATCTCCGGGGTTTCTTGAACAATGGGTGTTTGGCTGATCTCAGGAAGTCTTTTGAGGCCAAGAAGGCTTCCTTAGTTATGTTAATCCTCTCCTTAGGTGTTTCCATGGAGGCTTCCTGATATCACCTTGTTAGGTCAGTGGTGCTGATTTGATTAGATGAGGGTGTACTTTTAATTTAGTTTCCTTTGATGCCACCCTGTCTGGCTCCCTTTTGTGTGTTAGACCTTGTTTGCATTTTAAAAGCATGCCTTTTGCCTGGTTGTCTGGATCTGTCCCTTTTAATCTTTAATGGAGGGGTTCTGAGTGCAGTTTGGCCTGTTTCATATTATATTCGTAACTTCATAAATTTGTTGTCCGCTAACAGTTCCCACTTGTCAGTCGGGAGTGGACTTGTCTCGCCTCCCTCAGACCGATTTTCCCCTTTAACATATTTTGTGTCTGGTGCTCCCTGCATTTGCACGCTGCAGTCATGCAGTTTAGGGGAGCCCCGAGGTTTGTCAGATAAGGTGTGCGCGGGAGAAATCCTCTCGATTTGTCAGTCGCCCCACCTCGCCAATCGTTCTGAATAGTTTTCTTCGTGCTTTGGTTTTCTTGTGTTGGTGGTATGTATAACACGTCACTATTCCCCAAGATATTGCGAGTATAAGTTGGATAGTGACTAGTACATGTGAGATTATCCGGATCCAGCGGTGAATGTCCACGTTTAGGCCCCAGTCCCATACCCTCTGTGCCCATGTTTGGCTTTGGAGGGCTGACTCTGTGTCGTGCTCTAGGGTTTTGATGTGTGACTGTAATTGGTGGTACAGCCGAACGGAGTGTCCCACTTTGAGGCGGAGCTCCCTCAGCACTTCGGCTAGGTGTGGGATGGGAGCCTGTTCTGGCTCTCGGTAGTATTTGAGGTCATCTCTCAGTGGGTCCGTGGCATTAAGTGTCAGAGTCTGCCTACTTCCAATGTTGGTGATGTGGGCCTGGCCAATGGTGACTGGTCTGCGAGGGGTGAAGCAAAAGTTTGGGCTGGGGATCGGACATGTCAGCCCGTTATATACAAAGGATGTCTTTGTTGTGGCTACGCAGTACCTGCCTTGTCCTCCATATCCTGCCCGGGCAAAGTGTGGATCTGTCGGTATGATTTCTGGAGTACAGCCCTGTGTTTGATTAAACCCACATTCAGCTGCCTCTCCTTGTCCCAGTGGGTGAGGGCAAATGGTTATCTCTCCCCTTTGTTTGCATCCCGAGAGGGAGGCGCTGGACATCACGCCATGCCTTGAGATGGCCGTGACTTCGGTTAGGTGATAGCGGAGGGAGGTATTGCCCCTGACAACACCAATGTTCTCGATCTGGAAGATAGGGAATGGTCCCGAGTCTGGTGTAACTATCGGAATCAATAGGACCATCCCTACTCCTGTGCCCTCGCTAACCTCGCAGTCGGGGATTACTGGATACACCCGCGTCATTCCTTTCAGGGTCCGGTTATCCAGCACCCCTTTCTGATCTGCGAGTTGTGCTAGCTGGGCGCTGTCAATCCAGTCGGGCACCTCCCCCCTATGTACCTGGTCCAAATTACGTCGAATTTGGGCTATCATCCACAGACCATACACATGGCACAGCTGTCCCTGTTGTACCCGGGCCGTGTTCTCTCTCTCTCTATCTATGAGGCGGTTAATGGTACGGGCCTGCGCTTCCAATATTGTGATCCCATCTAGTTGGATATGGGCGCCCTCCTCCCCTCAACGAGCCTGCTCGGCCTGTTGGTCTAGTGACCGCTGCAGGAAATCTTTCATCACCCCCTTTAATTGTTCGATCTTATCATTGAGGCTCTGAATGTCAATAGAGTTGACCACTGTGGATCCTGTGTTTATTCCTGTGAAGATGTCGTTGACTATGTCCCTTTTGTTTCTGTGTGTGTGTGTGTGTTGTCTCTATTGTGTGTTGCTCCCATTGCATCTATGGCCCGCTTTATGGTTTCCCTACCCAGCATCTGATACATATTTTGTGTCTGTTCTGAACAGTATCCTGGCAGCTGGATTCCTGAGATATCGATCAGAACAGGCATGACCTCGTGTCTTACACTGTCGTACACAATTTCCCCCTCGTTCCACAGCACCAGTCCTCCCCCCGGCCCCCTGCTCTCCAAGGGGCAGGGTAAGATTTCGGGTGCTGTGGTCGTGGGGGCCCACGTTGTAGGAAGCGTAAAACATACATATAGAGAGACTGCAGGAGCCTCAGCTAGTCCATAATATCCGCAAATGTCAATGTCCGGTTTAAGAATGTCACTTTGTAGTGGGGTCTGTGGATCTTCAGGGAGGGCGCAGATGGTCCCGAAGGTGCAGCCAGTGTTACTCAGAGAGTCCGACCGTTGGATGCATGCTTGGTGCATATCTAGTTTGCAGGTGAGGCAGATCACATCAATGCCTGGACAGACCTGCAGCCATGCATTGAAATGCGTCCTACTGTCCTCGAGATATGGTGCGGCCAGCACGCACAACACCTCGGATGTGTTGAACATTATTCCATGGGATTATTGATAGGTGGTGTAGCCCCGGAAGGGCGACACTCACCAGGAAGGTCGCAGTGAGGATCATCCTCCAGGCGGTCCACATTGTCCTGGGTGGGGTGGGGAGGGTACACAAAACCTGGTGGCCGCCAGATATTAGGATCTCGGTAGTAACTATATTTTTAACTTGCTTTAAGCATGCACACACATCTATATACATATATATATATATATATATCAGAGCCATGGTTGGCGCGCGGCCCCCTCTGTGCTGGAAATGAAGGTTGTTAGCTCGACCTCCGCTGTGTGGACAAAGGTGGTTAGCTAGGGGTTGATGCGTGGCTCGTTTTGTATTGTGGGACTATCCTCGTCCCCGCAGTCGGTCTGTCCTGTCTCCCCCCCGGGGTGGTACACCTTCAAGTGTGACCAGTGTTTCCAGCAGCCCTTCCCCCTGATATCGACACAGGCACATGTGTCGCTGGTGAGGATGATCTCATGGGGTCCTATCCATTTTGGTGAAAATCCTGTTTGGTCGGGAGCAACTCGGATTAGGACTTTGTCCCCGACTCGGGGAAGTGTGGTGGTGTGACTGATATCCTGCTTCGTAGCCTGGTCCTTTATGACTTGCTGGTCTCTGGCTGTGTGGTGCTACTCTCTGAGTTGGTGGTCTAACTGTTGCACATACCTCTTCATTCTATCCCGAAAGGGTGCCATTTCTTCCCCTCCTACAGCTATGTTTTCTGGGAGTCGCATTGCCCTCCCCGTCATCAATTCGAATGGTGTGAGTCCTATGGTGCGACCTGGGGTGGCCCGTAGGCGTATCAAGATGCAGGGGAGGACATAAGAACATAAGAAATAGGAGCAGGAGTAGGCCATCTAGCCCCTCGAGCCTGCCCCGCCATTCAATAAGATCATGGCTGATCTGACGTGGATCAGTACCACTTACCCGCCTGATCCCCATAACCCTTAATTCCCTTACCGATCAGGAATCCATCCATCCGCGCTTTAAACATATTCAGCGAGGTAGCCTCCACCACCTCAGTGGGCAGAGAATTCCAGAGATTCACCACCCTCTGGGAGAAGAAGTTCCTCCTCAACTCTGTCTTAAACCGACCCCCCTTTATTTTGAGGCTGTGTCCTCTAGTTTTAACTTCCTTACTAAGTGGAAAGAATCTCTCCGCCTCCACCCTATCCAGCCCCCGCATTATCTTATAAGTCTCCATAAGATCCCCCCTCATCCTTCTAAACTCCAACGAGTACAAACCCAATCTCCTCAGCCTCTCCTCATAATCCAAACCCCTCATCTCCGGTATCAACCTGGTGAACCTTCTCTGCACTCCCTCCAATGCCAATATATCCTTCCTCATATAAGGGGACCAATACTGCACACAGTATTCCAGCTGCGGCCTCACCAATGCCCTGTACAGGTGCATCAAGACATCCCTGCTTTTATATTCTATCCCCTTCGCAATATAGGCCAACATCCCATTTGCCTTCTTGATCACCTGTTGTACCTGCAGACTGGGCTTTTGCGTCTCATGCACAAGGACCCCCAGGTCCCTTTGCACGGTAGCATGTTTTAATTTGTTTCCATTGAGATAGTAATCCCATTTGTTATTATTTCCTCCAAAGTGTATAACCTCGCATTTCTCAACGTTATACTCCATTTGCCATATCCTCGCCCACTCACTCAGCCTGTCCAAATCTCTCTGCAGATCTTCTCCGTCCTCCACACGATTCACTTTTCCACTTATCTTTGTGTCGTCTGCAAACTTCGTTACCCTACACTCCGTCCCCTCCTCCAGATCATCTATATAAATGGTAAATAGTTGCGGCCCGAGTACCGATCCCTGCGGCACGCCACTAGTTACCTTCCTCCAACCGGAAAAACACCCATTTATTCCGACTCTTTGCTTCCTGTCGGATAGCCAGTCCCCAATCCACTTTAACACACTACCCCCAACTCCGTGTGCCCTAATCTTCTTCAGTAGCCTTTTATGGGGCACCTTATCAAACGCCTTTTGGAAATCCAAAAACACCGCATCCACCGGTTCTCCTCCATCAACCGCCCTAGTCACATCTTCATAAAAATCCAACATGTTCGTCAAGCACGACTTTCCCCTCATGAATCCATGCTGCGTCTGATTGATCGAACCATTTCTATCCAGATGCCCTGCTATCTCCTCTTTAATAATGGATTCCAGCATTTTCCCTACTACAGACGTTAAGCTGACCGGCCTATAGTTACCCGCCTTTTGTCTCCTTCCTTTTTTAAACAGCGGCGTAACATTAGCCGTTTTCCAATCAACCGGCACTATCCCAGAATGCAACGAGTTTTGATAAATAATCACTAACGCATCCACTATTACCTCTGACATTTCTTTCAATACCCTGGGATGCATTCCATCCGGACCCGGGGACTTATCCACCTTCAGTCCCATTAGTCTACCCAGCACTGCCTCTCTGGTAACATTAATTGTATTAAGTATTTCTCCTGCTGCCAACCCTCTATCGTTAATATTTGGCAAACTATTTGTGTCCTCCACCGTGAAGACCGACACAAAAAACTTATTTAAAGACTCAGCCATATCCTCATTTCCCACTATTAACTCCCCCCTCTCGTCCTCCAAGGGTCCAACATTCACTCTAGCCACTCTATTCCTTTTTATATATTTATAAAAACTTTTACTATCATTTTTTATATTAATTGCTAGCCTAGCTTCATAGTCTATCCTTCCTTTCTTTATCGCTTTCTTAGTCTCTCTTTGTTGTTTCTTAAATTTTTCCCAATCACTTGTTTCTCCACTATTTTTGGCCACTCTGTACGCAGCTGTTTTTATTTTAATACTCTCCTTTATTTCCTTCGTTATCCACGGCTGGTTCTCCCTTTTCTTACAATCCTTGTTTTTTGCTGGAATATATTTTTGCTGAGAACTGAAAAGGATCTCCTTAAAAATCCTCCACTGTTCCTCAGCTATCCTACCTGCCAGCCTGCTCTCCCAGTCTACCTTAGCCAATTCATCCCTCATCCTATCATATTTCCCTCTGTTCAAACAGAGGACACTGGTTTGGGACCAAACTTTCTCCTCTTCCATCTGAATCAGAAATTCGACCATATTGTGGTCACTAGACCCAAGAGGGTCCTTCACAATAAGATCCTTAATTCTACCTACCTCGTTACACAATACCAGATCCAAAATAGCTCGTTCCCTCGTCGGTTCCGTAACATGCTGTTCAAGGAAACTATCCCGACAGCATTCTAAGAACTCTTCCTCCATTCCACCCTTACCGACTTGAGTCTGCCAGTCAATGTGCATGTTGAAGTCCCCCATGATTATTGCTGTTCCGTTTTTACACGCATCCCTTATCTGCTTGTTTATAGCCCTCCCTACCTCAACATTATTATTTGGGGGCCTATATACCACACCTACTAGTGTCTTTCTCCCTCTACTATTCCTCATCTCTACCCATAATGATTCCACGTTTTGTTCCTCAGAGCCTATGTCATCCCTCAGTACTACCCTGATATTATCTCTTATTAATAGCGCGACCCCACCACCTTTTCCTTCCTGTCTATTCTTCCTAAACGCCTGATACCCCTGGATATTCATCTCCCAGTCCTGGTCACCTTTCAGCCACGTTTCTGTAATGGCCACTAGATCGTACCCACTCGTGCTGATTTGCACCATCAACTCATTTACCTTGTTCCGAATGCTTCGTGCATTCAGGCAAAGTGTCCTTATTCCAGCTTTTATCTGGACCCGCTTTGATGAGTCGCGAACACCCTCTCCCTCTACTCCCTTATCTAAATTACCGCCTTCATTCACTTGCACCCTCTCCTCTACCATTAATTTTGTAATTCCCCTTACCCCTGCATCCTCCACCCCATCAATTAGTTCCTTGATCCTAGTCAACTCTTCTAGCTCCCCTCCTGACATCTACCCACCCCTGACCTGTCTCAGTGATTGACTTTGCGATTGCGTTTTTGAGCGTGCGGTTCATTCGCTCGACCATCCCAGAACTCTGAGGGCGGTACGGGATATGGAATCGCTGTTGGATTCCCAGGGTTTTGCAAGCTTGTTTCTTTATTTTGCCTGTAAAGTGTGTCCCCTGGTCGGAGTCCAGTTGTAGTGGGACTCCCCATCTTGGGATGATCTCATATGCGGGCTACAGTGGTGGCTCCGCAATCCCGAGTTGGGAATTCTTCTACCCAGCGGGTGAATTGATCAATGAGGACTAGGCAGTATTTCTTCCCACGGCTAGTGGGTAGAGGGCCTATGAAGTCGATCTGGAGGTTCTCCCAGGGCCCCTTTGGTCTGGGTTGGTGGGCCAATTTGACTCTCAGGGGTCGGTCGGGGTTATGTTGGGCGCATATGATACAGCGCTGGCAGTGTTTGGCTACATCCCTCCCCATCCCTGGCCACCACCAATTGGCTGATAGTCGAGCCAGGGTCCCATCCCGGCCGGAGTGGTCCGGCTCGTGGTGGAGTCGGAGTAGTTCGGTGTGTACAAATGAGGGGGCGGCTACTTGGTGCCCTCTGCGCCACACCCCATCCTTGTTCCCACTGTGTCACTTTGTCTGGGTTTGTATTGCCCTGAAGCTTGCAAATGTCCACCTGTTCCAGGGGTGGCGTTGTGATGACAGCTATTTGCGGGAGGGCTTCCCCGGCTGCAGCCTTGGCGGCAGTGCCTGCTAACTGGTTCCCCCTCTGTTCTGCAGTCCTCACCCTCTGGTGGGCTTTCATCTTAATTACAGCTGCTTCTGAGGGTAGCCTGGCCGCTGCTACCAGGTCTCGGACTATATTCTCATGTTTTATGCGGTCCCCCCCTGCGGTGAGGAACCCGCGCCTTTTCCAGGCCATCATGTAGTCGTGGACCACCCCGAACGCATATTGGCTATCGGTGTACACGTTCACTCATTTTTCCCTTCCCGCTTTTAGGGCTTCCGTGAGGGCTATGAGTTCGGCCACCTGGGTGGAGGCATCCCCATTCATGGCGTCCCTTGCTATCAGTGTCCCCTCTTGGTCTACTACTGCCCAGCCTGTGCGGTAATGTCCCTCTACTTGTCTTCGGGACCCGTCTACATATAGTGTGAGGTCGGGGTTGTCTAGGGGTTGGTCGTTAATCCCTTCCTCCGCTTCAGCGTCTGGGTTAATCGGGCAGCGGTGTGGGCTCCCCTCTGAAAGGAATCCTTCTGCCGGGTTCTTTCCGGTGTCTCGCACCATCTGGATCGACTGATCCCGGGGGAGGAGCACCGCTTCCCAATTGGCTCTTCGGGCGTCCGAAACAGTCCGGAGTCGGCCTGTATTCAGGAGCTGGACAATGGTGTGTTTCGTGTGTAATATGATTTGGCCTGACATGGTGACCGGTTCGCACACCCTGACCGCCCAGGCGGCGCAATCTAGAGCCGCCACACATTTGTGCAGTCCCTTGGCTACCAGGGACTGTCGGGTGGAGTAGTATGCTACCGGCCGCACGGTGCCCCCGCATTCTTGGGTTACCACGGAGCTTTAAAATCCCTCTTCTGAGTCATAGAAGAGGTGGAAGGGTTTAGTTATGTTGGGCAGGCGTAGGGCTGGGTCTGCTAGTAGTTCCGATTTTAGGTGGGTGTACGCTGCCTCTTGTTCGGGTCCCCACTCAATCGTTTCTGCCCCTGGTTTTCCTCCTTTGACCAGTCGCTGAATTGGTTCAGCAAGGGATGCGAACTGGTCAA
Organism: Mustelus asterias; assembly: GCF_964213995.1. Classification (NCBI taxonomy): domain Eukaryota; kingdom Metazoa; phylum Chordata; class Chondrichthyes; order Carcharhiniformes; family Triakidae; genus Mustelus; species Mustelus asterias. The sequence continues at coordinate 4,728,821 of NC_135818.1, read as the reverse complement.
TGAAAGTCCAGCAGTAGTTAAAGAGTCCCATAACTCTGCGAACCCCTTTGACTGTGTTTGGACTGGGCATATTTACAATCGCGGTCTTCCGATCGGAAGGGAGGGTTTTCTTCCCCTGGCTTATATTGTGCCCTAAATATCGGACTTCGGGTCGTGCGAGTTGTGCCTTGGTTGGGTTGATTTTAAATCCCGCGGCCAGCAAGGCACGCAGGATTACGGACAGGGCTCCTATGTGTCCCGTGGGGTTAGTGGAAGCCGATGAGGATATCGTCCACATATTGGAGAAAGGTGCTCCTATCGGGGAACAGATCGCATTTTTCGAGGGTTTCACTCATAACTCGGTGGAAAATGTTGGGGCTGTTGTGGAACCCCTGGGGGAGGTGTGTCCATGTATATTGGCGAACCTCGTCTGGGAGTCCGTGTGGAGTCGGATGGACCAGAATTCGTTTGCTACATCTAGCACAGAGAAGATGCAGTGTTCAGGTCATAGTCCGTTGAAAATGGTGGACGGACTCGCGACTATGGGATGTTCCTTTGGCGTTACTTTATTTAGGGCAGTGTAGTCTATAGTCAGTCGGTAGCTTCCGTCTGGCTTACGGACTGGCCACATCTGGGAGTTGGTGTTGGATACTGTGGGTTTTAGGATACCCTGGGCGACCAAAACCTGGACAATTTCCTCAGTGGCTTGTAGTGCCTCAGGCTTTATGGGGTATTGTTTGTGGGGAGTGTGGACCGGCCCTTGTATGAGTAGGGGAGGGATCCTTATGAGGCCGCAGTCTTGTTTTCCTGCCGCCCAGACTTGGGGCAGTGATTGACATAGAAGCCCCACTACTCCCTCCCTTTTCCAATCCCGGGTTGCGTGGGTATGGGTTCCTGCACGGACCGTAGCCACATTGTTATTGGGGACCCAGTATCCCTGGACCCCACTCTTATGTCCCTTCTTCACGGTCCACAACAGGCGCTTATTAAAAGTGTCCACCACTGCCCCTAGCTCCCCCAGGTCTATCCCCAGGATCGTTCCCTCCTGGTTTGGGCATACCCAGAAGTGTACTGGGAGTAAAATGTTCTCGATCTCGAGTAGGACTGCCTCGCTCTGATAGGCTGTGGTCCTATTTCGCCCTACCCCATCCACAACAATGGAACGGTGGGTTGTAGGAAGTGCCATATTGGTGAGGGATATCGAGGCCCCCGTATCTATTAATATCTTGCACCACCGGTCCCCTAACGATGCATTAACCCAGATACGGGGGGTCGGCTCCCGGGGTGGGGGCCGACGCAATTCATGTGGTCTTTTGTGCCGTTAGGGTCTGTATAATGTCCAGCAACCGCTGGTGGCTGAGGTGTGCGGTATCGGGGACGACTTCGCCCTCCCTTGTGTCAGGGGTGCTTGCCAGGGTTTGGTCGTGTCTGGGGGGGCGTTCTCTCCCTCCTTGGGAACTTCTTGCTATGACAGACTGACTCATTATGTCCAAATTTGCCGCAATTGCGGCATGTATGGGAGGGATGGGGCGCCTTTTTTATAATGGCCAGGTTTCCCACACCTGTAGCAGCTCCCTCTGTCGGTTCCCAGGGCGGATACCCCTACCCTGGCGCTTTGGATCTTCCTTTGTTGGTTGTCTACAGTAATGGCCCAGTTTTCTAATTCATCAAAAGTGTTAAAGTTCACCAGTCCGGTGTTTAGAACTGCTTGGTGTGCTGAGCTCAGCCCATCCCTATATAACTGGAGGAACACGGGGTTCTGCCGATCTGCATCGGGCATTCCCCCATGGGCCATAAAAGCGTCGAATTTTCATCGCCCGTATTCCTGGGCTCCTTCCTCCTTCCCCTGCACTAACCCTACGATTACGTTCCAGCTCACGGGGATTCACCCCATGGTTTGGGTGATATCATTTTTAAAATCCACCAGTGCTTGGTCTTGCTCTCGGCGGTTCTCGTTCAGGTTCGCGCACCAGGTCCCGTTCTGGTGTTCTCCCTGGAGCCGGGTCCAATAATTTTCTGGCATTTTGGCTCTTATGAGCCCTGCTATGTCCCGATTGTGTAGATTGTGACACATTTGCATCTCCTTGAGCTTTTGCCAGAAGATTGCGTTGCTGTGTCTGGACTGGAGGGTCGGGAGTTTGTCTAGTAGTTTCATTGTGTCTCCCGGGGTGAGAGATACATAGGTCATTTTTATCCGAGCCTGGGCGGGTCGCCCTCGCCTGTCTCCCCCTTGCCCCCCGGGGGTGTATTCAATTTTGATGGGAGCTGCCATGGTGCTCTGGGGCGGAGGGTTGGCGGTCAATGGGATGTTCCCCCCGGTCGGGCAGAGTGGACCTGTTTCGTCCACTAGACATTCCCAGTCGGAACACTCCTCACTTGGAGGTTCGCGTGAGAAGTCGGACAGAGCTGGCAGCACGGGGTTAGCGGCCATCACAGCGGCGTGCTGTCGCTGTGTGGCATGCTCCTGCTTGCCTTGTACGTAATTGTGAACTCGTCCTGCAAGGGTGACATGGGCCTTTAATATTAGGATCCGGGCCTTGTCGTCCTTGTTCCTTTTCTCTTTTGCCCACCACTCTCGCTGGGTTTCAAGCGGGTCGTGGGGCTTCCACCCTGCCTTCATCATGTTTTTAATTAGGTTCTTGTTTTTACCTGCTAGATAGTGGGTGAGGGACCCTTTTGGTCCCCATTCGAAGGTGGTATCATTGCTATCCATGTCGGGTCTCTTAACTAGGACCAGTGGTATACTAATCCAGACCCTGGAGCTTCTCACGGATACTCGTGTGGGTATCTCTGATTGGGTTACTGATTTGGTGTTCCCACTGTCAGTACATTTAAACCTTCAGTGGCAACACGCAGAACCCGGCCTGCGTGTAGCGGGGAGATTACCGCTCTCAGAGGCAGGTGAGCTCTGTACAGCCTCTCTGCAGGGGCTGCAGCATACGGAGAGACTATCGACTACAGGGGCCAGGGCCGCTTCTCCTAACCAACTCTTCGCGCTAAGTCGACTCTCAGGGGCCCGCCGTTTCCCTATCTCCACCCTCACCTGGGTGCGGACAGGTGTGTAGTTGACCGCAGGTCACAGTCTCCCCAGCGTGTAGTAGTTTTTCGCGCTGCCAGAGGTCTCCTGCTTGTAGTGTTCGAGGCACTCACAGAGGCTCCAGACTTATTAGCGTCTGGACATGTAGCAAACTCCTTGCGGAATTTGCCCTCCAGTGGCCCAATCTTTCGCACCTGCAGAGGTCCTCCCGACTTGCAGCGCACGGACGTGTACCGAACTCCGCGGAGTCCGATCCCAGTGGCCCTAACCTTGGACGTCCTCCCCGGCTTTATAACTACAAGTACATGTTTTGTCGGGTCTTCAGTGGGCAGTCAGTTTGTGGTCGGGTTTGTTGTCGGGAGTCAGCGTAATGCAAAAACAACACAATCAATCACAGTTCGCGATCCCGGTCGCCCGCCCATAGAGGAACTTAAACACTACTTTACCGCTGTACAGCTATCGAACGGACTCTGTTCACAGGTTCAGATCGCGGCAGCCGTGAAACGCCGCTCAGACACTGGGAGGCGAATGTTACGTGGATTTAATAAAATGAGTAAAGATTTACTCATTGCCAGGGGACAGCGTTCCAGCGACGGTCGCGATCCCGGACGAGCCCCCAGTTGTTAGCGCTAGTGGGCGAACATGACCACTTCGGACTCAGAGTCAGGTTCAACAGCGGTACAGCTTTATTAACGTCGCGGAGGTGCAATCAGGACATACAAACAGCACTGTCCCAAAAGCACTCTAAAAGCCTGCCGCAATGGGCTACAGTTATACTCGAACTTTGACACGTTGTATGATTCAAATGCTAATGTTTTGTTTACAGTATTTGACTCTGACCATTCTGTTTTGATGTTTTGAGTACAGTATCGATGTTTAAGTATGGTAATCGTTTCTGTCCGATGGGTTTATCAATCGTCTAGAATCTCCGGGGTTTCTTGAACAATGGGTGTTTGGCTGATCTCAGGAAGTCTTTTGAGGCCAAGAAGGCTTCCTTAGTTATGTTAATCCTCTCCTTAGGTGTTTCTATGGAGGCTTCCTGATATCACTTGATTAGGTCAGTGGTGCTGATTTGATTAGATGAGGGGGGTACCTTTACTTTAGTTTCTTTTAGTGCCACCCTGTCTGGCTCCCTTTTGTGTGTTAGACCTTGTCTGCATTTTAAAAGCATGCCTTCTGCCTGCTTGTCTGGATCTGTCCCTTTTAATCTTTAATGGAGGGGTTCTGAGTGCAGTTCATATTATATACGTAACTTCATAAATTTGTTGTCCGCTAACAATGGGTTCCTCACATCGATTTTTGGAGGAGACACAGGAAAGGTACCTAAGGCAGTGTAGCAATAGAGTAAAGAAGCCAGAAGTTATTTTTACTCCAAGAATCCAGAGAGCCATTTTCAGCAAATAAGAGCAGGACCGTTAGTGCATTATGGGGTCCAGCCAGATCTGGCTGGAGATGGCTGAATCAATTGTACACCATATCCTTTCAAGTCTGTGTCCCATGGACATAAGGGAACAGAGGTGAGGGCTGTACCAATGGGGACTTGGGTCAATATAGTCCTGAAGATGGATGAAAGCTAGGGCCGCAACAGAAATGGAGGACAGAAAATCTGACCCAAGGGAAATAAGGCACTGACTGGGTCCAAGACATACAAGGCAGGGAAATGATGCTGGAAGCAATGAAGAACTGGAAGTACTGGGAGGAGAGGAGTGGATGTGGAGTTAGAAACAACCTTGCATGTTCTGAGAACAAGCAATGCTGGGCAGGCAAGAAGCAGAAACAAGAGTTAACAGGTGGCACAATCACATTGGAAGAAGTCACAATGTTTGTAATATGGCGAGTAAGTCAGAGTCCAATCAGTGAGTCCAGCGCGATTCATGTGTGGTCACCTACGGAAATTGTAACACTCTTGTCACAAAAAATCCTCAATTGCAGAGTAGGAAGTACTTGGAAGGCTTTCTTTCTTGATGGCTTTTTGGGCAGAACCACAAGGGAAAATAGCCAAGCACCATATGCTGCTTTAGCTACAAGGTATTGGCATTGTTAAGTCTTCAGAAAAAGGTTCCTATCTCAACTCCTGTTTGGATCTTTCTCCCCTTCTCTTGCTAATGTTCTCAAACAATATGCAGTCAGTAGAAGTGTACATGTTTGACAACTATAAATCATGGACCAGATGTACAAACCTAACTGACCTCAGCACATTCGAACATTATTCAACTGATCATGAAGTAAGTGTTTCATCGGGAAGACCAACAAACTGCCCATAAACTGTTGGACACAGGATTGTGCACATGAACATAAATCTTGTCTTATATCCACAGTTCACAAGATCTGTATATGAAAACACAGAACTTAAGAGATTATGAACTGGTCATTCTTTCATAGAAAGATCGGTTCGCTCTTGGGTCCAGCAACGGCACTTTGCACTCCACCCATTATTAATGACTTTGGGACAGTAACTTCAGAAAAGTTTTTAAAGTTTATTTATTAGTCACAAGTAAGGCTTACATTAACACTGCAATGAAGTTACTGCGAAATTCCCCTAGTCACCACAGTCCGGCGCCTGTTCAGGTCAATGCACCTAACCAGTACGTCTTTCAGAATGTGGGAGGAAACCGGAGCACCCGGAGGAAACCCACGCAGACACGGGGAAAACGTGCAAACTTCACACAGACAGTGACCCAAGCCGGGAATCGAACCCAGGTCCTTGGCACTGTGAAGCAGCAATGCTAACCACTGTGCTACCGTGCCGCCCCGAACAAGCTACTTACTGGTGTAAATAAATTTAATAAATCCATCAAGTTTGTCTGTCATAATATAGAGGTTTCTGAGCTATATTGGTATGTGCAACAGGTCTAAATTCTGAAACTAAGGTGCAATACTGAAGTTTGATTCAGCAGAAAACAATGGCCTAGATTGCACTACTCTAAACCACAGATCAAATTCTAACTACAGCAACTAAAATCACCAAAATAAACTGAAATAATAACAATTCCAAACTAAATTCTATAGCAACACATTGATCCAACTTGGTATAATCAACAGTGCAATTGTTGCCTCCATCTTTATTTTTTATACTGCGGTTTTTATTATTAGATTTAGGCACTGGGGCAAAGGGTGCGGGTTTTTAAAGGATAACTTTCCCTTTCTAATTTTGTATTGTCTATAGTGTCAGCTGTGGCTCAGTGGATAGCACTCGCACCTCTGAGTCAGAAGGTTGTGGGTTCAAATCCCAGTCCAGAGACCGGAGGACAAAAATCTTGACGTCTATATTTGTCTTTCTCTAATCTGTGTTGACACACTTGTTACAGACAGGGGAGAGAGGCAAACTGAACTCCTTTATTTTTCTCACCATCTGTCTGTAAACAGAGCTGTTTTAATTTTGGAAAGAGGCTGAAGCATGTTTCCCCAAACCCTGTGTGTGAAGTAAATTTTAAAGTGACTCTCAGCAAATTTTCCTTAGGGTTGAATCAGAAGTATATATTTTTTTAAACAGTGAAACACAGGGTTTAGTCGTCATATCTACAGACACAAGCGTACAAGGATATAGGACAGGAACGAGTTTTATAACTAAGCATAACTTAAAAACAAAGATATGGATATTAATTCATGTGAATGTCAGAGACCAGTGAAAGTTTCTTTACCGTCAGAGTTAAAGTCCAGGCCAGTTCAGCTTTTTAATTTCAGTTTATGATGGAGGAATAATACAGCAACTTGTCTTTCACCTTCAGCAAGTTTATTCCACATCCAGTTCAGTAGAGATACAACTCCTTATATCTAAGCAACCATATCACTAACATTTTCAAAAGCATTTAATGCAAATAACAGATTTCAAATTAACATTGAAAAAATCTAGATTATTAAAAACTAGATTTTTAAAAATAATTCAGTTGCAATTCTATTTTGCCCCCAATTTCCTCCACTGCAAGGTGCAACTTTGTAGAGTGGCATTGGGTGGCAGTGCCACCGTACTCCTACACAGTAAACGATAGTAAGGGGAGGCAATGGTATTATCACTGGACTATTAATCCAGAAACTCAGCTAATGTTCTGGGGATCCCGGGTTCGAAACCCACCACGACAGATGGTGGAATTTGAATTCAATATTTTAAAAAATCTGGAATTAAGAATCTCCCGATGACCATGAAACCATTGTCAATTGTTGGAAAAACCATCTGTTTCACTAATGTCTTTTAAGGAAGGAAATCTGCCATCCTTACCTGGGCAGACCTACATGCGACTCCAGAGCCATGTGCTGACTGCCAACTGCCCTCTGAAATGGCCAAGCAAGCCACTCAGTTCAAGGGCAACTAGGGATGGCAATAAATGCTGGCAAGCCAGCGACACCCATGCCCCATGAATGAATAAAAAAAATAGATGTTACTCTGCTTATTCAATTTTAGACAGTTTACAAAGAGTAATTATTGTCCATATGCACCACTGCTGAATAAGATTGCAACCTCCAACATTAATACTGGTTAGCGGTCAGGCCAAGATCCCAAGTTGCTGAACTCAACTGCGGAATACTTAAGCTAACCCAGCTAAGAACAAACATGGAAGATTTCTGTATGATTCAATAATGCATCAATGCACTTGTTGAACATTGACATCACTGAAAAAAGATTGAATGAAACAAGGGTAGCTTTCGTCATTAACCAACAGGTCGAGTATGCTTTATCCGAAATCCTTGGGCCAATTAAATTTTGCAATCAGATCATTTCGGTTTTCGGAAACCGCATATGAACCTACATCACAAAATCTAAGCCTCGGCTGGCTATAGTACAAAGTAAATAAAATGGCTAGGAAAGTAAGATATAACGGTGGCACAGTGGCAAGCACTGCTGCCTCAGCGCGAGGTACCCGGGTTCGGGTCACTTCTGTGTGGAGTTTGCATGTTCTCCCCGTGTCTGCGTGAGTTTCCTCCGGGTGCTCTGGTTTCCTCCCACTCCAAAGATTGGCCATGCTAAATTAACCCTAGTGCCAGGGGGACTAGCAGGGTAAATATATGGGGTTATGGGAATAGGACCTGGGTGGGATTATGATCGGTGCAGACTTGATGGGCCGAGTGGCCTTCTTCGGCACTGTAGAGATTCTATGAAAGAACTGAATAATAAATAAAGGGTACCTGCAATAAGTTTTTTATCGACACGTTCACCACAAAATTCACGAAGTAAACAATGCAGACAAACAGCTAGGCTTCCCGTGCTAAAGGTTGATGGAGTTCAAAAAATGTGTGGGTTTTTGCATGTGTTTGGTTTCCAGGATTAGATAAAGCACACTCCACCTGCAATGTTACAGATGAAGTGAAAAGCATGATTTAAAAGTACAGCTTTCATATGCGCTTCCTATAATTGGGTATAAAAATGGAATGCACACGTATCTAAACCAACCTGCACACTAATAAATACAGACCAATACAAAGGATTCTGTACAGAATATAGCCTATTTAAAGTTGATGTAACAGCAGCAATACATTCACACAATCTGTTGCAACTGAAGCTATCTGTAACACAAGAGATATGAGGTACTACTTTATAAGTGCAAGTTGCTTCATTCTGAAAGATCTTACATAACATATTCACACACTATTACCTACAGGAAGCCACAGCTGATATCTGAATGCACTGACGTGCCATTTTTGTCAGTTTCATTCAGTGGTAACATTCTCAACTTACAGCTAGAAATTTGTCAGTTCAATTCCTACTCCGTGCAAATTTAGGCAAACACATTAGTGCATTCCTAAGAGTGACACATTTTTGGAAGTGCGTCTTTGGTTGAGAGGTTAACCAAGGCTAAGTTTCCATGTCTGGTGAGCGTCAAAAGAAAGTCACAGCATTTTTCTCCAGCATTCACCCCTCCACCACGATCACCAAAAACAAATGGGGGTCATTAGTTCACTTTGAGCTCAACTGATAATACTCGTCTAATTTTTTTATTCATTCGTGGGACATGGATGTCGCTGGTTGACCAGCATTTATTGCCCATCCCTAGTTGCCCAAGGGCAGTTGAGAGTCAACCACATTGCTATGGCTCTGGAGTCACATATAGACCAGACCAGGTACCACAGCATATTTCCTTCCCTAAAAGGAAAGATGGGTTTTTCCAACAATCAACAATGGTTTCATGGTCATCAGTAGATTCTTAATTCCAGATATTTTTTATTGAATTCAAATTCCACCATCTGCCGTGATGGGATTCGAACCCAGGTCTCCAGAACATTAGCTGGGTTTCTGGATTAACAGTCTAGCGAAAACACCACTAGGCCATTGCCTCCCGCCATCTCTAGTGTCACACAGGTACCGTACATTAGAGATTTCAGCTGTCCCTACACATTAAACTAAACCATTAACTTATTAAACTTAATATATTGACTTAACCCCTCAAACATAATTTCAGGCCAACATTCATTGAGACTAAACTTCACACTCTGATACCCCTTTTCCACTGGTCCCTGGTGTTGAATAGAAAAGATATTATGTTAGGCTCAAGTGTAGACCTAGTTCACTGCTAATCTGAAGGTCAAAACTGCAACAGGTAACTTCAGCTGGCACTTGCCGTGCTTCTGCGATTTATCTCCATGTTAAAAGTCCCAATGCTTTATGCAAGGGCGACAATTTGTTCTGTTAGTGTTCAGATCAATATTCCTCCCTGAGGCATCACCACCAAACACCGCAATAAAGGTCATTAATACAAAATAGCAGCAAAGTTTAATCAAAAGAGAAAATGCTGGAAGATCTCAGCAGGTCTGGCAGCATCTGTAAGGAGAGAAAAGAGCTGACGCTTCGAGTCCAGATGACCAAAGCTTTGACTAAGGGTCATCTGGACTCGAAACGTCAGCTCTTTTCTCTCCTTACAGATGCTGCCAGACCTGCTGAGATCTTCCAGCGTTTTCTCTTTTGGTTTCAAATTCCAGCATCCGCAGTACAAAGAACAAAGAACAGTACAGCACAGGAAACAGGCCCTTTGGCCCTCCAAGCCTGTGCCGCTCATTGGTCCAACTAGACCATTCGTTTGTATCCCTCCATTCCCAGACTGCTCATGTGACTATCCAGGTAAGTCTTAAACGATGCCAGCGTGTCTGCCTCCACCACCCTACTTGGCAGCGCATTCCAGGCCCCCACCACTCTCTGTGTAAAAAACGTCCCTCTGATATCTGAGTTATACCTCGTCCCTCTCACCTTGAGCCCGTGATCCCTCGTGATCGTCACCTCCGACCTGGGAAAAAGCTTCCCACTGTTCACCCTATCTATACCCTTCATAATTTTGTACACCTCTATTAGGTCTCCCCTCATTCTCCGTCTTTCCAGGGAGAACAAGCCCAGTTTACCCAATCTCTCCTCATAGTCAAGACCCTCCATACCAGGCAACATCCTGGTAAACCTTCTCTGCACTCGCTCTAAAGCCTCCACGTCCTTCTGGTAGTGCGGCGACTAGAACTGGATGCAGTACTCCAAATGTGGCCTAACCAGCGTTCTATACAGCTGCAACATCAGACTCCAGCTTTTATACTCTATACCCCGTCCTATAAAGGCAAGCATACCATATGCCTTCTTCACCACCTTCCAAATCATTTATATATATCACAAATAGCAGAGGTCCCAGTACAGAGCCCTGCGGAACACCACTGGTCACAGGCCTCCAGCCGGAAAAAGACCCTTCGACTGCTACCCTCTGTCTCCTGTGGTCAAGCCAGTTCTCTACCCATTTAGCCACCTCTCCTTGTATCCCATGAGCCTTAACCTTCTTAACCAACCTGCCATGAGGGACTTTGTCAAATGCCTTACTGAAATCCATATAGACGACATCCACGGCCCTTCCTTCGTCAACCGTTTTTGTCACTTCCTCAAAACACTCCACCAAATTTGTAAGGCACGACCTCCCTCTTACAAAACCATGCTGTCTGTCACGAATGAGATTGTTCTAAATGCGCATACATCCTGTCTCTAAGTATCCTCTCCAACAACTTCCCTACCACGGATGTCAAGCTCACTGGCCTATAATTACCTGGGTTATCCCTGCTACCCTTCTTAAATAACGGTACCACATTCGCTATCCTCCAATCCTCAGGGGCCTCACCTGTGTCCAATGAAGAGACAAAGATTTCCGTCAGAGGCCCAGCAATTACATCTCTTGTCTCCCTGTGCAGTCTAGGATAGATGCCATCAGGCCCTGGGGATTTGTCAGTTTTAATGTTACCTAAAAAACCTAACACTTCCTCCCTTGTCATGGAGATTCTCTCTAACGGGTCAACACCTCCCTCTGAGACACTCACAGTCAACAAGTCCTTCTCCTTTGTGAATACCGATGCAAAGTATTCATTTAGGATCTCCCCTATTCCCTTGGGTTCTAAGCATAATTCCCCTCCTTTGTCCCCGAGAGGTCCGACTTTTTCCCTGACAACTCTTTTGTTCCTAACATATGGATAAAATGCCTTAGGATTCTCCTTAATTCTGTCTGCCAAGAACATTTCGTGACCTCCTTTTGCCCTTCCAACTCCCCGTTTGAGTTCTTTCCTACTCTCTCTGTATTCCTCCAGAGCTCCATCTGTTTTCAGTTGCCTGGACCTAACGTACGCCTCTCTTTTCTTTTTGATCAGATCCTCAATTTCCCTGGTTATCCACGGCTCTCGAATCCTACCTTTCCTATCCTTCCTTTTTACAGCCACATGCCTATCCTGCAGCCTTATCAACTGTTCCTTTAAAGACTCCCACATGCCAGACGTGGACTTACCCCCGAACAGCCTCTCCCAATCAACCCAAACAAGTAATTTGTTTCTAAGCAGCAAAGTTTACCCTCGTAACAGCAATTCAAAGTAGATGATTCTACGTGAAGGGTTTCCTTATTTCTCAAAGTAGTCTCTTACCCAGTGGTCAGGCGTTAGTGTTAGTTTCAATAACGGTTCTCCCACATGGCTTTTGGGAATTTTGGAAGTAACATTTTTCACCTGCAGAACAAGAAATATTTAGAGATTGGTCCAATCGAGCAAATACACATCAGGGTTTAAGAACAACAACAAACTGTAGAACCAACCTTTTCCTCTATAATCTTTAATAAATGTGCATCAGCAACACCAGATACAGGGCAGGGCAAATTCAATGTTGCACAGATAGATTTAATTTCCTGCCGAACTTCTTCTTTGTCTTCGACTTTGGACACTGGAGGAGATTTGGAGTGCAGGATTCTTGCTGTCTGAAGCTCCGATGATAGGTATACTGAAAACAAATAGATACAAAGAGATAAAAGCAGAGGTTTCTTTTTGTAAATTTTAAATATATCTAAAGATAATATTTAAGACTTAAGAATGCATTGGCAAACGCAGACAGCTGTCAATTTCCTTTGGATTAGAAATTTGGCTAATTTATTTTATACATTCATTCACGTAACAAATGACCTTCAACGAAGCAGGTTAATTTTGCTACAAGAGATGAAAGGCTCTAAAGAAATCTTATCTCTCGCTGAGAAAGAAAGCAAAGTTTTGTTCATCCTTACAACTATATTCCCCACACCCTCTGCAAAAGGTCAATTTTTAGCAGAGAATATTTGCTTGTTCTCCTCGTGCCTGCGTGGGTTTCCTCCGGGTGCTCCGGTTTCCTCCCACAGTCCAAAGGTGTGCAGGTTAGGTGGATTGGCCATGCTAAATTGTCCCTTAGTGGCCAAAGATGTGTAGGTTAGGGGGATTAGCCATGTTGAACACATGGGGTTACGGGGATAAGGGGGGTGCACGGGTGAGATGTTCTTTTGGAGTTGGTGCAGATTCAATAAGTCTCTTCCTGCACTGCATGGCATTCTTCAATGGTAACATTGCAAACACTTTAAAAACGTCCAGTTTTATGCTAAAATGATTTTAATAAAGCAATTCTAAGGTTTATTTAGAACTAATTGTTTTTTTAACTCTTTGATATAGCCCCTTTCCCAGTTTTAGGATATCTCAAAGGAACATCAGGAAACAGCAAGCTTCTTTCAGTCTGTTATACTGTTCTGTTAGATCATGGCTGTCCTGCATCTTAACTTCAGCTACCCTTCATGGTTTAGTGACCATTAATGCCCCTGCCTAACGAAACAAAAATATTATCGATTTCAATCGGAGAAGGGGGATATGGCAGCACTTTATAAAAGGCGACGGAACAACAAAAGGGGGATACCATTATGACGTTAGCTAGCACAGGGGCTGTTAACAGTTTAGCAGCAATGGGGTCAGAAGTGGGAGTGGGCTTCATTGACAAAATATAAGAGGAAAACAGAGAAACTTTAAAAAAAAACAGGTTCACAGGTATGTGGGTGCTGGGAACAACATCCCAGCTTGTGACACTAATAAATAAACTTTAAAAACTATAAATCCCCCGAAGGGGCCCAAGTCTGATTTACTTTGCTGCTGAGTTAGCTGACACAGTAAGAGTTTTAACAACACCAGGTTAAAGTCCAACAGGTTTATTTGGCAGCAAATGCCATTAGCTTTCGGAGCCCTGCTCCTTCGTCAGATGGAGTGGATATCTGCTCCCAAACAAGGCACACAGAGACACAAAATCAAGTTACAGAATACTGATTAGAATGCGAATCTTTACAGTTAATCAAGTCTTAAAGATACAGACAATGTGAGTGGAGAGAGCATTAGGCACAGGTTAAAGAAATGTGTATTGTCTCCAGACAGGACAGCAGTGAGATTCTGCAAGTCCAGGAGGCAAGCTGTGGGGGTTTCTGATAGTGTGACATGAACCCAAGATCCCGGTTTAGGCCGTCCTCGTGTGTGCGGAACTTGGTTATCAGTTTCTGCTCAGCTACTCTGCGCTGTCGTGGGTCGTGAAGGCCGCCTTGGAGAACGCTTACCCGAAGATCAGAGACTGAATGCCCGTGACCGCTGAAGTGCTCCCCAACAGGAATAGAACAGTCTTGCCTGGTGAGTGTCACGTGGTGTTCATTCATCCGTTGTCGTAGCATCTACATGGTTTCCCCAATGTACCATGCCTTGGGACATCCTTTCCTGCAGCATATCAGGTAGACAACGTTGGCCGAGTTGCAAGAGTAGGTACCGTGTACCTGGTAGATGGTGTTCTCACGTGAGGTGATGGCATCCGTGTCGATGATCCGGCACGTCTTGCAAAGGTTGCTGTGGCAGGGGTTGTGTGGTGTCGTGGTCACTGTTCTCCTGAAGGCTGGGTAGTTTGCTGCGGACAATGGTCTGTTTGAGGTTGTGTGGTTGTTTGAAGGCAAGAAGTGGGGGTGTGGGGATGGCCTTGGCGAGATGTTCGTCTTCATCAATGACATGTTGAAGGCTCTGGAGGAGAAGCCTTAGCTTCTCTGCTCCGGGGAAGTACTGGACGACGAAGGGTACTCTGTCCACCCGTGTTTGTCTTCTGAGGAGGTCGGTGCGGTTTTTCGCTGTGGCGCGCCAGAACTATCGATCGATGAGTCGAGCGCCATATCCTGTTCTTATGAGGGCATCCTTCAGCGTCTGGAGGTGTCTGTTGCGATCCTCCTCATCCGAGCAGATCCTGTGTATACGGAGGGCTTGTCCGTAGAGGATGGCTTCTTTAACGTGTTTAGGGTGGAAGCTGGAGAAGTGGAGCATTGTGAGGTTATCCGTGGGCTTGCGGTACGGTGAGGTGCTGAGGTGACCATCCTTGATGGAGATGCGTGTGTCCAAGAATGCAAACGATTCCGGAGAGTAGTCCATGGTGAGTCTGATGGTGGGATGGAACTTGTTGATGTCATCATAGAGTTGTTTCAGTGATTGTTCACCATGAGTTCAAAGGAAGAAAATGTCATCGATGTATCTAGTGCATAGCATCAGTTGAAGTTCCTGTGCGGTGAAGCAGTCTTGTTCGAACCTGTGCATGAAGATGTTGGCATACTGAGGTGCAAATTTGGTCCCCATGGCTGTTCCGCGTGTCTGGATGAAGAACTGGTTGTTGAAGGTGAAGACATTGTGGTCCAGGATGAAGCGGATGAGTTGTAAAATTGCATCTGGAAACTGGCAGTTGTCGGCGTTGAGTACTGAGGCCGTTGCAGCAATGCCATCATCGTGGGGGATGCTGGTGTAGAATGCCGAGACATCCATTGTGACGAGGAGTGCTCCTGGTTCAACTGCTCCATGTGTGCCGAGTTTCTGTAGGAAGTCCGTAGTGTCGCGACAAAAGCTGGGGGTTCTTTGTACAATGGGTTTCAGAATGCCCTCGACATAGCCGGAGAGGTTCTCGCACAGGGTCCCATTGCCCGATACGATGGGACGGCCGGGTGTGTTTGCCTTGTGTATCTTCGGGAGGCAGTAGAGATCTCCAACGCGGGGAGTACATGGGATGAGAGCACGGAGGGTGCTCTGAAGGTCCGGATCAAAGGTCTTGATCAGAGTGTTGAGTTGACGGGTGTGTTCTTTGGTCGGATCTGTGGGTAACTATCTGTAGTGTTCCTCGTTCAGTTGTCGGTACACTTCTTTGCAGTAATCCGTTCTATTCAGTATGACGATGGCCCCTCCTTCGTCTACTGGTTTGATGACAATGTTGCGGTTGGTCTTGAGAGCGTGGATGGCATTGCGTTGTGCTTGGGTGATGTTCGGGGCTGTCTTGAGTGCGGCTGATGAATTTGGTGTTGACGCACCTCCTGATGGCTTGGGCATACGTGTCAAGTCGAGGGCAGCGGCCTTCCGGAGGAGTCCAATTCAACTCTTTCCTCTTCGGTTGCACTGCGGATCTCTCTGTCGAAAGTTCCGGTTCATTGACTGTCTCATTGTGTTCGCTGTTGGCCTCTTGGGGGTTTGTGGAAGAACTCCCGCAGCCTCATTCGCCTGATGAATTCCTCGGAGTCTGCTGCGAGACTGATGGGATCTATTTTGGTGGTGGGGCAAAAATTGAGCCCTCGGCTGAGAACTTCGATTTCATCTGGTTGAAGTGTGTAGTCCAACAAGTTGACAATGGACTTCCCTGCAGTGGTACTGTTTTCTACTGTGGTACCGGGGAAGGCTTGGTTGCTGCTGGTGGTGATGCCGAGTTTCTCAAGTTTCCTGTTTTTGGTGTGCATGTAGATGGTGTAGTTCCTTTGTCTCGTCTGCTTGGCAGAGTTTCGCAGCTGGTCTGCGTCCTGAGCGCAAGTTGAGAATATGGAATTAGCTGACAACAGATCATCTCTCCCTGCTAGAGAGAGAAAGCCAGAAAATGGGGAAAAAAGGGAAAAACAAAAGAGATTTCCGATCCCCAAGGCTATCTAGTGACTCTTACAGAAGAGCTTGAATGGTGAGAAGGAAATGATCAATCCTAGGTCTGCTGCCTCTACAGTCGAGCAACCCGCCAGCGTTCACTGCTCTCTGTGGGGCAGGTTTGATGGGCCAGCTGGCGCTACCCGGCGCATCAATTTTCTAGGTTGATATTTAGGCAAACAGTGAAGAACAGCAACTCTGAAAAAGTGCCGTGTGGCTGCTGATGACAAAGAGTCCTCAAAGCTCCTGAAAAACAATCAGTGAATTCTTGTAACAAGGGATTTTGGGGACACCTTGTGGTGAATTATAGTGAGTCAGGCACGCTCTCAAAACACTCAGTGATAGAAGGGCCACAGTGCCAAACAGTAATATTACTAGTAGATCCATTTTTTGTGGCATAAATTTTCTGCTTCCATTTTTCTATGTCTTTGCGATATGTTATAAGCAATCCTATTAAGTAAAATAAAAATGAAGGCACAGTGCTTAGCACTGTTGCCTCACAGTGCCAGGGACCCAGGATCGATACCAGCCTCGGGTCACTGTCTGTGTGGAGTTTGCACATTCTCCCCATGTCTGCGTGGGTTTCCAATTTCCTCTCACAGTCCAAAGATGTAAAGGCTAGATGGATTGGCCATGATGAATTGCCCCTTAATGTCAGGGGGACTAAGTAGGGTAAATGCATGGGGTTATGGGGATAGGGCCTGGGTGGGATTGGGGCCGGTGCAGATTTGATGGGCCAAATGGTCTCCTTCTGCACTGTAGGGATTCTATGATAAAGGTTCCAGCAGCAATCCCTGCAACAAATGCATGGAAAATATCAACAATAAAAATTCTACCTCGCTGGCAGACAATTTAACTTACACAGAAGTTTTAAGCAATCTTCTTTCTTTTTTAGTCTCTCTTCAAAATCCCCAGTGAGAAGTGTTGAATAGGGGCAAGACATCTCTTTTAGGAAGCCATTAATCTCCAACAGAAAGCTTTCAACATCATCGGCACCTTAAATAGCAAGTCAGTAGAATTAAAATATTAGTAAATTAGAAGTGTATGAATCATTTCTTTCCTTTAATACTTGTCAAGAAGTCAAATCTATCCAAGAAAATGGAATGTCCTAGGACACATTTCCCTCTCAATGCTAAAGCACCACATAGCAAACAAAACTCTCAGAAACAGCAGCTGCATAAAAGACAATCGGCTCTGATTCCAATATATGTCGCTAAATCTGGCTATCACATTTCACTAACTGATCCAATCGCCAGGACTAAAATCCAAACAATTCTCAAATTAAAATGGGATAAATATCATGTACAACACTAACATAAATTCCTCCAATCAACAATTAACCCGGTGCTATAGGCATTTAAGTTGAATACAAAAAGAAAACTGTGTCAATTAATGCCATCAAATAAAGGGGAAAAGCCTTTGTCTCCATCTAACTCCAATCAAAAAAAAATCATAACATCCTCCTACTGCAGAGAACTGGCAATCAGAAATAGGAGCTGGTGTCCATACAGCTCCTCAAGCTTGTTCTGTCGTTTAATAAGATCATCACCGACCCTTTATTTCACAGATTCTTATTAATTTGCTCTCATTAAATTGTGTGAAGTTATTTAAAATCCACTTAAGTACAGAGGGATTTGGGTGTTCTAGTGCATGAATCACAAAAAGCTAGCAGGCAGGTCCAACAAGTAGTTAAGAAAGCAAACGACATTTTGGCCTTTCTTGCAAAGTTTAAAAATAGGGAGGTTTTGTTGCAATTGTACAGAGTGTTGGTGAGGTCTCACTGGAATAGTGTGCACAGTTTCGGTCCCCTTACCTAAAAAAGGATATAGTAACATTGGAGGCAGTCCAAAGGAGATTCGCCGGGCTAATTCCTGGAATGAGTAGGTTGTCCCATCAAGAGAGAGTAAGTAGTCTGGGCCTATATTCCTTGGAATTTAGAAGAGTGAGGGTTGACCTTAATCAAACATATACGATCCTGAGGGGGCTGGAAGGGTAGATGGTGAGATGTTTTCACAAGTGGGAGAGTCTTGAACAAGGGGACAAAGCTACAAGATAAATGATCGGTTATTTCAAACTGAGTTGTGTAGAAATTTCTTCTCACAGAGGTAGGTGAATCTCTGGAATTCTCCGCCCTAAAGAGTGGTGGAGGCTGGATCATTAGAGGTATTAAAAGTGGAGGTGGATAAATATTTGATAGATCGTGAAGTAGAGAGAGGGCTATGGGGAAGTGTAGTTGAGAATTTTGATCAATTCTAAATACCCAGCATGAAGATAATTAGCAGCTAATGTTTTAATATGTGGCTTGAGAATAATACAAAATATTTAAGTAACATATTAATAATGTCTCTAAGAAATGAATTTGTAACATGCCAGTAAAATGAAAGATGTGGAGATGCCGGCGTTGGACTGGGGTAAACACAGCAAGTTTGTGAGACTTCATGAAAGATACCAGCACAAGTCAGGCACAAAGTATGCAACAAAGTAAATTACCCATACACATCCAGGCTGGGGGATAATACCAAATGATATTTGGTATTAGAGCTGGTTTAAACTGGTTAGAGAAATGCTGAATCATAAGAAGCCATTTTTGGGAAAGAACGTCTGTAAAACGGACAAACGAACGACAAATCAATATTTGAAAGTGTCAAACTATAATTGATTGAAGGACATACCATTAGATTGACAGAACAGTGAATTAAATTGCATTTAATTAAGTGCTGGGCTGTATAATCTGATAAGAAAAAGTATAACCATTCTGCTTTTTGGCATGAAATCTAAGATCTTTTGAGAATGCCTCATAGCTCATTTGCTGTGTAGGTGAAATCAGAGATCTTCCTTTCAGCCAAAATAAATTTGTCTCGTCCTAATTGTATGTTTGTTGGAATATTTTTAATTTGTAATGTTTTTGATTCTAACATTTCAATGTTTTAATCAAAACTAGTTTAATTGAAGAATTTCATTGAACTGAATATTTTTTTTAGCCTTTGTGAAATGAAATGTTTAATGAAAAGATCTTTAAATTAATCAGGCCACCTAGAAGAATTTCCCACAACAGGAAGTGACACAAAAGGAGTTGAGGACAGCAGAGATCAGCCATGATCACATTGAACGGCGAGGCAGGCTTGAAGGTGACCTACTCCTGCTTCTATTTCCCATTTTCATCCATCCTTTTTCTGGCGTTCATGATCATATTTCACATGTGCATCTCGATGATTGTGTAGCCGGCAGTCACACCCTGGCCAGGATCATCATGGCGATAATTTTAAATTTTACTGCTCACTCTTCCACTATTCTACCTTGTTCATTTACAAAAGTAGGTAAGGCTGCACGTCAACAAGATAGTCCTGGCTTTGGGGGACTCAAATTCGTTCCTTTTCTAGTTTAAAATCATAACCCCCTTTCCCTGCTTGTTGAATTTGTCACAGTAACCAATACTGCTTGAAAGCTCAATAATTCAACCTTAATTTCGAAGCTTAGCACCTTGATTTTGATTTCATTTATTAAGACCATAAGATATAGGAGCAGAATTAGGCCATTTGGCCCATCGAGTCTGCTCCGCCATTCAATCATGGCTGATATGAATCTCATCCCCATTCTCCTGCCTTCTCCCCTTAACCCCTTATTAATCAAGAACCTATCTATCTCTGTCTTAAAGACACTCAATGACCTGGCCTCCACAGCTTTCTGTGGCAATGAGTTCCACAGATTCACCAACCTCTGGCTGAAGAAATTCCTCCTCATCTCAATTTTAAAGAAGCGTCCCTTCACTCTGAGGCTGTGCCCTCGAGTTCTAGCCTCTCTCACTAGTGGAAACATCCTCTCCACATTCACTCTATCCAGGCCTCTCAGTATTCTGTAAATGTCAATTAGATCCCCCCTCGTCCTTCTAAACTCCATTGAGTATAGACCCAGACTCCTCAACCACTCCTCATATGACAAAGCCTTCATTCCAGGGATCATTCTTGTGAACCTCCTCTGGATCCCTTCCAAGGCCAGCACATCCTCCCTTAGATATGGGGCCCAAAATTGTTCACAATACTGCAAATGGGGTCTGACCAGAGCCTTATACAACCTTAGCAGTCCATCCCTGCTCTTGTATTATTGTCACATGTATTAGTAGACAGTGAAAAGTATTGTTCCTTCTGTGCTATACAAAGCATACTGTACATAGAGTGCAGATAACATAGGAACTCTTATTAATTGATTACAAGCAATCAGCATTTGCTGTTGGCAATATCAAACAGGTCAGATCATCTCGCTAAAGACCATAAGATCACATGGTGCATAGTGAACACAATTCAAAAAGGGAAAACATATGTAGAGATTTTTGCCTCCAACTGTTTATCATCTTTGTGCATTTTTACGTGGGCACTTTTGTGATTGACACAATCAGAGGACAGGTGGGGTGGTCCTTGCCATGATGTGATTACTAACGACATGAACATTGGGATGCGTATGTGAAGCAGGAATGTGGGGCTAAAATTACACTCACATCAGCTACGATCTTACTGAATGGCGGAGCAGGCTCAAGGGGCCAAGTGGCCTACTCCTGCTCCTAATTTGCATATTCCTAAGTATAGTCATGAATGCCAGTAAAAGGATAGATTAAATTGTGAAGTTATTTAATATCCATTTTATCATAGAATCCCTACAGTGCGAAAGGAGACCATTCGGTCCATCACGTCTGCATCAACCACAGCCCCACCCAGGCCCTATCCCCTTAACCCCATGTATTTACCCTGTTCGTCCCCCTGACACTAAGGGACAATTTAGCATGGCCAATCCATCTAACCCGCACATCTTTGGACAGTGGGAGGAAACCGTAGCACCCGGAGGAAACCCACGCAGACACAGGGACAATGTGCAAACTGCACACAGTCACCCAAGGCTGGAGTTAAACCTGGGTCCCTGGTGCTGTGAAGCAGCAGTGCTAACCACTGTGCCATCCATGAGAGCAAATTAGAACTTGTAAAACAAAGGGTCAGCGATGATCTCATAAATGACAAGAGTAAGCTCAAGGAACCGTGTGCCATACGCCGGATCCTATTTCTCAAGTTTATAAACAAATTTATCAACAAAATTGGTGAATATTCTCGAAGATGCATGAATATAATTGCAGAATAACAAATTCACTGGCTGCATTCATAGAATTGCAAGGATATACACTAACAGAACTGTACCCCCAACTTAATGGAACTATACCCTTATTGATATTAAACTGTATCAAATCAAACTGAAAATGAGAAATACGCCAACAGGTAATTCAGCCCTTAGAGACTGCATTGCCATTCAATCAAATCACAGCTGATTTTATCTTAACTTCATCTATTAGCCTTAGTTCTGTAATCCTCACCTGATCTATCCATGTCAGTTCAGAAATATTCAATTGGCTCTCTGTGGGGTGTGTGCAAGTGTTCCCGATTTCTGCTAGTTTTCCTCACACTGGTTATACTTCCACCCACTCAATGTCCCCATGCAACTTTCTGTGCCTCCCATCTACACGACTTACTCTGCCCCCTGACTTGGTGCCATCAGCAAACTTGGATATGCCGCTGTCTATCAGTGGTTTGAAAATGCAATGAAAACAGAGCCCCAGTACAGATCACCGTGGGAGCCTGCCTGCCAATCTGAGTACAGATCCATTAGGCCGGCTGTTGTCTCCTAACCAGTTCCTCCCTCACATCAATACGTTGTCATACATTCCACGTGCGCCCATTTCTGTAACAACCTCTTACAGACCTTCTGAAAGTCTGTATAAATAATGCCCATAGACACTCCCTTGTGGAAATCATTAAAGATTTGTCCATCTTTAGCCTCATTTTCTGAATTATTATTTTTTTAAAAGTTGGATACTATGCCCGGTGAGTACATCTGCGATATTCCTCATCCACATTTTCCATGTATCTAATTACACATCTGTTCTATCTCCACACCACATCCATAAAAGGGATTCTACCAAAAGTAGCAAATTGACAGGATACTTTGCTTCCTGTAGCAATGAATTTAAGCTGTTTTCGCCGAACCAATGCTCCTGGATGTAACAACTGGAGGGATACATTGATCAAGTCATCTTCCTTAAGCGCGATTTCTAGAACTTTCTTTTATTCAGCATGTGATATCATTTGGCTCAAATATTATTTGAACTTCCCAATTATAATTTTACCAGTATAATTAAACCATTATGATACAGGTTTTTACCTATGCTTTCATATATAATCAGATTACATTATTTTCTTATCAGCAGGAGCGTATGGAGGAAACCCTCGCAGACATGGGGAGAACGTGGGCGGCACGGTAGCACAGTGGTTAGCACTGCTGCTTTACAGCTCCAGGGACCTGGGTTCGAATCCCGGCTCGGGTCGCTGTCTGTGTGGAGTTTGCACATTCTCCCTGTGTCTGTGTGGGTTTCCTCCGGGTGCTCCGGTTTCCTCCCACAGTCCAAAGATGTGCAGGTTAGGTTGATTGGCCATTCTAAATTGCCCCTTAGTGTCCCGGGATGCATAGGTTAGAGGGGTTAGTGGGTAAATATGTAAGGATATATGGATAGGGCCTGGGTGGGATTCTGGTTGGTGCAGTCTCGATGGGCCGAACGGCCTCTTTCTGCACTGTAGGATTCTATGAACGTGCAGAGTCCGCACAGAGTGACCCAAGCCAGAAATCAAACCTGGGTCCCTGGCATTGTGAGGCAGCAGTGCTAACTACTGTGCCACCGTGCCACCCATCATGATGATACAGGTCTTTACCTATGCTTTCACATATAATGAGGTTAAATTATTTTCTCATCGGCACAAGGAGGCAAACTTCAAGCTAAACACTTCTCAGAAATATATTTTAGAAAAACGTTCAGGGCCGTGGAACAAGCATATTTGGTCTCTTGATAATTTTCTTTCTTACAGGAGTGGAACAAGAGCAAGCACAGTGTTTAAACAATAGATGTTCTGAGACCAGACTGTACTTACTGGCAGTGGCATTTATACTTTCTTCCAAATTACACAATGTTTTAATCTGTGATGATAACCACACACAAAGTTCAGTAAATTCTAAAGAGGATGGCCCAGCCTCAACTGCTTTCAAAAGCGCTTCTTCTTCTAACAAGGGTCCACTGTACCTGTACCAAAAGAAAAAGATTCATTAAAGTAGAATGTTAATGTCAAAATGTGGGTCCAAATAGATAAAAAAAATAGCAGAAATAATCACGGCCTAATGGAAATACTGTCCGACAAGTAGGAAACTTGTCAAACAAAATCTGTTCTTCAAAGTTCAGAAGACACAAAGAAAATGGACAATAGGGACACAGGCATTCTCAGGTAATGTTCACGATATTTGCAGAATGTACTGATGTGATCAATAGAAGATAACAAAGGTGAAAAACATTACAAGATTTAAACAAGGTTTGTCAAATTTTCCACTTGAGTTGAGCACAGATCCAAATTTATAGTTGTTACCAACAAAAAAAATTAACCTTTGTTATTCGTTCATGGGATGTGGACATCACTGGCGAAACCAGCATTTATTGCTCATCCTTAACTGGCTTCGAGAAGATGGCGGTGAGCTGCCTTCTTGAACCGCTGCAGTCCATGTGGTGTAGGTACACCATAGTGCTGTTTGGAAGGGAGTTGCAGGATTTGAACCTGGTGACAGTGAAAGAATGGCAGTTCCAAGTCAGGACGGTGAGTGGCTTGGAGGGGAACCTTCAGATGGTGGTGTTCTCATGTGTCTGCTGCCCTTATCCTTTTAGATGATAGTGGTCGTGGGTTTAGAAGGTGCTGTCTTAAGGAGCCTTGGTGAGTCGCTGCAGTGCATCTTGTAGATGGTACACGGCTGCCACTGTGAGTTGGTGGTGGAGGGGGTGAGTGTTGAAGGTGGTGGATGGAGTGCCTTTCAAGCAGGCTGCTCTCTCTTGGATGGTGTTGAGCTTCTTGAATATTATTGGAACTGCACTCATCCAGGCAATTGGGGAGTATTCCATCACACTCCTGACTTTTGCCTTATAGGTGGTGGACAGGCTTTGGAGAGTCAGGAGGTGAGTTATGTGCTGCAGAATTCCCAACTTCTGACTTGCTCTTGTAGCCACAGTATTTATATGGCTATACCATTCTGATCAATGATGACCCCCGGGATGTTGGTAGTGGGCGTTCAGCAATGGCTACGCCATTGGATGTCATGGGGAGATGGTTAAATTTTCTTGTTGGAGAAGTCTTGGCACATGTGTGGTCCTAATGTTACTTGCCTTTTGCCAGCCCAAGCCTAGATATTATCCAGGTCTTGTTAAGTTTGGACATGGACCGCTTCATTATCTGAGGAATCATGAACATATATGCAAACATCAGCCAACATCCCCACTCTAACCTTATGATGGAAGAAAGGTCATTGATGAAGTAGCTAAAGATGATAGGGTTGAGGACACTACCCTGAGGAACTCCTGGAACTGGAAATGATTAACCTCCAACCACTATACCCATCTTTCTTTGAGCTTGGTATGATGCCATACAGCGGAGAGGTTGCCCCGTGATTGACTCAAGTTTTGCTTGGACTCCCTGATGCCACGCAAAAGCTGCCTTGATTTAAAGGGCAGTTACTCTCACTTCTTGAGTTCAGCTCTTCCATTCATGTTTGAACCAAGTCTGTAATGAGGTCAGGGACTGAGTGGCTCTGGCGGAATGAGTATTTGAATGTTCCTCTGGTATGAGGATCAAAGCTAAATGGAGAATTGTCAACATAAAGCTGCAGGTATTTTAGCTTGAGAAAACAAAAATATTCACCCAATTTACCCTTTCATGACCTAGAGTAGGCCTGAAATTAGACTTGTCCGGGTGAGTGCGGCTCCAACAGCATCACAGA